>NC_051182.1:33852215-34192878 GCF_013339695.2 Rhipicephalus sanguineus | reverse complement strand
CATGAGGCAATGAACACCATTAGTGAAGCCATTCGATGGTTACTTGGAAAAGTGTTGCAGGGCAACTGTAAGCGAAACCGTGATTTTTTTTAATCGTCAGCTATTGAACCTGGAAATCGAGGGGCAGATGTGTAACATATGACATAGCCGCTTCACAGTGGGCCTTCCGACACCAGGGCTGTCAGCGACTCGGCCCGCTTCTGACAGCTGCGCATATTAAAACCAAATTGCAGCTGCTCCGACCAGGAAGTACGATTTACCGTTTCATTTACGACGTGACGTTTTCAAAGAAAGCAAGCATAAAATTTAATTGGGACCCTAGCACTGACGAGCTCGAAAGGCCAATACCTTTTAGGGCGTATTTACCGCAAGAGCAATTACAAACCCGGATCTGGTGGAAGGAATTATGAAAAAGCTCTTCTGGATAAAGATCCATGGATAAAGTAATATTTGAGGAAAAGAGCCAACGCGTTCTTATCATTCACGTACCCTTCCACGGACACGAAGCACGGAAAATTCCATATTGTTCCATATCTCTATTGCTAGCGTATTTCATTCTGCGATGTCCGGAAACAGACCTGACAGACATTTTAGCGGCATGTGTGTAGTTATTAGTGAACATTGCTATAAGTGCACACCGTGTGGCACTTTAAACGAGCTACCAGCAGCATTTCTGGAACAGACGACGCCCACCAACGAATCGCCGCCACGCTTTCTCGCTACCAATTGGCCTACACGTCCCAAGCCTCTGTACAGAGCGTGTTTTGCCATCGAGCCGACTTGCACAACAGAAGCTGCATCGGCACAGTGGTTTACTTGGGACCACGGTGTAAGAAATACGCGCTTGGAATGCACGCGCGATGTGCTGTTTGTCCAGCAGAATAATTCTTGGTCTGCAGTTGTGGCTTTGACAGCCCCAAGAGCAAGCTGCACATGTTTTGACGAACCGGAGGAGCGATTGATGGTGATAAATGCCCCCAAACTCGAGACAATGGCGCAGTCTGGCGCAATTTCCGTCAACATTATCAGGATGGCGCAGTAAATCAAATTTGGCACGCTTTGGCGCAGTTGGTGCAAGTGTGGAATCCCTGCATTTAGCAACAAACAGTAGTATGTTTCCCACCTACTGCCCAGTCTATCCCAGTTCTTGCCTTCCTCTTCATTTTTTTTTCTCACATGCAACACTGTTGTTCATCACTGTTACAATATCGCACTAAAAATTAATTGCATATTTCACACCACCACACAAATACAGTAAAAGCTCGCTCATTCCACCCCTGTTAATTCAGAAAATCAGATAATTCGGACATCTTTTCTGGCCCCGGCAAGCATATGTCTTGTTTAATGGCATTAAACTCTCGTTTATTCAGTCATATTTGGCCGCAACCCGGTTAATTCAGACGATCCTCAAAGCCCGCCAAGAACAAAGTACCGCAAATGTGCAACGCAAAGAAGCGAAGACGCGTTCGCGGACAACCGAAACAGCCGCGGGCCTTCGAAAGGGCTTGATAATCATCCACAATCTTACCACAATTGTGGTGTTGGCGACCAAGGCTTCAGTGGCTGCGGCAAAACTTGTTTCGTGTTCAACTTTATTCGGCTCACGCGAACTTCTTGGGCGCTATTCTATGATCACATCGATAGCGATAGCGTCAAAACTGCAACAAGTAGTACCGTAAAATCCGAAATATAAGTCGGACCGGAATATAGGTCGACCCCCCACTTCTAACTACTGAAAATAAAAAAAAAAGCACATAGAACGGACAAAGTATCAGAAGGCGCCTTTACCATGAAACAAACGCAATTTCAAATGGTGCATAGTGAAAATGCCACTTATTTATACATGTGTTTACATGTAAGTTCCACATGGCAAAGAGCCAAAAGATGAGCTCAAGTGTTATCTTCGTAAAAAATCACAACCGCCTTGACAGCACAAATTTTGATGCCCTTTGATTTCCCCGGTAGCACTCAAAATGTGAGCACGGCTCCCGGTTAAACTGTGCAACCTTCGTCTCCAACTCTAGATGCGCTGTGGTCTGGCAACGAAACAAAGTTTTCTTCTGATTGCTGCATGTCGTAATGTGATCCTTCAGCGTCCGCCAGTAGCGAATGCTTATGTGGTGCACTTGATCTGCCCGCTGATCATAGCCATATGTGCCGTTCCGCTGTAACCAGAGCTGCCGATGCTGAAAGAGTATCCGGCAAGATTGGAGCAGGGAGAACACACGTGCGAATATAAACCTTCAGTTATTGTTGACTCACGGCTCCCGCTCAGGTTCACATGCGCTAGCATCCCCACCAGGGTTGCCAATGGTGGCTACTGTCCACCAAATTAGCGAACTTGAGAGGCCCATGGTGACCTAAAATTATGAATGGTGACATGGCAAATTTCTGGCAATTTTTGGCTTAGGTCTCCACTGAGTTATACATCCTAAGCTCAGTGTCTTCCCAACGAAAGAGCGGCAACAATCTCTGTATTTTTCTTGGTTTTGGACCCACGAGTAGAATGTGCACAATACGCGTCATTCCGTATGTCCGTCCTGTAACTCGTGTGTATCTCCTCAACTCATCTAGATGCAGGAAGTACTGGAGCATCCCCTCGCGACATTCTAGCAAAATGCAAGTCAGAGGACTGCCTTGCGTATCTCAAGGCGGCAGTGTTTGACTATAAGTTTATGGCTTTCGGTGCTTTCAGCTTCTCTAAAGGTTCGCTTCTGAAGGGGCCAGACGACTGGTTGGCCATGTGTTCCGACCATTTGTTCCGCCAAAGCTCCAACTGTTCTGAATAGCTTGGCGACTTATTCACTGTTGCAGTGCCCCGAATTGAGCTCGTAAAGACTGTTTTGGAATAGTGAAGAGAGGCGGATACGCGACTATTTGCGCAATAAAAAAATTATTTATTGAGGCATTTTCCACTGTCCTCGGTGAACGTGTGCAGCGAAAACAATTGCTATACAACATTTTAAATTGTCTACCTGCTCATTAATAATGCATCAGATTGACGCGTGTAGATATAAGTGACTATAAGAAAGGGTCGGTAGCGTCCGGTATCATATTACAGTCGAACCCATTTATAACGAATTCGAAAGTGTCCCGAAAAGTGGTCGTTATATCAGTAGTTCGTAGTATATAGACTTTCCCTTAAAAACGTGCGCTTAGCGGCCAAGCAGTTTTTTTTTTCTTTGCACTTTTATTAAAGCGCTAACAACCCCTTCGGTGACAAGCTAAGCCTTTTCGCATCGTGAAGCGATGCCCACTGCATGCTCACGAGTGAATTAACCGCCTTTGCAATGAGCCGAAACCGTTTCACTGAAGCACGTTACTGCGACGTGGAGCCGATCATCCCTGGCTAGTTGCGTGCAGCGCGTTGCCTACTCGGCTCGCAGTTACTGCTGGGCCTCTTGCTGTATGCCGTATACGTGCATTTGTTTATTCTTTGTGCTTGCTTCACTCCGGACCGTGCAGGAGTGCAGCGACTGCAGCCTCTTCGTTCAACGCGGCGAAAACAAGCATTTTGCAAGCAATGCGCACTCTATGTCTCCGCGATGCTCTCGCGGCCCTGCACAATGATGCGTGGCGCACTTGAGTTGTCACCTAGTCAGACACGCAGTATACACTCGCTGTCAGTGCATCGACGTTGCTCGGTGCCCGTGCCGCTCAACAACAGCGAGCTACTTTCGTTTCTACAAAGCGATGCGCACTTTAAAGTGGTCTCGCACGACGCGGTGGCGGTGAACTTGCGAATGGCAGCATGGCGCGCTCGTACCGCCGTCAATCCGCATTGTACGGCATACGCCACACGTGCAGCCGAGCACATATCTACAGATGGCTGTGATAAGGTTGTCGGCTATAAGTCATAATGGCATGTTCATCGACAACCGCCACCTCGC
Organism: Rhipicephalus sanguineus; assembly: GCF_013339695.2. Lineage (NCBI taxonomy): Eukaryota > Metazoa > Arthropoda > Arachnida > Ixodida > Ixodidae > Rhipicephalus > Rhipicephalus sanguineus. Next base: position 34,188,988 of record NC_051182.1, on the reverse strand, counting down.
CTTCACTCTTTCCTGATGCTTATCCACGAAGACATCGCTGCAATCACGTGGAAGTTGTAATCACCGATCGACCGGTCTCTGCCGTTACCGAAAAGACGGACAACCTTTTGCGGCACATTGTGGCGTCGACGAGTTTAGGGACGCAGTAAACCTTTATGTGATGGAAAGTTATCGCGGTTATCAATTCTTGCATTTATGCATTCTTGCGTTCCAAGGCATTGTTTGGTTCATCGCATGCGGTCGTAGCTGCAGAGAACGGCGTCAGGAAAGGTTACCGTGCAAAAGCTGACAGCAAGGCTTCATGCTGCCTACTATTTTTTTTTCCTCACTGCCATTCTGCCACTGAAGAAACGCCTGGAAAGTGAGCAACCTCGCTCGCAGCGTCCGAAATCTGCGTGCGGTGCTCGCCGATCTGGGAGATCTTAGTCGCGAGTAAACTGGAGCGAGGCACGCACGAGTGCGCGCCCCCGTCACGCTTTAGAAGGCATGTTTTAACTTTTTTTCGCTTCATATGCGCCATATTTTTACCGTGGCCATGTCTGAAGTGTTCGTTGTAAAAGTAGCAGGCTTTGAAAAATGTTCACTATATGTGGATGCAGCTTCAATGGAGTGCACCCAAATATGGTCGTTATAACCGATAGATCGTTATATATGGCATCGTTATCAGTGGGTTCGACTTAGCTCACACTGAAAAGATGTAAGACTCCTAATGATCAGTTCCTGTCAAATTCTGTTGTGCTACCTTCAATAAACCTTTGAATCCTTTTAATTCATATAAGGGTGCGTAAAGCTGTCTACAAACAATGGTTTCAAGGTTTTCGCCCAAGGTTTACCACACTTTTACCTTTGAAACAAGCGGACAGGGATGGAAGGATATCATGAGCAGTTCATTCATTCACCCTTGCGCCACCACGCATATCTTGCGGCTAGTCGGAGAAGCAGCACCATGCATGGTGCACCAGCACTCCCATGGTGAAGCGGGCGATACGACTGCCATTGAGAAACGTCAATATAATTCAAGGGTCTTGGATGGCACTGTATTCTATGGGGCTATACGTGAGTGGAAATTTTTATTAATAGGTATGCCGCACATATCTAGAATGGCGACTTTTCTGGCGAAATTTGTAAAAAAATGGCGACTTTTGGTGACTTTTTGCTCATCGCTTGGCGACATTTACTTGAATGTCAGTGGCAACTGTGATCCCAACACACCTTCTACACACTTCACACCAGGTTTGTTTGTGCCTTCGCGAACTCGATCACTGTTTTCTTGAACGCTACGTTGAACTGTCGTCGGCCACCGGTTGAGAACAAGTAAAAAGTCACCTCGGAGCCCAAATTGATTCACAAGACAACAACAAAAGTGCAAAATGGGGCTGCCCATGGCAGAAGGCTGGTAGTGGTAAACGAAGATGAAACAAAGCGACGCCAATGATTGCGATGGCGATGGAGGCAGTTGACTTCAGTTGCCCATAGTGGCCAGACATGCGAAGTTTTTCTTTGAATGACCATTGTACAAGACGGGGTCAACCTTATAGGGCTGTTTTTTGAAAAAGAAATTCGACCTATATTCCAGTTACAGTAGTTTCGTTTCTGGTTGCATGCCTTCAGAACTGCATATGAAGACGCCATCCATGATTGTACTTTAGTAAGCAAGGTTTATTCAGCAGCAGATGTGCTCAGCAGTTTCGTTTTGACTCTAGTTGTAGGCCGCACGCATTCCCTCAAAACTGTGTGGATGCTATGATCGTGTCTTTAGCGACCAGGGTTTCGTCCACAGCAATCGCGGCGCTCAGTAGCTTCATTTTGACTTCGGGCATTGCACGCACAATGTCACAAAACTCACACATGGTAAGCTGTTAAAGATGAACAGCTTCAGCCGCGGTCAGCATGCTCGCATGAAACTTGCTCGCTACATTGTGATAGATGATCTGTTGCCGGCCATTTTTCCGGTGAAAAAATTGTTGTCACATGAGTGTGGTGGTGTTGGTGATGGCGGTATGTAAAAAGGCATAAGTGCAGACACGTTTTGGCTTAAGACACGGGAATTTTGGGTCACATTGTGAACAAAGTCGCGAATGACTAAAATTTGTGGCTTCTACACCGTTCGTACGCAAAATAAGTATGTTATTTACGTATTCATCAAGAAAACGAAAATCTCTTGACGTAACAGACATTTATTTATTGTTTTTTCGATACTTTCTATAATTCGGTTAATTCGGACATTTTTTCCGGTCCCATGAAATCCGAATGAACCAGCTTTTATTGTATACATAAAGTCAGCAGGTTTTGCAAACTTGATCAAGAGATAAAAAATACCGTATATTGCCAATTATAAGTTGACTCCGATTATAAGTCGCCCCCCCAACTTGCAACCCCTTCTAGGGAAAAAAAGTTGACTCCGAACACAGCCTCGTGCTGCGGCCATAGCTCACCAATAAGTTTTTCAGAAGAGAGAGTGATGCAAAGAAACATTTATTTGCCCGTGAAACATTGCTTACGACTCGTCGCTTGAGAGAAGGACGCAGTAGTCACGGTCACTGCCATCGTATAAGCCACTGCTGCTGCTCGCCGCCGAAAGGGGTGCCGGTGGTACTGAGATGCCGCACGTGGAAAACGCCGCACGGACCATGTCGGTTGGCAATCCATACCAGGCATTGTTGACCCAATGCGCCACTTCACTCAAAAAAGCGCTCTTCAGCTTCCCTGTTGGTGTCTTCAGGTTTTCTTGCTGGAGCCATTCACTGTAGAACGCACACATGCGGTCTTTGAATGGCTTATTGAGCGCCACGTCAAGTGGCTGGAGAATAGGCGTCAGTCCGCCCGGAATGATGACCAGCTCACACTCAGAGTCCACTACCGCTTTCTTCACTCGATCTGTGATGTGGCCGCGGAAGGAGTCCAGGATGAGCACGCTGCGGGGCTAGCAGTGCACCCGGGCGCCTGCACCACACGAGATGAAACCATTCGAGGACAGTTTCATCGTTAAAAAAGCCCTTTTCGTTCACCAGCACGATAACTTTCGGCGGAAACTTTTCTTCCTTTGGCACTGTTTTCCTTTTCAACAGAAGAAATGGCGGTAGCTTGTGCCCATCAGCCGTACAGCCCAACATGACAGTGAAACGGTTGTGCATGTTGCCCATAGTCAGCAGGTGAACCTGGTGCATGTGCAGCAGGTGCATGTTGCCCGTAGTCAGCAGGTGAACCTGGCGCTCCCCTTTTCTGGACACGGTCCTCTTGCTAGGCATATCAAACCATACAGGGGTCTGGTCGGCATTGCCGATTTGACCCAGCAGGAATGAATGCTTTGCCTTCAGGTCACTCGCATAGCGAAGAAACGCGCACTGTTTTTCTTCGTAGGCTTTGGGCAACCTTTGGCATACACTTGTGCGTCGTCTTAGGCTCAGGCCGTTCTGTTTCACAAAGTTCATGACCCATTTCTTGGATACTTTGAACTCGGTTTGCGGGATGCACATATCCTTCGCGACAGTACGTGCTTTTGCTTCAATATCATCGTAGCAAACACTCAAGCTCTTGCTTCTCTGGTCGTGAACCCAATCTCGAACTGCCTCCTCAACGGCAGGGTATTGTCCAGACTTCAGTCCGTGAAAGGAACGGCAGGGTATCGTCCCGACTTCAGTCCGCGAAAGGAACGGCATGTAGCAGCACATGCGAAGATCTTGGTCCTTTGTTTTCTCCATTTTCTCACGTACTTTTCTGACACATCGAACTTGCACCCTGCTTGAACGCTGTTTTCTGACTCTGGTAGAGGACCGCTTGCCGCTTGAAAGCAGCGCTGTACTGTTGCCGGCATAGCGGTGGTATCTTGGCGTCCGTTTGGCAGCGTCACAAATCGCGCACACCACTGCTCGCAAGCGAAACGAAATGCAGAAATGGCGAATAGGCGTGAGTGCAAAAGAACGCGAAGATGCTTGTGGGCGCATGTGACTGGTCATGTGGCTTAGCGCCCCGCGAAGTGTTGTTGGCAGCCCACACGACGCTGCCAGCTTTTCTGTGGAACGCCGATGGTTTGTCAACGAATCGTTTCTATTGTATGAAAACAAAACTGCAGGGCTCATCGCAAGATAAATTCCTCTTTTTTTTCATAGCGCATCGTTCGCCCTCTATCAAAGGTTTGAAATGCTGCTTTCGAGACCGTGTTTCCCAAGCAGTTCGCATTAATGCCACACGGCGATTTTTAAATGTGCTCCGTAGTTTCGCCACTTCCGCCTCGTGTGGTTTCGCTATAGTTTCGCGATCGTCCTGGTAGATCGCAAAAATGTCCGGCTCTGGAAGCGGCGCGTGCGCGTTGGGAGATAGCAGTTGCCGCGACTCCGCTGCCTCACCGGCTGATGTTATCGATGCGTCGAATAGCAGGGAATCCGAGGACGACGACCTTTCGTCGGACCCCACAGATAAGTCGACTTTACGATTCCGCGTATAGGTCGACCCCTGAACTTTGGAAGGTCATTTTATGAAAAAATAAAAAACGCCGACTTATAATCGGCAATATACGGTAATTTCAAAGAGCAGGCTCCCCCACTTAAGTTAAGCTCCAAAGATATCGCACCTTAGTGCACTAAAACATGCCACTTTGGAGTTCGCATCATGGCAACATTATGCGCCCACGGGCTAAATTATCAGGCACAGTGAATTTTAACTGAATTGTTTCAACCCAGCATACATGCTCACATTAGTCATCGCAACCATTCTGCGTGGCAGCTTGTTTGAATTCTCAGTACTCTGAATATTCTCCTGAAGATGTTTGCCTTGCACAATGATTGAACCCCCAAATTTGCATCAGTTTCTCAAGAAAAACAGTGTGATCCCTCAGTGAGTACATACGGTAATTAGAATGACTGCAGTCCTGTTAGCAAGTTGCAACATCTTGTAGTGTTGTTTGCCTGAGCATGAATTCACTGTCCTCAATACAGCATGGATGGCAACGCTGCGCTCTGCAAAGAGCTATGTTGAGCCGAATGGTGCCTAGCTGCAGCTGCATGCACGTAAGCAAGTGGTAGGCGACGCTGTTTGCAATCATTTACAGCAAAATAACCTTTTTTTGACTTCACAGGGAGGTCGCAGAACTATGCGTACTCAACTGCACACTATTGTATATACAAAAGCACTGAAGCGTTCAGTAACATAATGAGAGCCTCCACTGCTCCTCACTGGCCTGCCATTCCACTCGCTTCTGCAAGGTCGCGCGTTTGTCTGTATTAGCAGAAGAAAGCATAAATGCCTACAGATATGAAAACTTTGAGAGAATCAAGGAAGCTGACAAGCCAATCGTCGTTTGACTTGACCTGAAAGAACCATATGGGAAATAAAAATATGACTGCTTAGTTGCCAGACAGCTGCATGATTTTGAAAGGTTGCTCAAGCAAAATGCACACGTAAATGCCTCTGCAATTAAAACACTGAACTTGCCTTTCATCTCTGCATGGAAGGCACAACTGCATGCAGTACTCCAGCTGCCTGTTGATGAATACTGCACACTGGCCTCTTCCCATGTGGTCCCAACTCCAATGGAGTACAAGGTGGAAACCAATGTGGTGTCATTTTCTGTAATGGGCCCTATTTGAACAAGAGCACGTGTGGAGTCCTGCTCCATCACAGAGGCTGCGGGGTCACTGTTGAATATCCCAAATCTGGGCAGAAATGAAAAAAAAAACAGCATTAAATTAAATTTTCATCCTTCCTAAAAGGTAGAGGTATGTGAACAAAAATGTACTTATGACCTAGTCGCAGTACAGGGCAACTTATAGGGTGTCATCTAAAACAGTGCACAAAAAGTGCAGAAGTGTGCCTTTTTTTTTTAAATTAAGCCATGTGATATAGAAGCTGCAATGCTTTCTTGTCTTTTTTCAATCAATCAATAAGTTTATTATCATGATATAAAAGAATATTACATGGAGTAAAATATACAGACGAGGGTCCCAAAGTACACAAGAATGTCTTTTCTTCATCTAGAACAGCGGGTTCTGAATGGGCAATGTATCTTGACCCTCCTCCACATTCTTCTCTTTTCCTGAACATTGGCACAGTGGAAAGAAGTCCTTTATGACTGGGCATACATTCCAATGCACACGCACAGCCCCGGTTAATCGCTGAAAGCTCAACTCTGACAACCTATCGAAGTCAATGGGTATCAATTAAACTTGCTGGGTACGTCTGCATGCAAACTTCCATCATTTATGGAAAATGAGAGGATTGAGAAATATGCTGATTTCTCACAAACAAACTTACTGATTATGATTACCTTGAACCGCCCACTTTGCTTTCCCAAATTATTGGCCACACTATGCATCATGTCTATGCATGCACACACAAGCTGCAGGGCGAACAAAAAAGGATATCACGGGGCTCACGGCGTGCGAGCCAGGTCATTTGCTGTGCTTTTTCACTGGGTTACAGCTTTCCATAGTTTATTGCTTTTATGTTCTGTTTCAGTGGCATGAACTAAAGGGTAAAAGAAGAGCACTGCATAGCTCGAGGCCCACAGTTACGGAGATCACACGGAATGCGTCAACGAAGGAGCCCTGATCGACCTCGCGCATAGCAGTGCGGCGAAACACGGCAAGGTATGGCAACAAAGTAGTCCAAAATGGTCCTTTCCTGGTGAGCTTTCGGTGTTGAAGTCACCCCAGTGAGATAAACACAGCTGTATTGGGGTCCCAAGCCGTTTATTGTGAGAAATACGGGGTGTGACTCTACGATAATTACTATGCACAAATTACAGCACAAAGAATGCCGAAGCAATAATAGCATTGCTGAGATAATGCTCATGCATATGCACGAACAGAAGCACGCCAGCCAGGTGAAAGACAGCTTGAAGTTATAAACATTGCAAAATCACTTGCTTCACACAACCGGGTGTTTTACGTGGGCACAAATTCCTTGCGCCTAATTTTGTGGAGCCATACCTTCCCTCAGCAGATATTGTTGTCACCACGAGGAATGAAAAAAAAAAAATTTCCGTCCTCTGCACAGTGAGGCAACCAAAGCCCTGCACATAAGCACGTCACACTCCAAGCATTTAATGCAAACACAAAATTCCTGCGTCCACTCAAGCATCAGGTAGATAGGGACTTCCAGTTTGCAACAACAAATGGGAGAGGCGTGTGAAGTACTCCCTGCTTACTAAAATGGTCCAACTCCATGCATGAAAACACAGACATCTGTACCTAACACCGGCGTAGGGCCGCCGCCGCTGGACCCTTAGTGTGGGGCACGAAGGTGGAACGGTCACGTCGCCAACCGGCCTATCGCAGGGCACAGCGGCTGGATCAAAACCTTTCGCTACTTTTGAGAGATAGAGGGGCTTTAGTTCAACCAACTTCTGGAAAACAACCGCTAGCAGCGGTGAAATGGGACGTGCCAGCCACCACATGCCGCTGCGCTAACATGGTGCGAGCGGCGGGCGAATGTGAAATCAAGGAGAGTCGTCAGGAGAAACAGTGAAGATCAAAAGAAAGAAAAATGTAAAGTGCACCCGGTTTTGTACGCAATTTACTCCTTAAGATGCTCACCAACATGCGAGAACTTGACCGCATGCAATTAGAACCGGCCAATACGAGGCATCCCTATCGTCTAGTCTTTTAGCGGTCTGGCTATCTGCTTTTGTGCTGCCCTTCTCAGCCATGCCAAAAAGAAAGGGACCCAGGAGTGTGTTTACTCGGCAGTGTACGCTAAACTCACTATGCTAGAGAATAAAAGGAGAGACCGCTTTCTGCTAACCGTGCGGGGCAAAGAACAATTGCACGGCTATGTTCATCTTTTGGCACCTTTGTGGCTTCATACAATGACTTTTTGCTTTCCTGTCGTAGATACAGGTCACGCACATATTATTTTGAAATTCTTCGCATTTATGTAAAAATTTATGGTGCCTACACTTGTGACGTTGTAGGCCTAAAACATATTTGCCTGCCTATTTTTGGCGCCTAAAATGCGCTTCTTTAGTGCCTAAAAATCCGGCCTCTGCTTATCACAGTTACAAGTTAATGACAAAAAGCTATCAGCCATAGAACTAGCTAATGCATTTAATAATTTCCTCTCAGATATGGCTAATACTTGCGCGACGTTCTCTTGTGCTAGAATTATATCTTCACTCACATTGACAAAACAACACACCTTCAGCCCATCACAGCGGATAAAGTTGTATCAGTTATAAAACCCTAGAAACAGCAGTTATGACAGTGGCGGTTTTCAAGTGTGCCCAATGAAATATGTAGTTGAAGTTATTGCCCCAATAACAAACCATATTTTTTAACGCGAGTCTCGAATCTGCAACTTTTCTTGCAAAAGTGCAGCCAATGAAACTTCCCATTTTATATATATAAAAAATGAGATCGTAACGATTTGGGAAATTAAGGCATTTGAAACAATTTTGCATTTAAAGATAAGAAAGTTTATCGAAAAACATAACCTGTTCACACCACACCAATATGGTTGTTGTCAGAATAAATCAGCCGAGTTAGTGTTAATAGACCGGAAAGAATATGTATTAACAGAGTTCAAAAACAAAGTAGCTAATTGGTATTTTGAAAGGCTTTTTATGGCTTTTGTTGTTGTCATTCATAGTATTTCCAAGGACAGCCATGATGCCATCTCAAGCCCTACTTATCTAATAGAACACAGGTTGTGAAAATCAACACCTACACTCCTTTTATGGCTAGATCAAACCACTGTGCAGCGCCTCAGGGAGGTATTCTAGGACCTCTACTTTTTAACATTTACCTTACTGACATCGTCAGTGTGAACTCTCAGGTGAGGTTTGCTATTTGCGAAGATGACATAAGCATATTCTTCTCCGGTAATGATACTCTTATTATCACGGGACAATGCAGTAGTACAGTAAAATCCTTGGAGGAGCGGTCAAGAGTGAACTTAATGAAGATTAAGGCTGACAAGACAAAAGCAGTTACACTCAAACCAAAAAACAAGCGCAAACGTCCCCATCAAGGCATCGTGTTAAACTGACGAAGTATTGTAACAGTCAGGAACGTCAAATGTCTGGGTAGTCTTTTCAGCAAACATGTCGTGGGACAATCACGTCAAGTACGTCCTAAGCAAAATAAGCAGAATAAACTAGTGTAATAGGAGGTATAATATACATTTTCTCCACGTGTATTAAACTCTTATTGTACTATTCATTTTTTTAATCACAGTGCCAATTAGTATGGGGTGACACAACATCTACCAATCTAGACCATATTCACTTGTTACAGAAGAGGTAGAATGCATATAACATTTCCTACACAGTATTGACAATAACTTCCCTTAATAATTACGGCATGGTCCTAGCTCATTATCTGTGCAGATATCGCTTGATTCATGTATACAAACTGGAAATCTATTAAAATAGTACCAACCTGCGTACAGTTAAAACCAACTATATAGAACACGGGTAAATCGAATTATCCTTTAAATCGAACTATTTCCGAACATGACGATGCTTTGAAGGGACAGACAACCGCTCAGAACTCAAATTTAGATAACCCCACTAATGGAAAGATTGTATATCGTATTGGCTAAAATGAGCCGTTTTGCTCATTAGACACAAATTTATATTTTTATTTCTTCACTAAAGTCACTTTTCGCACCTCACGTGGCAAGAAAGTGAAGAAGCGTATAATTGTGATCCTGTGACCTTTTACTAGTGCACACAGTTAAAGGAGCACTGACATCAAATTTTAAAGTCGAGATGTGCCATTCATTCGATTGCTCGGTATGCATAGGTCTTCTTGGCCAAATTTGAATGGCGTCCGTCGCGTGGAAGTAATTTTATTTCGAGGGCAAACAGCATACAAAAGCTGAACGGAAGATTGATCACGCTGCGACATCGACACTAGTGCTATGTGTAAGGTCTGATACATTCCACAAATACCATCCTGAGTGACGATATGCTTGTAACAGTGACGTCGCCGATCTGAGTGTATTTATTGTGGCGCCGACGCCAGGCAACGCTCTCACTCCCAGCCAGTGGCTCTCCTTGCTGTCCCGATCCGTGCTTGCGATTCATCGTGTCGCATCGACTAATTTGTCATGTGCTCCACAGCGCGAGTGCGATCAATCGGAGTGATTATGTGCCAGCATGTCGGGGAATCGCTGCGTAGTGCGGACCTGCTCGTCGAAGCAAGTATGGTACACGCCAACACGACCACAAGCTATCAGAGTGGACTAGCCTATAGATAAATAACATCGCTTACAAGTAACACGCATGTAGCGTTTATAGTGAATGTTAGTTCGTCCGTGGACTTCCTTGCGCTAGCGTAATACCGGGTTACTGCAGCCGTAACCGTGAGAGGCCGGAGAGGTGGGGCCATCTGGCGGCGCAAAGAAGAACCTGGCAAGCACAGAATTGTTATTGTACAAACCTATCGTATTCTATTTCTCCGCTGGTGTGCATTCGCTATGCCGATATTACATAGACCCCTTTGCGTATACCGGAATGCCGTGCACGCTAAAATTCTCTGATATAGCTAATTGAGGCACACCAGCGAGTATGGCCCAAGCGTGCATCCCCGGGCACCTCCTTGTTGCTGCTTGGAACGGCGTCCATTTCGGAATCACTGTTTTGCAAAGGGTCGAAGCGAAAATGATGCGCGACGTCACATATTGCAGTGATTCTAAGTTCCAGAATGTCGTCTTCAACACAAGTTGATACTTTTGACGGTGACGACGGCGACGCTGATGACAAGACATGACTGAAGTGCGCGCCTAGCAGATGAAATGTTAGCTGAGCAGCTGATCCTCACGTCACTCCTTTCTGTGGACAAGTGGTAAACTGGGGCGCGGTCTGGAGTTGACCGCGAGGGAGTGCTGCCAGCGCTAAAAAATGGCGGGCTTGCAGGCCGTTTTGAATCGTGTTAAATACCGGTGATATAAATCAATAAAACAGATAGCTATTCGTCCCTCAGTTGTATTTTCGGTGGCGAATCGCTACTAGGGGGTAGATAACTACTCATGGATGCAAAAATCTTGACATGCATAAATTTGATGTCAGTGCCCCGTTAATGGTCTCTATGTCAGTGTCAAAATACAGTGCACTTTTTATATTATAATCTTTTCTAACCTAAAAGGTGCTGATGCAACTTCGTTCATAGTGAACAGAACAGTGGCACCTTCGCTTGACATATGATCCAATGCTCGTCAATGGCAGCACGTGGCCTCCACGATTAGTTCAGGGCAACGGCACTAATCGCAGAGGCAACAAGCAGCATGAAAGGCAGCATGAGTGCCTGGCCTACGAGGCAGTAAAGGGATTTCACTTGACAACAGGCATTCGGAAAACTTATTCTACCAGCCTTTCATATTAAAAAACGTTTGAAAATGGCAAAATGAAGGTGGTTAACCACAGTTTCACTCACTCCTGTGAAAGTAGAATGTTGACCTTAATGAAAAGTTCGCAAGGAGGGCTGTCGGAATTGCTATCAATTATTAGTGTTGCTGGAGTATGCACTCATACTTTTTTAGTGGCTTCTCAGATGGAAAAATTTTTCTTACAAAATAGCCACGTGCTTTTGGAATCAACCGGTGCAGGTTTAACCAGTATTGAGGTGGAGCTTTTCGTTGCACGGTAAAAAAACTGGGTCAAGAAAAATCGGCTGTCAGTCCCTTTAACGTCGGTGCATAGGACAATTCACGACTACATCGAACAAAAACTGCCACAACACTTGATATATGAACATCGGGCATTGCGATATGCCCCAAGAAAGTGACTTGCCTTCCCAAGAAGTTGGCTTTTTCTCACGGAAGGGGACTTTCCCGCACGCATTTGGGAGAGGGTGGTGGGATTAGGAGGGCACCATGCAGAGCAATTGGAATCTATCGCTTGCCATCATGCTCTTTCCCATGATTCCTTGTCGCGGCAGTCGTGTGGGGTCCCCATTCATTTCTCGGCTCCCTTTGTCAATGCAATGGCTGCCATAAAACGAAAGAACCTGGTTGTTTCCCACAAAGCTGGTGATAATCAACACAGTAGAACGTAGAGAAAAGAAGTCGCCACTGTGTACATCATCCCAAGAAGCATGCTGCGTATGATACTGAAAAACACCGCCAACATTAAAGGGGTCATGAAGCACCCCTTGGGCTGATTGAAAAAACACATCCTGCGGAAAGCTGACACGGCTATGAACTGCTCTGCCAAATATTACAGTCGTGCGCGCCGCGTAATGGCCACAAGCGGAGCGCGAAGTTGCCGTTTCCCCAGGCACCCTCTTTTCAAACAGAGGCCGGTTCTCACTCTCGTCGGTGGGCGGGGCGTCTGTCCGCTGTACGTCGCGGAGACATAGCATGCTTATTGGCCGATAGCCGGATGAGATGCGCTTCTTGCCACGGGGTGCCGCCACTTGCCCGCGCCGCACTCCTCAGTCTGCTAATTTTACACGGTAGCCGCACTCGCGCAAGCGAATCACAGCGGGAGAGCGATCGCGTTTCATGACGCGCGCTGGCGTAACTTCCTTCCCCCATGCAATCCCTCCCTGCCTAGCTTCCAGTGCGCTCGCTGGCACGAGAAAAGAGAGAAAGCGCTGGGAGCGTGCGCCAAACCCCCGTAACTCCGCTGATTCTTGACGGATTCGAGAAATGTTTGCGGCAATCGATTCGGGAGGCAGTACACTCCGATACTGAGGCCATTAGATCATTACTTGGAAAAGTGGTTCATGACCCCTTTAAGGCCAACGTAGACTACAGGCTTGAAGTGCCCGACGAGCATGTACAGCCGCGTATTAAGCTGCTGAGTCGCTATTTACATTGGTACCGTATTTTCTCGCCTGTAACTCGTGCCTGCATATAACCGCATCCCCAACTATAAAACATGGCAAAATAAAAACTAAAAAAAAATACCCTTGTATTGCCGTAAGCCGCCTGCTTTTAAAGGGGTCATGAAGCACCCCTTGGGTTTGTAGAAAAAACCCATCCTGCGGAAAGCTGACACGGCTATGAACTGCTCTGCCAAATATTACAGTCGTGCGCGCTGCGTAAAGGCCGCAAGTGGAGCGCGAAGTTGCAGTTTCCTCAGGCGCCCTCTTTTCAAACAGAGGCCGGTTCTCACTCTCGTCGGTGGGCGGCGCGTCTGCACGTTGACGTCGCAAGAGACATAGCATGCTTATCGGCCGATAGCCGACGTAAATCGAGAGCGGCGTTCGGATCAGATGCGCTTCTTTCTGCGGGGTGCCGCCACTTGCCGGCGCCGCACTCCTCAGTACACAGTAGCCGCACTCGCGCAAGCGAATCACAGCGGGAGAGCAATCGCGTTTCATGACACGCACTGACGTAACTTCTTTCCCCCGTGCCATCCCTCCCTGTCTAGCTTCCAGTGCGCTGGTTGGCACGAGAAAAGAGAGAAAGCGCTGGAAGCGTGCGCCTAACCCCCGTAAGTCCGCTGATTCTTGACGGATTCGAGAAATTTTTGCGGCAATCGATTCGGGAGGCAGTAAACTGCGATACTGAGGTCATTAGATCATTACTTGGAAAAGTGGTACATGACCCCTTTAAATATCATCAATCAGTGCCATAACGCCAACTTGTGCATGAAATTCACACTGAAAATATTGTAAATTCTTTCAGACTTTTATATCGAGTTAAATGATACATCAAACTAACTCCCGTTTCTTAACACGTTCGATACATGTGGGTTCGACTGTACTCTTCAGGGAAAAGCTCCAGATTACAATATAAGACATTTTGAGAATAGCTTACTAGAAACGCCACATTCAAACCGTGGGAAACAATGCCTTAAATACATAATACCAACTCTGTTAAACTATTGCAATGCAGCCCGATTTGATCTTTTTAAAAGAGTCATCTTCCAAGGAACTCAGACTGATGTATCTGGCTTCGATGTAAATAAAAAAACTATGTAAATAATAATGATAAGAATATGCCAATAAATAACAGAAATAACATCAGGATCACTTACGTATCTGCAGCACATTTGTATCTGGTGTGTTAGGTATCTTTTATCATTGCATTCTTTTCACTGACACTGTGAGGAAAGTGTGAGAAACATGTCAGTGAAGCATGTGTATACTGCTACATATTTGCTGACAACTCTGTGCGGTTTATCAACATTTTTGATGAAACAACTCTCTTGAAGCATGCTGGCTTTGAGGTCTCTGTGCAAAAGTGCAAGTTTTCCATTTCATCTGTGAAGTTCCTTGGATTTCTCATCTCTCAAGGTAAGCGGCCGGACCCGTTGAAACTAGGACCTATCTTGCATATTGTCACATTGAAGAAGATGACAGTTGGGCTGTTAAAGACTTCACTCTTTATTGGGCAAACTTGTGTCCAGGAAATGAAAAGTCAAAGTATAAGCGATACACGCTGTACAATGATAGCTGCGATAACAGTCATCGGTCGTCATTAATCTGACAGTCCGTGAAATGCGTTGGCTTCCATATATGCCTGACCGAACCTTCCAGCGTTATCACTATTGCTTGTGTATGACTACTAGCAATGTGTGCATAATCTCAACAGAAGACCTAGAAACAATCGCGAAGTTTTCCAAACATCGTGGCACGGCCACGTGCAACAGGTTGCTCGCATGAAAATGCAAAAAAGTAGTGCCCGTGGCTATACCGATTGTACAATCGCCAAAGCGCCTTTACATTGCTTCTAAACTGCAAACTTTTATTTTTCATCTTGAACGTCTTGAAGATTGCATTGTGACTGACCGTGAGCTGACAAGCGAGTGCCAACACGTCTTCATGTCAGCCCCAATAATGAGCCACTTTGATTTTGAAGCACTTACTACAATCACTGCCGACACTTCAGCAAAAGCGCTTGGAACTGTGCTTACTCCGAGGCAAAACAGAAAGGACTTCATCATAGAGCATGCTAGCCAAGCGACCACAGAAATGGAGCAGAACCTGCACAGCAAATGTTTGGGAGGCTTTGGCCGTGCATTGGGCTACTACAGAAACGCTCAGGCGCTACCTCCTGGGTCATTGCTTTCATCCGCTGACTGATAATTGGTTGACGACTTCTCTAACCATGAATTACAGGTCTTTCCGGCAACTTACAAAAGTGCTCCTTAATAAAGTTAGACTTCTCTGTCAAGCATTGACCAGGACGGCAAAACTATGTAGCTGTCATGCTATTGCATTACTCATGTGCTACAGTGTAGTTATATGCAAGCTGAAGATGACAGACGTGCACAGCCATCCACACTTGACTTAAGACAAGGCACTCAGGACTTTGTAATCCTGGATGACAAGTAACATGGGTATCATCAATGATTGTTATGATGGATAACAAGTATGCATAACACACTAGGTCAACGAGTTCTACAAGAGTTTTCAGCAACTTTCTCACTTATGAGCTTCACACAAGTGTTGTCCTGGCCAAAATGCAACAGCAAGTCCTCAAGCTGACTCACTATCCAGCGGTCATAGACATGTTACGTACACTCAGTAAGCTGAAGAACCGCTATTGGTGGCCTAAAATGGCCACTTACAGCAACAGAGTATGTTTGCATAGTAATGAACAGTGCAAAGTAAAAATGAGAGACGAAAGGAAGAACACGAAATGAGCGCAGACTGTCAGCTAAAGAATTCATGTGCACGTTGTGTGCAGCTAATGTTATTTGGGCAAGGTTTCGTGCAGTAAATTTTTCAGTGGACAGTCAGTGCCGGCCATTGTTGTTTCTTTTGTCTCTCGTTTTACTCATGCCGTTCATTACTATGCATCCATACCAACTATTCCAGCTTACCACTCGTTCGAGTGTTTGACCTTACCAAGTCTGTCAAGCATACAAGTGGCCCACAACGCAGCCAGTTGGCCTCAAGTGCATCGTGCCAACAAGAGCAATCCCTTTCAACATGACGAGGCTTGATCACCTAACAATTAAGGCAGCTAGGGAAGAGAGATATATTTTGAATGTCATTGACGTCATGACCAAATATATTGTGGTAGCTGCTGTGTTAACATTAACGAGAGATGTGTTGCAGCATTTGCACTCAGTGTTTTTTTAGATTTAGAGCACCAGATGACTTGTGTGATCATGCTAAATCATTAAATCCACTCCGTTCATCTTCCAAGGTGCGCTTAGTGAACACAAACAGCACAAACGAAAAAAGTACAGGACATAAGGCAACGAGCGCAACTTTTTTCGTTTGTGCTGTTTGTGTTCACTAAGCGCACCTTGGAAGATGAATCAACACCAACTAGCCCACCTTATAGCTCTTCTCCACTCCGTTCAAAAATTTCATGCATGGTGTGAATCTGCATTTTTCTGTTGCATATCATGCCACTAGCAATGGGCTTGTCGAGTGAGCCAATGGCGCACTAGTGAAAGTGCTAGGAGGATGTGTAATGGCACCAGTCACTAAGGGTGACTAAACTGCAGTAAGTCGCCTTTGCTGTCAACATCACCCGTCATGTGACGCGTGATGTTGAAAACCAGTGCTACTGCCAATAGCACTGGTTTTTCATCTCTGTTATCTGGACACCATCCCAAGATACCACACCAGAATGTCAGCTCACTGCAAGCTCCTGACAACAGAGGCTCCAAGCTCCATCAAACCTACGAAGAAGCTGCAAGTATTTCAGAGCAAGCCCATGGAGACAGGCAGGTAATTTATAGTCGAACTCACTGCAATGTCGCTTGCAGTACCAGTGATCATTGGTCGGCAAACTCACTCATGAGTCGACTCACTCAGACTCAGAGTGAGCCGTGAGTGAGAGTCTGACTGAGTCCGATGGCGGGAAATTTTAGTGAGTCCCAAGTCTGAGTGAGCCCTAGGCACAAAATATATTTCTTGAGTGAGTCTGAGTGAGCTTCACATTTTTTTGCCGACCTATGACTCAACGAACTAGCGTTCATATGCCAGCTCAATATTTATTGATTAGAGGCCTGAGTTATAGGGGTAGGTGCTTTAACATTGCAGGAGGATCAAAAGGTGGGCCAGTTGGTAATTCAATTCGCGCTCGTCTTATGTGGTTCCTCGCTTCGTCCTTTGTGTTTTTTTCTGCGCTCCCAGCTCGCTGAACGAAGAAAAAGGTGCTTTTACCCCATCCCGGAAACTCTTTCACAAGAAGTGGATAATAAAAATATCTTATGTGAGTGATATCTTTCAATAAAAATGTGCTTACTGGATTGCAACTACTGATAACTAGTATTTGAAGGTATGAGATTAAAATGCGCATCGTAGAGCACCGATTATGTGAAATATTGGCGTTAAAGTGCATTGAGACAATGATCGAAAAAGCGAACAGACTCTTGAGTCAACTCACTCAGACTCAGATTGAGTCGTGTCTGAGTTAAAGTGCATTGAGACAATGATCGAAAAAGCGAACAGACTCTTGAGTCAACTCACTCAGACTCAGATTGAGTCGTGTCTGAGTGAGTAATATTTTGACAAGTTTGAGTGCAAGTGAGACCGGTTGAGAAAAATTTTAGTGAGTTTGAGCCCGAGTGAGTCCGGTTGGCGAAAATTTTGGTGAGTCTGAGTGAGCTTGACATTTTTTGCCGACCTATGCCAGTGATATTGTATGGATCAAAAAATAGGAGCCTATATTTCATGCTAGTGATAAGCTCGCGCCAAAGCTTAAAGGCATATATCAACTCGGGAGAAGACACCAGTGACATACGAGGTTCGCCGTAACACAAACTCACTGAGCTCCGTTATGGCAACTCCAGTAGTTCACGCAAGCCAAGTGAAAAAAGTATCAGCCTCTGTATTTAGATCCTGTTCTGTCGCAGTTCCTCATGAAGACTAAGCACATCCATCACAAGTGCTTGAGGCGAAAGAACCAGCCACTCATTCCTAAATAGCCGAGCCTGAACCCTGAAACAGCCAGCAGAACCAAAGGCCACAGCGTCGCCGTACCATGCCCTGTCTCCTGGACTACGACTTATCTGACCAGAAGTGTCTGTCTTCCAAAAGGACTTGGAATTGCAGTGAGGTAGACATATGAGCCTGCTCTACCTGAACAGTCCGGCAGCTGCGTCTGCAACTAAATAGACTGACAACTAGGATGATCAATGAAGCCGAGCCATGGCAGCCGTTCAAACTGTTTTCATGTGAAATGTAATGCACCGAATCCTTACTGTTAATAAAACCAATCATTCACACTACAGTATTTGGGGCCCATACATGCCTTTATCTTTTTTTTTATTCCATAAAAGCCTGACACATTAATGTCGAGCGCAATCGTCCACTCTCTAACACAACGAAAGAAGGGGAAAAAGACAAAAGTCTCAATTCTTTGTTAGACACAACCCAGTGAATTGAAACAGACATGATGCCAAGGAAGGCGTAGATGACATTAGCCGTAGTGCAGCAATTGAGACATCAGTGGCAAAGAATTAAAAAGGCCAAACAAACAACTTGCCCTCGGTAGGAACCGAACCTGCAGGCACCACACGGGTACTTTCGATCGCAGTCAAGACTCCACATGGATCGACTTCCTCGACCGTGATGGGTACGCTTCCACGTTTTGCCCAATCGCGGTGAAGAAACCAGATCGAGCTCGATCACGATCGGAAGCGCCCTGTGCAACACTCATTTGATACTAAGAAATGCAAGAACGTCACAACGGGCGCTCACTTCAATCGCACGCAGCAAGTACACGCAAACACACACGGACAAAGAAACGCACACGTAGAAACGCATGCAAACTCGTAGCACAAAAGCGATCGCTTAGCAACTTACCCTTTGCGTCGGCATCTTTAAGGTTGAAGGTGAACGTGACAGCGCCCACACCGTTCAGCAGCCAGAATAACAAAGCCTAAAATAATGAAATTAAGCGTTGCGTCGCCTGTTCTGAAGTCACAAGGAGCGCTTTCGATATAGTTTCGGCTTCAAAACTCCGCGGTCGCGTGACCACCGCGTTGATCCGCGTGTCATGCATTCCGCTGTACAAAAGCGCAGCGGCGGCGTCGTGAAATCAAATAACGCATGGCCTCCGAGATTGCAAACGCGCGGCTTTTGCGTTTGTCGTTTCTGAGGCAATAAATAACGTGACGTAGTGTAAGAGATGGCGCCACGTATTCCAATTCGCAATAAAAATTCATTCATTTTTGAAGGTAGGCACTTCTACACTTCCATTCGCGCGCCCGCGTTTTTCCGTCTCGCGCGGCCGCCGCCAGCGCGCAGCGACGGGCGCGCGCGGCATAGCGAAACGGCGCTTCGTCTGCTACGGTACTTCCGATTCGAGGCCAAGCTCTTCGCTGCTTCAATGTGCCTGTTGTTCTCTGTGATCGGGGAGGAACCACGTGCACTTCTGCGACGCGCGTTACTTGTTACCGATTGCGCGGTGATCGTGTTCTTGCGATTAGACGAGGCAACCTAAAGTGTGCGCGCGCGACGCCAGCGCCGGATGCTCCCCGGGTGGGCCGCTGAAAACGTCGAAGGTCGTCGGCTCGCCCGCGGACTGGCGCGCGCGCGTTTTCGGCGGTAAGCGCGTGCTGCCGGTACGCACCATTATTATGCCCCGCTGAGCCGCGTCAGCCTTGATTATAAGCAGTGAATTGAACTGTGAAACTGCATATTCAGGGGCACAGGCAAAACAAACGCAAGCTGTACGTACGCAAATTCAAATCGTCATTTATTTTGCGCGCCTTATTTTGATCATTGTCGTACGGCAGACCGAGTGGTCCTTACGCATACAGCAATAAAGTTTAGTCGACTGCTCTCGTATCGTCGCGCCCATTCACTACCTTCAGGAAGAGCACACTGAAACATCAGCTGATGTGAAAACCCGTTGTGGTACTGCGCGTACCGCGAAATGTTCAACACAGTGATCGCGATTGCGTATCTGCACTGCTGCCCTCGGATAACCCTACTTGGGGCCTGCAAGCCGGGCTCGCAGAGTATTGTAAATTCATCACATAAATGGACAAATAGCTATTGTATTTTTATCATTACTAACTCGACTAGTTTATTCCGATAAGCCTTTGAAAGTCCTTGTATCATTGTATCAAAGTCCTAGCTTGTATCAAAAGTCCTTGTGTGATCAGTACTCACCAAAACAAAGACCATTTCTGGTCGTTTTATATATGTCGTTCATCCACTATATGATGTCAAACATGTTTGTGCATCGCAAGAGCGCGCGCTCAAGCTACTTAACTTTTCCTTTTTTAATTATGTCAAACGCGTAAAGAGGACATATTGGTGTAAGGGATATTGCAGCGTTCCGTTCTTTCTAGACATTGACTACTGTGTACAAAGCCATTGTAATTGGTTACGAAACAATCTCGCCCGCGTTTCTGAGGCAAAGCAGCACAAAATGTTACCATTCGCTCAAGTGCTGCTAGCCGAAACAGCGTGTGTGTGTGTGTGTGTGTGTGTGTGTGTGTGTGTGTGTGTGTGTGTGTGTGTGTGTGTGTGTGTGTGTGTGTGTGTGTGTGTGTGTGTGTGTGTGTGTGTGTGTGTGTGTGTGTGTGTGTGTGTGTGTGTGTGTGTGTGTGTGTGTGTGTGTGTGTGTGTGTGTGTGTGTGTGTGTGTGTGTGTGTGTGTAAGCATCTTCGTTTCCACAAATTTTAGCAATGTGGCTTTTATGTTGCTCTGAAATTACATTGGAAACAAATAAACAGCAGTCGTGTTTTTTTCTCGAGCAAGACTTTGATTTGGGCGAGTTGGTACATGCTTAGCTGGGGAAAAACAGCGCAATAAAGGACGCAGTAACAAAGTACACTAGAACACAGTATATCAGTGCTCGTCCAGTGTACTGTGTTCCTGCGTCCTCGTACTTATCTTGGGACATGACAGTGTCATGGCAGGGCATCAGGGAGTTAAAGGGACACTAAAGAGAAAAAATGGATCGGTTTAGATCGATAAATTGTGCTCTGAGAACTCTAATGTCGTTAATTTCGCCATCATAGGTTTATTGAGAGAGGAGGAAATCAAGTTCAAAGTTTCATTTTAAAATTCCGCGCCGAAATCTCCCCGCGCGATGTCAAGGATTTCAAAGTGTATCGTATTTTGGCGCCACTGGCTCAACAGAATTACCCCAAACTTGGTATCTTAAGCCTATGGCCTCCTCAGAGGACAATGTACTTCATTTTTACCGATTAAGAACTACGTAGACCCCAGTAGGCGCCGTCAAAACATGTGACGTGACGGCGAATGGTGCGGAAACTTCAAGGTGGCGTCGCCACCCACATTTTGTTCTCGCACGTTTTCTCGCTTACTAAGCGTCTTCTCGCAGCAAGCGTGGTGTTTTCGGTGTCGTGAAAGACTGCTTTACTAATATGAGAAAAATCGTTTTGCTCTTTGGTGTCCCTTTACACGCTTACTAGAATTACAGAATTATTTTGGCCTGGGATTCAGTCAGAAGTTACAAGATATGTGAAGTCTTGTGATTTGTGTTAGCGCACAGTACCAAAAGGGAAAGTAGGCAGAGCTCCGTTAGGGAATATGCACATGGTGGACATGCCCTTTCGAAAGGTGGCCATTGATATCGTGGGACCAATATCACCACATCAAGGGCGATTCCACGAGAGATCGAACATGCCTGTCCGGTAGATATTTTTGTTTTGCCTGGTTTTTTATATGTTATGTGGGCACATTCAAAGTGCACGGAACCGAAAATTTTATTTCCTAGAAACGCTCCCAGCGCGCAAAAAAAGAAAAAAAAATACTTGAAGGTGGCGATGCGGGCCTCCTGTTTTTGCTCACTGCAATGTTTTCGGATTTCACGGCCGAATTTAACGCGAACTATAAATGATGTGTCGAAAACATTTTTGATGCTTTTAATTCGCATTACTGTGAATTACAGCCATCCTTTTTTATGCCGTCCTCAAAAGGAAGAAAATGTAAAAAAATGGCAAACACGGCCGAAATAAAAAAAAAGTGTGCTAAGTTTGAGACGCCTTGACGCCTTTTCTATTTCAAACAGAAACTTCAAAACAGTGTAAAATATAGATAAGAGCCTTTGCAACATTTACACGGAAGATAATTCTCCTACGGCAGCGTAAAAAAAAAGAAAAAAAATAGTTAAAGAAGCGATTTTTTCCAAAAAAGTTCATTTTCAAAAATAAAATAAAATAAACTACGGTCTCACTATTGACGACAATTTTTTATAGAAGAGCGCTTATGTCAGTAAACACACGGTTTTAATATCATATGTCTTCATTTGCTTTGTTCACGAGATATAACGGGCCAAAATGACCCTTGCTGTGTGTGCTCAATTCAGTGCAACTGATGGTTGTTACCAGCTCAGTTTTAATTATCCCCTGCTGGAGCAAAACCTTGCTCTGGTGGCTTTTCGTCAAGAAAAATGTGTTCTCAGATTTTATTTGTGTCTAGCGTGTGCGAAAGTAGGCTGCTGCCGCCCCCTAAAGGGCTAACGCGTACTCATTTTGCAGCCTACAACCTTGTCTGCAAGCATCAGAGGAAAGGTGGGCGCGCCTATTCAAGATATCAGTCGCTTCTTCTTCCTTCAGAAATGCTTCGTCTACCTCATCACGGTTAGATGTAGACAGGTTTTTCTTGATGCGCGTAAAGTAATGCTAGCAGACCTCGCAGGTGTCGCGAAGATCCTCAGCCTATGACAGTAGCTTCGGGAGGTAGATAACAACAAAAAGAGCAAGGAAAAAAATTGCGCAATGAAAATGTTTTTCTCAGCAATCTTCTTTTTGTGAACGCGTAAATAATTGGCACAGAATACTCGGACGTAGCCATGGGCCGCACGCATCGCATGTAGTGAACAGCTAGACCAAATCGAAACGTTTATAATGAACGGCGCCGCACACATTATGTCACTTCTTCGCAGCTGTCATGAATGAGTTTCCAGAACTGCTCACGGTTTCACATTTCATAACCAAGAGTGTCTGAGCGCTTTGGGCTGTGATAATTTGTAGGTCACGCTCGTTGCCAAACTAAGGATAATGTCAGTCTGGCGCCACCAGTGACCTCTGCTATTCTCGACGTGGGAAAGCACTTTAGCAAAGTGCTGACAAAACATCAATTGGGCAGCTTTGGCCACTTATGGCTTAGTCATGCCGCACCTCACGTTTCCTGACTGCTGAAACGCTGAGGTAAAGGTCGAGATGATACAGCTGGGAAGACGTTATCTACGACGCTGAAGGTATGTGATAGAGGGAAGTGAAATAAACGGCTCCGTAACGATTGAGCTAACTTTTTATAAATGTTGTTTAGGCACAGAGTGCGTCGAATGAGAAAGATGGTTAGAATATATATATATATATATATATATATATATACACTTTCGGTATGAAGATCGATGGGTCCGGTACGATAGATGGGTGAAAAGAAGGACTCGCGTACGAAATGTAGTTTTATTAACGTTTCGGCTGGTAAGCCAGCCTTCGTCAGAATGAATGTACTGCCCGTGACAGACACTATTTATAAGTGTGTGGCTACACATCGTGGTGCAGAATAACAATGCAACAAGTGAATAATATGTACAACACAGTCAAAAGTGCTACGCTTCGAGAGCAACAGACAGGTGATGGGCGCTCGACACTGTGAATAACAATAGGAACAGGTGCCACAGGTGCAACGATGCTGCACATCGAGTATATATATATATATATATATATATATATATATATATATATATAATATATATATATATATATATATATATATATATATATATATATATATATATATATATATATATATATATATATATAACAATGAAGTGCTAACAAAGGACCCGGAAGTAAAAGTTCAAAAAAAGTCACTCCGACTCCGACGAAGGCCAGTTCCGCGGCCGAAACGTCAGTCCTTTACTGAAGCTTAGAATAACAGAGAGCTGAGCTAGTTGGTAAGTATTCATTCTAAAAAGACAGGGCGTGCAAACAAGGACACAAGAAAGAAGTCAGGACACCACAAACACCGACTAACAACTGAAGAGACGCCCAACGGCTGAAAAGGAAAGAAGGCACGAAAACTTATCTGCGCATCCGTTGCTCGACTTCGCGTGACGATCGCCGCCAGAAGCAGACGTACGCCGACTGGATGAGGGTAGCTAACCAGCATGCGGAATTCATATGGAGGGTAAAACTTCGAGAACTTCAACCATGTAAGAGGAAGATTATTTCTACTGTTTCACCGCAAAATAACTTGCTAGTCCTTGGAGGAGCTGCCTTAGATGACAGTCACTGCAAAACCCTAGCAATAGGTCCTAAATACTGCTTTAAGCCGAACCTGAAACCAATAGACGTTTTAAGTTTGCCGCGTACAATCACTAGACTTGTTCCTGAAGAAGAGCGTTCCCACTGCATTTCAGACTGCGTTGCTAGCATCAAGGGTTGTAATATGCATCTCGAGTGGTCTGATCCTGTCCGGCCTTTGGTTAATTACTGTGTCGAAAAGAAACTCAGGCCAGTAATTTCAGATAAGGAAGGATATTTTGTAATTATGCCGGACAGGTTGTTCTCAGAAAAAGCATTAACAGCCATAGAAAAGAATTTTAGGACGGTAAAACTTAAGCCATCGGTAGTCAGGCAACGTGCTGTCGACCTTTTGTTAAGACATGACCTTGAGAGAGTAGCTTGTAATGTCAAGAAGGCTAAATCACTTACTTTAGAATTGTCTTTTCAGCCAAAACACATAAGAACGAGATCCCATTTCGAGCAATCGTTTCAGAGCAAGGCACCTGGCAAGTCGCTGTATCTAGTTATTTGCAGAACTGCTTAACCTCTGAGTTTTTCAGACCCTTTTCGTATGCGTAATTCTCAGGCGCTAGTTCAGTTCCTCTCAGAGGAGAACCCCGGCTGTTGTAAAGCTTTTAGTATGGATATTGAAGACCTGTATTATTCTTTGCCGCATGAGGACTTGTCAAATGGTGTCATTGAATGTATTAACGAACAAGCGCACCAGACGGTTTTCACCGATATATGTGGTGTTTCTACCGGGGCATTTCTAGAAATCCTTTCCATGTATTTAAAGTCGACGCTTGTAGGTTGGAAGGAAGGCGTTTATGTGCAGAAATCAGGGATTTGTATTGGTTCTAAGGTTGCTCCGGTCCTTAGTGATTTATACCTTAGCAAGATTGACAATCTTTTGGAAGGCGCCTTAGGTAATTCGGTTATTAAGGTTTTTCGTTATGTGGACGATTACTTGATCTTTTGTAGTGGTGAGGACTTTGAAAGGGTGGTAACTTCCGTGAGCGAAAAAATTTGAAATTAATGGAGGTGGGCTGAGCTTTACTAAAGAGGTGCCTCAGAATAATGGAATACAATTTCTAGACATTTCCATAACGTTCCAGAAGAACCACGTGTGCTGGCAGTATTCTCCTAGATCTTCGAAACCGCTGTTAAATTTTTCGTCGAAGCACTCGAAGGTTGTAAAAAACGGTATCGCCATGTCTTACCTTAAATCAGCCCTCACCAAGTCGTGTGAGCACGAAATGAGTGATAGCTTTAACGCACAGGTTACACATCTTTTAGATGTAGGGTATCCTCGTGATGCAGTGGCCAGGGTCGCTGAACGTTTAAAGAAGTCTATTATGTTACGTCCGAGCATGGTTGCAGAAAGCGATAGGAAGAAACGTGTCGTAGGGATACCGTACATTCATTGCGTGTCTCGCAGGCTAAAGAAAGTAGGAACTAGATACGGCGTTAATGTTGTTTTCACGGCTGCCTAAGCTAGGTAAGATTTGTGCCGCTGTGCAGAGGAAGAATGAGCGAGTAAAAGACAAGAAGCGGACCGATATTTGTTTCGTAAAACACACCAACAAATTCACTGATTGCCGTACGAGTGTGGTGTATAAGGTCCCTTTCAGCTGCGGTCGCTTCTACGTAGGACAAACGGGCCGATGCATTAACCAGAGATTGTTGGAACATAAGAGATCGCTAACAGGAGGCTCACCTTCTAATCTATCTTTACATTGACGAGATTGCAAGTGCACGCCAAAATTCGATGAATGCGCAGTGTTGTACCGTCATAGAAATGAAGAAACGCGCCTGATGATTGAAGCATGGCATATCGAGAATAGTGGTAGCGCATGCGTGAGCCAACCGTCGATTAACTTGCATAAAGATGAAATCAAATGCCTTAACAGTTATCTTCAACGTAGACCGCCACGCGTGCCGGATTGATAGGTTCGCCTGTTGCATGGGCATGCGCAGATAAATTTTCGTGCCTTCTTTCCTTTTCAGCCGTTGTGCGTCTCTTCAGTTGTTAGTCGGTGTTTGTGGTGTCCTGACTTCTTTCTTGTGTGCTTGTTTGCACGCCCTGTCTTTTTAGAATGAATCCTTTACTGAACAATTTTTCCTACGTGCTTTATTTTTTAAACTATATATATATATATATATATATATATATATATATATATATATATATATATATATATATATATATATATATATATATATATTGCCACGTGCGTTTCTTTATCACTTTTGCTGTATTCGGTTTTCGGCCACAAAGACTGTCAGCAACGCTCAGCGCGAACCGCGCCTCGTTGTTCGAGAACCTTCGCGATCATTGTAGATCATTTTGTTAAGATTGCGCGCAAGACGCGCACACTCGAGCTTATTCTAGAATTTGCACGACAGCCAGCGATAACGCTGGAATATTCGACGGCACATGTTTAAAATGCCGACGCGCTTCACCGCTTGTCAGTTGATCGACGGACGACGCCCTGTTCGCCGCTATCATTGTACAGCGTGCATTGCTGTAGTTCTAGTTATCATTTTCCGGCCACAAGTTCGGCCAAATAAACAGTTTCATCCTACAAACGCCGACTGCTGTGTTCGTCGACGTCACGACCACGTGACATCTGGTGGAGGTGCTGCTTCTTCCATGATCCGGACGCCCCCGCGAAGCGCTGACCCAAGCCCAAGCCGCGAGGAGGACGACGGAAAAGAAAACCCGGATCGTCGAACAAGCCGCAGGCAGAAGGGACTGCAGCCAGAGTACGGGCTCCTTCCCGAAAACATCAGGCAGCCCCAGGTCCCAACACCGACCGCAGCGACGATGACCGACCCCGTGCAGCCTGCGCCGATACTTCTCCAGCAGCCCAAGGAGCCGCCAACTTTCCGCGGGTCGTCATTCGAAGACCCGGAAACCTGGCTCGAGACCTTCGAAAGGGTCTCAGCGTTCAACAACTGGGACTCCGAGGACAAGCTGCGCCACGTCTACTTTTACCTGGAAGATGCAGCAAGGACCTGGTTCGAGAATCGGGAGTCCACTCTTCGAACCTGCGACGCCTTTCGCAGCGCTTTCCTGGAGACGTTCGCAAGCGTCGTCCGAAAGGAAAGGGCCGCAGCCTTGCTGGAGACACGGCTCCAACTTCCAAATGAAAGCGTGGCCACATTTGCAGAGGAAATGACCCGGCTATTTCGCCACGCTGACCCTGCCATGCCCGAGGACAAGAAAGTCCGCTTCCTCATGCGAGGGGTAAAGCAAGAACTCTTCGCTGGTCTGATGCGGAACCCACCTTCGACAGTCCAAGAATTCATCTCAGAAGCGACGACGATTGAGAAGACGATGGAAATACGAACCCGCCAGTACAATAGCCGTACGATTGAAGACAGCCCAGCTGTTCATGCCCTCGCCTCCGACGACCTGCGCGAAACGATCCGAGCGATCGTTCGGGAGGAACTGCGCAAGCTATTACCCTCACCACAGCCTCAAGTGGACTCGATCGCAGAGGTCGTTCGATCAGAAATCCAGCAGTTGCTGGGCAACCTTGAACCACCACTGCCCCAGCCGCAAGCCATGAACTACGCTGCTGCAGCCCGACGCAACGCCCCCCCTCCTCGCCCACGTCACGACGCCGCGCCGCCCCAGCAGTCCCGCCGTCAGGCACCACCGCCGCCGCCACCGACGTCATACCGCCCACCAGCCGGCCAGCGATACACGCTAAGGAAGACCGACGTTTGGCGCGCCCCTGACAACCGCCCGCTCTGCTACCACTGCGGGGAGGCCGGCCACACGTACCGCCGCTGTCAGTACCGACAGATGGGGCTTCGAGGATTCGCCGTCAACGCGCCGCGCCCACAGCAAGGCGAACGGCCTCGCGACATCGACGACTACCTCACCGGAACACAGTGGCAAGAACGACGACCTTCCCGCTCGCCTTCGCCGGGCCGCTACATGTCACCGCACCGCCGGCAATACACTGGCTCAAATCGGGGCCGGTCGCCTAGCCCGTATCCGGGAAACTAAGGGCAGCAATCGATGGAGGTGCGGTTGATGTACGACGAACTACCGAAGATCCTCCGCCGACGACGACCGAACGAAGCCCTAACGTCGAAACTTCACGGCCTGAGGAAGACCTGACGACGCCACGTCGAAGCAGCGGAACAAACCGACGCAGCCGTGACCCGACGCCGCGACCCAACCGCAACGCAAGACGACGAACTAGCGACCTCGACGTTCTCATTGACGGCCACAACGTCACCGCTCTTGTCGACACTGGAGCCGACTATTGCGTCATCAGTGGGCCTTTCGCCACGAAGTTGAAGAAAGTTAAAACGGCTTGGGAAGGCCCCGAAATCCGTACCGCTAGAGGCCATCTAATAACGCCGTCTGGAGTCTGCACAGCAAGAGTAACAATCAATAATCGCACGTATCCTGCGAGTTTCGTAATCTTGCAACACTGCTCCAGGGACGTCATACTTGGCATGGATTTCTTAAACCATCATGGCGCCGTCATTGACTTAAGAACCAAGTCGATAACCCTATCGTCGGACAAAACGACACCGCCGGATACGAATCCATGTCACCATGCCCTGAACGTGCTCGAGGATCAAGTTACCATCCCGCCTCGCTCCAGCGTCATAATTCCCGTCAGCACCGAAAAAGCTGAAGACATCGAAGGTGTCATCGAGAGCGATCAGCGTTTGCTACTAGACCGTGACATCTGCGTTGCAAGGGGCATTGCTCGGTTGCACGAAGGAAAAGGAAGCGTGATGCTAACGAACTTCAGCCAAGAATACAGACACCTGAGCAGGGGCACGACGATTGCATACATCGAAGAAATCTTGGCCGTCAGCGATGCATTTGCCTTTTCGGATTACGACGAAGCTACGACGACTACCCCAACAGCTGAGCCACCCTTCGACGTAAACCCAAATCTTCCCGCTCGCCAACAGCAACAGCTTCGATGCCTTCTGCAGAAAAACAAGGACTGTTTCTCGTCGTCATCGCGGGTCCGACAAACGCCCCTTGCTAAGCACCGCATTATAACAGAAGAAAATGCTCGACCACTCCGTCAGAGTCCCTACCGGGTTTCGACGCGGGAACGGGACGCCGTGAAGAAACAGGTCGACGAAATGCTACGCGACGACATCATTCAGCCGTCGAAGAGTCCGTGGGCATTCCCCCGTGGTGCTAGGTGAAGAAGGATGGGACTCTCCGTTTTTGCGTCGATTATCGTCGCCTGAACAAAGTCACGAAGAAGGACGTGTATCCCCTTCCCCGGATGACGACACCCTGGATCGATTACACAACGCAAAGTACTTTTCGTCGATGGACCTCAAGACCGGTTACTGGCAAATAGAAGTCGACGAGAGAGACCGAGAAAAGACTGCCTTTATAACGCCAGACGGCCTGTTTGAGTTCAAGGTCATGCCTTTTGGTCTTTGCTCGGCACCTGCGACTTTTCAACGGGTTATGGATACAGTACTGGCCGGCTTGAAGTGGCAGACGTGCCTCGTGTACTTGGACGACGTCGTTGTGTTTTCCTCAAACTTCGACGAACACCTTCGGCGCCTTGAAGCTGTACTTCAAGCAATCAAGACCTCCGGACTCACTTTGAAGCCTGAAAAGTGCCGCTTCGCGTACGAGGAGCTCTTGTTCTTGGGTCATGTGATCAGCAAGGATGGTGTTCGCCCGGACCCGCGGAAAACAGCTGCCATCGCTGACTTCCCGACGCCCACCGACAAGAAGGCCGTACGCCGTTTTCTCGGCTTGTGCGCCTATTACAGACGTTTCGTCAAGGAATTTTCACGGATCGCCGAGCCACTGACGCAACTCACGAAGGCCGACGTCGAATTCAGGTGGGAAACGTCGCAAGTTCAGGCATTTCAAGAATTGAAACGACGCCTGCAGACGCCTCCGATACTTGCGCATTTCGACGAGCACGCCGATACGGAAATCCACACCGACGCAAGCAGCGTAGGACTCGGCGCCGTCCTTGTGCAGAAGACCGACGGATTGGAAAGGGTCATCAGTTATGCTAGCCGGTCGCTATCAAAGGCAGAAATCAACTATTCCACAACAGAAAAGGAGTGTCTGGCCATCATCTGGGCTACATCAAAGTTTCGCCCCTACATCTACGGCCGGCCCTTCAAAGTTGTGAGCGACCACCACGCCTTGTGTTGGCTAGCCAACTTGAAGGACCCTTCAGGTCGCCTCGCACGGTGGAGCCTAAGACTTCAAGAATTCGACGTTACAGTCGTTTACAAGTCCGGAAGAAAACACTCCGACGCCGACTGCTTGTCTCGTGCCCCCGTCGACGCACCGCCGCAGGACGACCACGATGATGACTGCTTCTTGGGAACCATAAGTGCCGACGACTTCGCTGAACGACAGCAAGCCGACCCGGAACTCAGGGGCCTTGTGGAATACCTCAAGGGCAGGACCACCGTTGTTCCAAAAGTATTCAGGCGGGGATTGGCGTCATTTCTCTTGAAAAACGACGTCCTCGTAAAGAAGAACTTCTCTCCGGCCCGGGCCGACTACCTCATCGTTGTACCTTCGGCACTGCGACCAGAGGTTCTGCAGGCCCTGCACGACGACCCGGCGGCGGGCCACCTCGGCTTTTCCCGCACGCTCGCGAGGATACAGGAAAAATACTACTGGCCACGCCTTCCTGCCGACGTCGCCCACTACGTTAAGACTTGCCGAGATTGCCAGCGACGGAAGACACCGCCGACTAGGCCAGCGGGGCTTCTGCAGCCAATCGAACCACCTCACCGGCCGTTCCAGCAAATCGGGATGGACCTACTGGGGCCGTTCCCGACGTCGACTTCCGGCAACAAGTGGATCGTCGTAGCAACTGACTACCTCACCCGTTACGCCGAGACAAAGGCCTTGCCCAAAGGCAGTGCCGCCGAGGTAGCCAAGTTCTTCGTGGAGCACATCGTCTTGCGTCATGGCGCCCCAGAGGTCCTCATAACAGACAGAGGTACCGCCTTTACGGCGGACCTAACTCAGGCGATCTTCAAATACAGCGAGACGAGCCACCGCCGCACCACCGCCTACCACCCACAGACCAATGGCCTCACCGAGCGTCTAAATAAGACCATCGCCGACATGCTGGCCATGTACGTCGACGTTGAGCACAAGACGTGGGACGCCATCCTTCCGTACGTGACCTTCGCTTACAACACGGCCGTCCAAGAAACGACGCAGATGACGCCGTACAAGTTGGTCTACGGAAGAAGCCCGGCGACGACGCTCGACGCCATGCTACCCAACGTCACCGACGAAGAAAATCTCGACGCCGCCGCTTACTTACAGCGCGCCGAAGAAGCACGACAGCTCGCCCGCCTACGGATCAAGAACCAGCAGACGACTGACAGCCGCCGCTACAACCTTCGACGACGCCACATGGAATACCAACCCGGTGACCGTGTATGGGTATGGACGCCAATACGCCGACGGGGACTCAGTGAGAAGCTTCTTCGACGATACTTCGGACCGTACAGGGTACTTCGACGCCTCGGCGCACTCGACTACGAGGTTGTCCCTGATGGCATTACGAACTCTCAGCGGCGCCGTGCACGACCTGAAGTCGTCCATGTCGTGCGCCTCAAACCATATTACGCACGTTAGCGAATCTGAGGACTGTCATTTTGCTTTATTATTGTGCTTTCTTTCTTGTGCTTATTGTTTATTGTACTTTGTCGCTTTATTCTTGTTATTTATTGTTGCATGCATTGGCCTGTTCTGTTTTAAGCATCGGGACGATGCTTTTTCAGAGGGGGGCATTGCCACGTGCGTTTCTTTATCACTTTTGCTGTATTCGGTTTTCGGCCACAAAGACTGTCAGCAACGCTCAGCGCGAACCGCGCCTCGTTGTTCGAGAACCTTCGCGATCATTGTAGATCATTTTGTTAAGATTGCGCGCAAGACGCGCACACTCGAGCTTATTCTAGAATTTGCACGACAGCCAGCGATAACGCTGGAATATTCGACGGCACATGTTTAAATGCCGACGCGCTTCACCGCTTGTCAGTTGATCGACGGACGACGCCCTGTTCGCCGCTATCATTGTACAGCGTGCATTGCTGTAGTTCTAGTTCTCATTTTCCGGCCACAAGTTCGGCCAAATAAACAGTTTCATCCTACAAACGCCGACTGCTGTGTTCGTCGACGTCACGACCACGTGACAATATATATATATATATATATATATATATATATATATATATATATATATATATATATATATATATATATATATATATATGCAATATTGCCTCAATGCCAAATACAAAGGGTTGCGCTAGTCGGCAAATAAACTCATTAATATTGTGATCATTATCATCATCATTATTATTATTATTATTATTATTATTATTATTATTATTATTATTATTATTATTATTATTATTATTATTATTATTATTACACGTTGATATTTCGTAGATGATGCGTGTGTGTGCACACATATCTATCCTACAAGTTCTCTCACTTTCAGATATTTGTGTCGTGTCAGTACTGCTAAGTGGAGTGACTTGTGAGATAGTCTTTAATGGTAAATTTGAAACCTTTGAAACTCAAGGTGTCGATGGCGATTCGTCATGTTAGAAGGAAGGACACTCCATTCTCAATGTTGTTAATAATAATAATAAATGTTTCGGCAAAAATCCTTTATCCGAACGCATAGATACTAATGTTATTACACGTCCTCCTCAACATATTTCAATATAGCCGATTTTACACATGACTATGTGCTCCAAGGTTCAGAAGGTCTTGATCTTCTGTACCACCTCCGTGCCCGTCGTTCTTTGATGTCTTCATTGCCTGAAAGCGCAAACCGTTATTAGGTAAATTAATTTGATAAACGTAAATACAGCTTGTGTCTTCCAAATTCAAGTTATTCATGTTGAAATATTCACCTGGAGTTGCGATTCGTCCCGATTATGCGTTCGTTTCCTCCATATTCTGACAAGTAAGTCACTGCTTAACTCGGGTTGCTCTTCTTTGCTCCACATCTCTCCTAGAATAAAGTAGGTTTCCTACCCGATCATTTGAACGCTATGTTAAGCAGTTCAAGAAAGTTTTACGACACCTTTACAGTCATGTGCAAATCGCATATTTGACTTCGACAAAATAACAATGAATAGAAGAGGTTAAGCAGTGGATGTGCTTGTTCTACTTATTGCCAGCGAGCTTAGTTTTGTTTTCGGTGCAACATCTTCGACGCCATTTTATAAGAACTCCTGAGAAAGCATGCGAACATTTTCTAATCTCTATTTGGACTTCGAAGTTTATTGTTTCATGTAATCATAAATAGGAAAAAGTTACGGAATGAACATCTTCAAGACACACAGCAAATGATGGCTTAGCTTATCTCTATCAGTACTCGTAATAATGACAAAAAAAAAACAAGAACTCGCACCTGCAAACATCACACAAATGAAGGTCTAGGTCTGCGTCTTATGCATTAGGTAAAACGAATGTACCCTCTGCAGATCTTGCGCAGGCGGAATGCAAAGGGTTCAGCACAGCTTTTGGCAAGAAGACGATTGCATGGAAGCTATCTGGTAGATAGGCCTTAGTGCACACTCCACTTTAACGTGTACGATACTCTATCGATATTACTATACACTAATTGTGCATGTGCACATCGCTATCACTAGTAATATATTAATTTTGCGTCTTTATGTGCCATATGTATGATATGAATATTAGGCACGCCCTGATACTGACCCCTGCATTAATTTTGACCAGCTTAGGTTGTCTTACATGTAGCTTAATTGAGTTAATCGGGTGTCTTTTTTCATGTGGTCATCGTAGAGGCTTGACCCAGGTAATCGCTTGACGTTGAGCGCGTGACATAAGCCGCTAAGCTATTATGGTGGTTTATCCATATAAGCGTTCTGTATTTCAGATGACTCCACGAATTTCTTGCACATAGGGATATACATTACCCTGCATGAGCGCACCCTGCAGGTTCATCGCGTCAGTTTCCTTTCGCACAAAGTTGCAATTCGACTTCAGCGTTTCTCACAAGAGTATAGCATAACTCTTCGTTTACTTGAACAGACAAGAAACACGACGACGAACTCAATTTCTTTCTCTGCGAAAAATGACACTTATTGACTCATAGACAAGAAATGGTTGCAATCATTACCTGTGAGTGCGCTGACCAATACACCTATTGCAATTGTTATAAAAATGCCAAAGAAACTGATCCAGAGGTACGATATGCGAAACAGGTAAAGCGATTCTTCTGATCTAAAAGAAAGAGTGAAACGTAAAAATAACATAGCTTCTAGCAGGCGAGAATAGGCTGCGCAATGAGTTTATAAAAGCCCGTTTTCCTTTGCACATATTGGCTAGCGTTTTACTGTGTGGCGAGGCTTGCCTCAAATGTAATCTTTTGAACCTGGAAACCAGCACCAAGTTTTTAGGTGGTGTGCAAAACTTTATTTACCATGTGTCGCGCTGCATTGCAGCATTAGCCCAACTTTTTCACTACAATGGTGCCAAACGTTCTTCATTTACGGGGTATACTTGTAATTTGACCAGCTACACAGAGGCACAATCTTTGCCCGCTAGTTGCACTCTGAGAAGTGACGTTGAACGATGAGCTGCCACGTAATCTTCAAATTTATAATGCAATATCGTCTTTTTAGGTAAAGTGGGATGTGTTCAAGAAACGGATCATAAATATGTACGAGCTCCTGTTACATATTCAAGCATGGCTCCTTCCACTCAGATATTTGATCCGATGTTTTCCTTTCTACACAGCTTGCTGGTACACCCAGCCTTATGTCATTGTTGACTGCACGGCACTTCTAACTTGCTTGTTGGAACTGTTTATCTTGAAGAGTGCTCCTACCTGGGCTGGTCGGTACGTCATTTGGACGGGAACAAACAGAGCTAAAGAAAAGACGGCGAAAGCACAAGAGACCAGGCACTGGGGTGATTCTTTCGCCGTGGTTTTATTACCGCAGTTTGTTTCCGTTCACAGGCGGCTTATTTTCCTAAGCTGCACACCGGGGACACGTACTTGTAGGGCTCCACCATAATTTTGACGCCCGCGTACATAAATCAATGTAAAAAGGCATTTTTGTATATCGCCCCCTTTAAAATGTGGTTGCTGTGGCTAATAATGGAATCCGCCCCTTTCTCTTAGTAGCTTAACTCTATTTCTAAGCTGATACTGCGTGGTATCTAATCTTTTAAGTCTGGAATGCCACTGCAAGCAAAATGAGCATGCTGCAGGACCGAGAGGTTCTCACCGCCTGCTAACCCAACAATTCCTGCTTCGTGCCGACGCCCCTGAGATGTAATAGCAATTTCAATGAAACTAGGCCGAAAAGTACCGGCAGAAGCTGGTCTGGTGCTTTTAAAACATAGCGCAAAGTGTACATTTCGGTGCAGTCATATTCTAGATGCTTATATGCGTTGAATAATGTACCCCGTCAATGAAGGAAAGAAGTGTTAATTTTAAGGGTTCGTTTTCTTTGCTATACACAATATTAATGAGCACTAACCGACAATAATGCCAAAGGAAGTATAGGGGATGTTTTTAGTAATAAATGTATGGTAAATGTGAAGAAAGAAAAGTGGACGAAAAGATTGCTTGCCGCGGGCAGGGACCGAACCTGCGACCTTCGATAATGACGCGTCCGATGCTCTACCAACTGAGCTAACACGGCGGCCATCCCTCCCGTCCACTTTATAGGGTATATATGTACATTTAAACGCGGGAGCGTCAGTCAGCGCCGCCAGTAGCCATAACGGCGAGTGTGTAACACTCCTTTTCTGCCTGTTGGCGCCACGTACTACGTGAACCTATTACGAGCCATGGCAGCTGACCAATAATCCCTCGCATACTACCTGAAAGCATCAAGTCTGCCAGAACGAGACCCTCGCTATGAATGAAGGAATGAAGTGTTAATTTTAAGGGTTTGTTGTCTTTGTTATACACAGTATTAATGAGCACTAACAGACAATATTGCCAAGGTGATATGATGATATCTGATTTGTTCCAAACCAATCTATCACTGCAATGTGAGGCGCCTTGAACCATATACATATGACTAACAGCTGATCTGACAAAACAAATGTGACACCTGAAGTTATCTAAATATAAATATATACAACGCTTTAGACAGTGTCTGCCGCTGACTATGCTAAAAATGATCTTTCCATCTATGCTGCCCTGTGCACTGCGCTGTCTGCGTAACTCCTATGTTGTTGGTGAGCGGTCAACTTTCGAATGCAGCGAAAACCTTGAAACTCACACTGCAAC
Organism: Rhipicephalus sanguineus; assembly: GCF_013339695.2. Taxonomy (NCBI): domain Eukaryota; kingdom Metazoa; phylum Arthropoda; class Arachnida; order Ixodida; family Ixodidae; genus Rhipicephalus; species Rhipicephalus sanguineus. The sequence goes on along the minus strand of NC_051182.1, from coordinate 34,152,622 downwards.
ACCCACATCAAACTTTCTATAATATCACACTCTCCGAATAGCGAGGGGCCACTGGGGCGTTGCTGATAAAGGCAGGAAGCGTATTTTTCTTATATGGAGGGCCTCTATCAATTCAAGTTCAGCCGTGCCCTTCTGGCCAAGGGGTGGTTCAAAACATTAGTGATGGAATCATAAAGTTTATTACCACAATTTCTAGAGGAAGCTTTCGCCAGCTAGCTCCTCAGCTACTCAGCCACTCAGCTAGCACGAGAATGATGAGTAGTACATGGATTTGTCTAGTCCTTCTGCTTGCGGCTTCAGGCATTCTGTTGGCTTTGTTTACACCTGTTTTACAGCTTCAGTTGCGCGAGTGAGATTACTACACTTTTTCGTTACGCGATGAAAGCAGTGATCATTGTTAGCGTGAATTCTGCTGGTAAAGCATGGGCGTCTCGTCGTTTTGCAACGATCAGGTTTTTTTTAATGTTTTATTTGCGTCTTGTACACAGTCTTAGGCGATAGAGATATTTTGCAGTGTTGTTGGTCCTACCTTTAGGCATATTTTCGTTCACTTCCCAATAGTTAGCGTTGAGCTTTCGCCTATTTTTTCTTCATTTTATTTCTTTTATCGCACCGAATGCGGAATGAACTTTACGCGCGCGGCTTCTTTCACGACCACTATACCGCTCGTAAAGTACTTCTCTAGCGCTATCTGATAAACTACACCCCGAGCTAACGTGCCCAGCAGGCGCTGAGGTGTCGGGCCAGGCAGACACCGACCGGACGAAACACACATGCCGAAAACGTTGAAATAATGGCTTCAGCCGCAGTTCTCAACGCAGTTTACGTAGAGTGTACTAGTAACTCTAGCTTAGGCTATGTCACCACCCTTGAGAACAAAACTTCGATTTTAATCCGAAAGTTACATTTATATTTTATACTTTTAAATCTTCATTGTTTAGCACGTTCAAGACGAAATAATATTTGCGCTATAACATAAGTCCGTTTCGCAATAGCCGTGCCAAGCCTCAAGAAAGAGTGGAGCTGCGCGAGCTTCTTTCTATCACTTTTTCTCTTTCTTTCTTCATCTTCTTCTGTCTTTTTTTCTGACATTTGTTTTTCTATGTGTTCTTTATGTCTCTGCTTATTTCTATTTCTTCTTCCTCTCTCTATATATTTTTTCTATTTCTCGCTCCTCCTATTTTAGATGCGAAGCATCTTATGGCGGAGTTCAAACCGGTGGTGTGCGGCGTGACCACCCCTAATGCGCGTGCGCAATCCCTTTCCCTCTACCCATTTCCCCTCTCCATGCCCCCTCCCCGCTCGCACTACCCCTCCCCTCTCCACTCCCCTCTCATACTTTCACTCTGAAACGCGGGCTCGACATGCCGAAACGCTACTTCGCATCGCCTCATGGTCCCCTTTAGCGGGAGATGGTGTGATTTTTTTAGATGCGAAGCATCTTATGGCGGAGTTCAATCCGGTGGCGGTGGTGGTGTGCGGCGTGACCACCCTTACTGCGCATGCGCGAACTATGGTGGCTAGAGGGGGAAGTCTGACGGGCGCTGCATCCCCGCCGTGGGAGAGGGTTGCGCGAAACGCAATGAATGTTCTCGCCGCCGCAAGGGGCGCTGGTGTAGTAGTAGGTGCTCGCCGCGCTTGCTTAGGCTTAGGCTCGCTCTTTCACTGTGCTGTGCCGTCACCATGTTCGGATGCCTCGCCTTCGCTGTCGTCGTTTGTTTACCCACGTGTTCTGCGAACCATGCCGTCAAATCGCGCAAGTACATACTTCGTCCCTTCTCCGAGATCGTGCTCGGAGAAGCTTTCGGTCTTTAAAGTCCCGAAAAATCTCTCGAGGCGAGAGCAATGAGCTCGAAATATTAAGCGGACTGACAAAGAGCTGACGAGGGACATCGTTGTTTGCGAGCGGCACTTCAACGTGAGTTTCATTGAAAGAATATGCCAACACAATATAAACGGTGATGTTGAGACACCCCGCGTTTGTCAGAAGACGCTGTGCCTACGGTGTTCCCGGATGCACCGAAGTACTTTACCAAAAAAATAAAAAAGAAAAGCAGACAGGAGTGTCCAAAGGAAGCGCGCCAAAACCACTTGAAGTTGAGGAGGGTCAAGTAATTTGACCTCTTGACGTGATAGGCAAGTATATGTGATAACAAATGTCTGAGATAAGTATGGGATGACAAATGTGTGATAAATAAACATGCTTTACCATTTCCGTTGCATGTATTTAGTATTCATCTAAAGTTAACAAAAATCATTGGTCCTTGTATAGATAGAACTATCGCTAAAATAATAAAATAAAATGTTCAGTATCAAAGAGCCTCCAGCTGCAGCATTCCGATCCCCACTTCAATTTTTTTCAAGGAAAAGGAGCCGGAAAATGTAAATGCTTTGAACATTTCGCGCTCAATAGAACCCCCTACAATGCAGAGGAAATGAAGGGGGGAGGTGCGTGCGGACTAAGAGAGAAAAAAAAAACGCACTGCACTGCAGCCAATATACTCGCTATGAACGATTGTAAACAGTTTACATTTCACCAAGAGGAAAAAACACTTTAAAGTCAGCTGAGCCATGCAGCCGAGCAAGTGGTTTAGTTCAACTGAAACAGCCTATGAATATGCTAAAAGCAGTGCAAAAGGAATACGATAATAGGAAGACACAGTACTAGCGCTGAACAGTTCAGCGCCTGTACTGTATCGTTTTTCTTCTCGTGTTGCCGACTTTTTGCGCTGCTTTTACCACGAAAATCAACCAACTAGCCCAGTTTTTGCACACTGTTGCAGATTAAACATGCCAAAGCAAACCGATAAATATGAAAACCTGGAGGCACGCCAGTTCGGTCTGATTTAAAAGCATTCTTGGTTTTCTGTTTTTTCCCCTCTTGCTTAACACCGCTATGAACTTGAACACATGCTTCTTAGCGAAACCAAAACCTAGTGCTTTTAACAGCACGGGCGCGGGGTATAAGCGATTATTAGAAACAAGTGAAACTAACGTCTAGCGGCCAAACGCAAAGCAGGCAAATGCCGCCGCAAGCACCTACGGCGCAGGTAGCGCCACCTGGTGTTACCGCCATCTTTCATTGGGAATTCGTACAGCCCTTCGCTCTCGCCCTTCACACTTCCCCCTCTAGCCACCATCCTCTCCCACTTTACCCCTCCCCACATACCTCCTCTCCCACTTTACCCCTCTCCAACTTCCCCCTCTCCCCTTACCCCCTCCCTCTGTCACTTCGCACTCTCCCCTCCCTACTTCCCCTCTCCCCCTCTCCCCTTCCCCACTTTCTCCGTTTCCACTTCCCCTCCCCTTCTCCACTCCCCCTCTGAAACGCGGGCTCGACATGCCGAAAGGCTGCTTCGCATCGCCTCATGGTCCCCTTTAGCGGAGATGGTGTGATTTTTCTTTCTCCTTCTTTCTCTCTCTCTCTACTTCTTCCTCTTTTCTTTTTTTCCGCCTATCTCTATATAGTTCTTTCTGTCTCTCGTTCTTTCTATCTTTCTCCTTTCATTTCTTCCCTTTTTCTCTCCCTCTGTTCCTCGCTTCCTCTTTCTGTCTATATATTTGTCTCTCTTTGATTCTCTGTCTTTCCGTCTTTCTTTCTCTTTCTGTTTTTCTTGACTTTGTTTCTCTTTATTCCTCTCTTTCTTCATGCGCTATGCATTATTCTCTCCCCTCCTCCTCACCCTCTTCTCACTTCTCTTCCATTGACCCTAAGTTCCTGTCCCACTCTTTTAATATACTACACTATTATACAAGGCTATGTGTTGCTGTGCTAGCGTGCCTGGATAGACGAGTGCTTACGATACTGGCCTTCGAATCGTGGGTACACGGGTTCGAATCCCGCTTCGTGAATAAGTCTTGTCCAGCAAGAATTTCTCTCTTTCTCTTTGTTTCTATCTTTTTTTCTCTCTCTGTACTCGTTCTCTCACCCATCGTAATTATCACATCCCACGCCGGACAATGACGTAGTGGAAGAAGAGGGCGAACCTAGCGCGTGCTGGTTCATGATGATGATAGTTTTTTGTTGATGAACTACCACTAACGGCTGCCATAAACAGCCCCGCTCTTCAAAACACCGGCACATCCCATACATTCGGGAATCCATGCCGTGAACGAAGGAATAGGCAAATAGCGGCCTATACCGCAGTTTACAGCAAAGCTGTTATGGTCGAGGTTTCCGTGTGTCGTAGACAGAAAATTATCATCATCATTAACCGGCGCGCAACCAATCACCACCCAAGCACTCGGTACAGATGCTTAACAAGAAAAGCTCAAACGCGCGGCCTCTCAGCGGTGTTTGCCACCCGTGTGTTCCCTATAGTTTTATTGGACCAGTGTGGTCAGCACTGGGTTTTTGCCCAATTTCTGCGGCGCATTGCTACAGGGGAGACCAGTCATAGCCGTGTCTTGTATAGCATAGCAAATGGGTAGGAAAGAGGCAGCTGAGAGGGTAAAATACTAGCCAAGCCAGGTCCAGCTAGGTGTCGAGTAGGTCTGCTGTGACCCTGCCTTTAGTGACTTAGTGCAAGCTGAGCTAATTTTTTTATTGCTTTCAGCCAAGCGTTGCGAGGTTCACCGACGTCTTTATGCACTTTCAGTAGTTATGGCTATATCGCGACCTTACCAGGCACGGTTACTACACTCTCGCCCTAACGGTATCTTATGGTCCAACGTAACCTAGGAGCTCAAATTAAAGCTCAGATGCCAGGTTTATGGAAACGAACAGCAGGCTAAAGTGAGATGGTGTGCATATCTTAAACAGCGGTTGTCGGCGTATTTCTCACGGTTGGAGGAAAGGTTTACTATAGCGATGACGACTCATAGTTCACATGTAGTATTTATTGCATTATTATGAAAATTGTCGTGTTTATAGCGCACTATTTTGTAGTAACTTACTCGTTTCTAACATCAAAAAGCCAGATGTAGACAGAAGAGCTACATACATGGAGAGAGAGAGAATTAAACTTTATTGAGGGACCAGGCGCGCGTGCTCTTCACCCAGAGGTGGGTGACTTCCTCATTCCAGGTAGCCATGGCTTGCAGCTGACGCTCGAGCTCTGTCCACCAACTGGAGCTGGTCCTCAGGGTTCGCGGACGTCAGCAGCGCCTCCCACTGGTCTTCCGGATTTTCGTCCACGTTCAGTTCGTCTATGGGCGGGATACTTGGGTTGTTGCGACATCCCCATACCATGTGGTACAGGGTGTAAGCAGAGGCCGGGCAGTATGTACAGTGCCTGTTAAAGTTGCCGGGGTACATTGCGTGGAGTAGTGTACCGTGCGGGTAGGTACCCGCCTGTAGCCTTCTCCAAGTCACTGCTTCCTCTCTAGTAAGCCTTTTATGAGCCGCTGGATAGTGGCGTCGTTGCTTCCTGTAGTGCGCGAGTATGTCGGAGTACTTTCTTGGTATTGGCTCCTCTTCGTTTTCGGAGTCCGAATATCGCTGCGGAGTAGCCCGGTGTGTATGCTCTCGGGCTGCGGCATGTGCCGCTCGGTTCCCCGCTAGGGATTCGTGCCCCGGCGTCCAGAGGATACTTGCATCTTCGAAGTCGCACTTTAGGAGGATTTGAAGGGTTGATTTACTTATTGATCCTTTTTGAAATCTTCGACATGCTTCTTGCGAATCCGTCACTATGGTTACTGAAGAAGAACTTGTGCTTATTGCTAACGCAATGCCAAGTTCTTCCGCGGTAGTTGCGTCATTTGCATGTGTCGAAGCGGCAGCGAGTTCCCTACCTGTTTCATCCACCACGCTAGCTACACATTTATTTACCCCTCGATACTTAGCAGCATCCGTGTAACGCACGCTCTCTTTGTTGCTATAGTTCGCGAGCCTCTGCTGTAACAATCGTGCTCGTGCTTGTCGTCTTCCCTTGTCGTATTCCGGGTGCATGTTCCTGGGTAGTTGACACACAAATATTTTATCTTTGATTTCTTGGGGAATACACTGAGGCAGGTGTGCTGCTTTTTCCACTGTATAGCCAAGATTCTTTAAAAGTGCCTGCCCCGTTTTTATAAGTTTTAGTCTTTCCAACTGGTTAACCCTTTGCGCTTCAGTTAACTCTTCCCAGGTATTGTGTACCCCCATCTGGAGGAGTTTCCTCGTGGATGTGGTTGGTGAGAGTCCCATGGCAATTTTATAAGCTTTGCGGATGAGGATGTTCACCTTCTGTCGCTGGCCATTCTTCATGTCCACGTATGGAGTCCCGTAGGTTATGGTGCTTGTGAGCAACGCTTGAATCATGGCGATGCAGTCCTCCTCTTTGAGTCCTTGGCGTTTGCTTGCAACTCGCTTGATAAGATGCGTTATTTGCTGAACTGTTCGTTGCAGCTTTTCCAGTTCGGCTCCCCCAGTACCATCTCTCTGAAGGAGATCCATGTAATACCTACCTATTTTTCCCATGGTTACTTGCAACTTCGATCCATTGACACTAGCACCACATTTCCTTTTAGTAATTTTTGTAGAAACCTACGATTCACAATTCGTTGGCAAACCCACTCCATCCTACTATTATACAAGCAGGTCGTGTTCACTGCACAGTCATTTACACAGCGGGCGGTTTGCACGAAGTCATACCGCAAGATATGCACATACCATACGTCACAGGTGTGACAAAGATTATTTACAGCCTAGTCAAACAGCATCGCCTTCGTCAATGGCGATGCGTGTTTGCCTGGAGGGGCCCTGCAATAGTTATCTTAATAAAAGTGAACTTTCTATGAACACAATATTAAGTCAACTTTGAAGTATACGCGGGAGCTCTGATAGACAAATCAGTCCATGGAAAGATGTGCTGCAGCAACGCTGATTTTGTTTGCCACATCAGCAGTGAACATGATAAAAATTACGAGATTCCTTAACACAAAATGTTATCCAGAAGCAGTTCCCTAATAAGCAATAATTACGTTACCTTGGAGCTTCGAACGAACTGGTATGGTTGACTCCATCCGACACTGAAACACGGAAAGAAGTGTTTACAGGGCAGTAATCCAAAGACTGTGGCATCCTGGGTGGGGTTGTATGATTCTTTATCGAATTTGCCACATGCCAAAGTTGGAAGGTAATCGTGACAACCGTGGCTACGCCTACACCCTGAAAGTAAGAAAAGGGGGCGTAATTTAGCAGGTCACAGATGCGTGTGGAATATATCGAAAGACCTCTAAGTGAAAGTTTCTCTTTCGTCATCAACGTTATCTACCGCAAAATTTTTCGACGAACACAGAGACGTGACAGAACATTAGCTTTCATGAAGAGAAATATGCAACACAAAAGAGACTCAGAATCTCCTTCGTTATTTAAGCGTGTGTTAAGGCGAATTTAGCTCTGCGGTTTGCTATAATCGCAACTGAACCATACTGACACACCTATTGAGACAAAGGCAACAACATGAGTCTAATTATAAACATGAATTGCGAACAAAGTGGGCAGTTGAATCTGCCGCATACGCGGAGAATTCTTAATTGCACAAAACGATGCAAATGAAACAGAAATTAAACACGTAAGCATGAATAAGGCCATGTGTGTGAATAAGACTAGTAAGCCATGACATTCGATAATGGTTCTGGCACTTAGGGGCGTAGGCAGAAAGTTGTTTCGGGGGGGAGGGGTTCCTGGATCCGATGTGGGGGCTGGCTAAGCAGATGTAGTCGAGTGTGAGCTCGTGCTCTGTATCCCACGGCAGAAAAAAATTCCGAGAGGGGGGGAGGGCACGGGCGCGGTGTGCCGCTCCTGGCTACGCCACTGCTGGCACCAGCTTCATATACCCAAATGATCTAGATTAGTCGCCGTTCTATACCAACGGTGTCCTTTTCTTTTTCTCCTTTTCTTCTCCGGCAGCTTTATTACAATCACTACTTGCGGCACAGTCGACAAAACAGGAAAAGGACTACCGCCGTGGTGGTCCAGTGGATATGGTGCTTGAGTTCTGCCCCAAAGGTCTCTGGATCGAATCACGGCCTCAGCGATCGTATTTCGCTGGCTGCGAAATACTAAAGGTCCGGGTGGTTAAACTTAGCTACACGTTAAGAAACTCCTGGTGGCCGAAATTTCTGGAGACCTCCACTACGGCGTGCCTCATAATCATATGGTGGTTTTGGGACGTAAAACCGTAACAATTATTATTTTTAGAGGCATATGACAGGTTCCGCAAAACATTGACGATATTTCCGACACTATTGTGTGTCGGCCTCTAGCATTCCACTACAGTACAAATGAAATATTCTTTGAGCTTGGAGACAATAAGATAGTTATCAGAAAACCATACGGCATGATTCGCAAAGTGAGCATAAGGGTAAATGGAGTGCTATTGAAAACGGGCTATTACGCGTATTGACAAGCTACCTAGATGTAAAGCAATATGCCGAGTTTTAGGGGCGAAGCTCCTTAAGGCGGCACCCGTTCGTCCCTCGTAGTCGTAGTCGTAGTGCGTAACCAGTCTTACGCTTTGACCTCCAAGGTGGTGCCGGTGGGAGATTTTTCCTGTGCGTTGTTGAACAATAAAAAATTCGCAGCGTTAGCTAAAAGCCGACTTCTTCTGTCTCTCATTCCCATTAGCAGCCATTCTTTACCTCCAAGGTAGTGCCTGGTGAGATTTCTCCTGTGCGTGATTAAACAATAAAAATTTTGTTCAAAACGCCGTTGATTGATGAAATAAACCAACGAAAGACGCCAGATGCTTTGTAAAAGCAAAACGAAAGAACGCCAGATGTTTCTAAAGCAAAACGAAAAGACGCCAGCTGCTTAACGAAAGACGCCAGATGTTTTCTAAAGCAATGGTTTTCTAAACAATGAAAATTCACAGCGTACATGCAAAATTAAAGTGAGCTGCAAGTCGTCATAACTCATCGAACCTTTAGTATAAACGCGCCCGATCTCACGTCGATGATGATGTACTGGGCAGAATTCACGGAAGATTCACGGTTTACCGATGAACCTCCGCAGCTTCGCCCACTCATCATCATTCACTCCGTGGATATGCTGTGATTTTTTTAACGTTCCCGGTGCCCGACATCTTCCAATTATGAGAGTAAACTGTTGGATGGCAATGATCTTCAACAATGCTGAGACAATGGCTACTACACAACTTACATTAAAGCGTAGAACTAACTTGACGCTCTTGCTTTAAAACGAAGGTGTTTACAGAATTTCTCACCTCATTTGTCATTTAAAATTACACTGCTTGGTTGGAATAATTTCACAGTCTCACTCAAGAATAAAACTAGCTCCGAGTTTATGGCATTGTCCTCCGTGCTTCTTTTTTTTTTGTTTGCGTAACCGCTCCGTTACACGCATAACCACAGGACAAAGTGCAGGACAGCACTGCAACAATATCACTGATTCCTGAAATAACTATATGAGACACTATATAAGCCATGTGCTGGAACTTTGTACCCTATATTATCAAAAAGATCCTGTATCTTCGAATAACAGTAAATGAAGTTTGCCTTCCTTAACACATTCCATGACTTTCGTTACTGATTTTACTTGGTGTAAACATATTCTAGAATGGTGGAGGCTTTGGATCGATGTTGTCGCCTAGGTGGGAAATTGGTTTTGCGGGATTTTGTCCTCTTCTAAAGAGAGTACTCGAAGGACGGGGGGGAGCGTCTGATGCATGAAAAATTGTACAGCGCTTCCGTGAATCTTGCTTTGATGCTCGTCAGCAGCACTAAATATCAGTGGATGGTCGCAGTAAACGATTAGAGCTCGCGCCCATGTGCTACGGGCTAGCTGACTGAGGAAGCAAAGCAAGACGGACCGCCAAGATGGGTGTTCTTCCAGCTGCAAAAACTTGCCGCCAAGGCCTCAATGAACTTCGCTCCTTTCAACTTGAATGTTTTGTTTTTGTTAATAATAATTGTTGTTGGCGTTTTACGTCTCAAAGCCACGACATGATTTCGGGAGACGCCGTAGTGGAGGGCCCGGAAATTTTCGCTGCCTGGAGTTTTTTAACTTGCACCTGAATGTGAACAAATGAAGCCCTAGCTTTTCGCCTTCATAAAATTCCGGGTGCTGCGGCCTTCCTGCGGCTGGCGGGGCCGGAATTCGATCGCACTTCATTTAAGTCACCAGTCAAGCACCATGACATCTAGACCACCGCCGCGAGTGTAGGTTTGTTTTTATCAGGGTGTATCGAAGTTGTGGCACAAGTAATTGGTGCTTACTGTTCGCACTAGGTATGAATTTGCGCCAACAGTAAACAATTAAAAAGCGTGCTTGCCTGCAAATGTCGTCGAAAGACGATAGTCTTCTGCCGGCCGTACTACATGAGTCCTTATCCTCTATGTTGAATCGCAGCATCTGGCTCCTAGCGTCGCATTTGCAGCGCGGCCCAAAAAACAATAGCATTTTCAGCGCAGCGCAAGAAACACTAAGGTCTTTAGGCTTACGCATCTATGTATTTTCTAGTAAAGGAACACACCACCTAATACTTATGTATTGATGTTGCGCCACAGGTACGCGTAACATTTGGTTTTTGATCGGCAATGTTCCCAAGTAGGAACGGCGATACCAGTGCACGATGGCTGGGCGTTCAGAAAGTGGTTAAACTTTGACAGACAGACAGACCAAAAATTCTGCGTCTAAGTTCCCCAAGAAAGACTATCGTCTTTAAAAGTTAGTCCCGGAACCATCCCCGCAACACTGCAGCTTTGTGGACTGTAGATATATATTATAATGATTGCATTACTTAATGAAAATTTGGGGGACACTTAAGCTTCGCCTTTGAGAGTTGAACGCGATAGCGATATCCTGCCCCTAGTGCGCACTTCCAACATTACGAGTGTTTAAGAGAATGCGCACACTAATGGCGAATTCCACTGGGAGATCCGGAGCAGCCGCCGAAATCCTGGAGCGAGCACTCGGATTGTACCAAGCCAAATCTGCCAGGGGAACACGTGAATGCTCCGCCTGAGGTCGCTCCGGAAGTTGTTTACGCATACGTCACGTAAATTGGCTCCGGGAACTATTTCTGCTTCCGCTCTGTGCGTTTCCATGGGTCGCCGCTGCAAAGCGCGCATTTCGGCCCCGTGGTGGCTAAAGCACGCGTGCCATTTTCTTGTGTTGCGCTGACAAATATGGACGAGCACATGGAAATCTCTTCTTCGATGTACCCGATGATCTTCGGGCGTGCGAACAGCGGGTCAGGGAACATTTCTTTAAGCATCATTTCGTAGAGCACGTACGGTTCGTCGTCATCGCTGGTGCTACTACCGTCAGAACTCGTGCTCTCGCTGTCGCTCAGAGCAAGAAGCAAACCCCCCCCAGCAGAATCAAACAACGCCATTTTAGGAATGCAAACAAGTGCACAAGGTGATCAGACCCCGCACACGCTGAAGACAACCGAGTTGCCCGACTGTACCGGAAATGACGTCACCGCGTTGCCGACGTTCCGGCGAAATCCCCCTCTGCAAGACGGAGCAACTCGGAACGCTCCGTCGCAGAGTGGGTTGCTCCGAATCTGCCATTGGAAAACGCGAACTTGCTCCGAATCGACCAGTGGAACGCAGATTCTCGAACGCGGAGCAAGAAAACTTGCTCCGGCTCGACCAGTGGAATTCGCCATAAGGTGTGTGCTTTATGTAATGGGTAGCATGCTTTAAACCAGGAGCAATTATGCGCGAGAAACGTTTTCAAAGTTGCGCTGCACCCACTGCGTGGTCTTAAGGGAATACGCGCAGTAATGTGTGTGCCTTTTGTAATGGGTGGCTGTCTTTAAACCACCAAGTCGTTATGATATTGACATGGTGTGACGCCCGATGGCAATGTACGCTTGTACCACGCAATATTACTGCGATATTACATCTCATACTGTGACACCTTTATACAGGACGCGTATTTTTGGGAAGCATGAAAGTTACTTTCAGTGCAGCTCCAAGCAGAGGCGTGACTGTGTGGTAGAACACCTGCTTGCCACACAGACGGCCTGGGTTCGATTCTTACTCGGACCCAATAGTTTTATTGTTTATTTTATTTGCAGCTTTTTCGATTTTTCAGTCACGGACAATATGATGATTTTTCGCTCACAACCAACGGTGCCGACACCGCCACCGACGGCGGAATTTCTGCGATACGAGCTCTTTAACGCTATCACGTTAAAAATGGGCGTAGCTTCGTTATAAGTCACGTTAGTAGGAAAAATGGCAAAGTTACTGTGCTCGTGGATAGACTCTCTCTATGACTGTTGTGTAAGTAAAAGTTGTAGTAGTCAGTCATCTTTTTTCACAAACAAAATACTGCGTCCGTGATTGAGAAAATTTTACGTCTTTTGCACGAGCTGTCGGCTACTGTGTAGCGAAAAATTGAAGGCACTTGCAACCAAATACCCGCATTTTCGCGTATGCCTGTGTTATGAGAACAGACTGCTTTTGTAAAACTGATTACTGCTGCATTGCGCAAGCCGCGCGAGAATGTCTGGGAACATACCAGATAATTTTGTTAAGATTGCGCACATGACGCGAATAGTCAAGATTATTCCAGAGCTTTCGCGACCACCAGTGATAAGGTGCGTTATGCATAAAAGACGGCGCGTCCCAGCTATCAGTGTACAGTGTGTATTGCTGTAGTTTGACCTTCATTTTCCCGGCCACAAGTTCGGCTCAGTAAAGAGTTTCATCTTGGACACGCCAACTGCTGCTTTCGTCGACGTCACGACCCCGTGACAATGTTTTCTATCACTTTTTACTGAGGCGGCCTGCCTATTTCACTGGGAAGAGTCTAACCTGCATGTTATATCCTTTTATTACCCGAGAGTCATCCTTCCACCTCAATGCAGTTATTTCACGCTTTCCCAAGCACATCTACCTTATAACAGAACCTGCGCAATGGAATTCATTTTTTCCCACAACAATACTCATATGCACTGTGCCTTTCCGTGCAATAACGTCCTGTGCTTTCGCGTCATGAAAGAGAAGAAAGACTTTAAAGTGCGCAAACAGTTTTTTTTTTGTGCAAAACTGCGCTTTCTTGTTAGGGCCATAAGATTATAAAGGTACCAAAGCTTACGCACTCTCCATCGTTTCTTGAAACAGAAAACCACATCTTTATGTTTCACTCCAACTGATGTAATTGCATCAGGCGCCGATAATAATTCTTCGGTGTTATGTATCAAAATTAGCTGCTTACCTTTGAGTGAACAAAAGGAAATAGGATGGCGAGAACACATAACCCTACGTAAGGCGATGTCAGGCATGAGAATACCATCACAAATACCTGTTGTGAAGAAAGACGCACACCATTACGTCACCATGAGGAATGCGGTTTAATAATATACTTCTAATGCATTACGTTTTTTGAGAAAGCCTTTTGTGCGAAGCACACATTTGTAACGCTCCTGATCTTTCCAGTGCACTTCATGCGACCTGGTTTGAACTCCGAATTTTTCATGTATGCCTGCAAGGTTGCTTCCCGTGTGTGCTTACCAAGATGTAGTGTTTAGCCGTAATGTACTGGCATTCATAGATGTTAGAAGTATTTCTAAACATCAAGAAAATTATGCTCGATGGTAAAGAGCGCCATAGTGTTCCTAGCTCATAAAATGCGCCGCGGCAACAGTATACAGCGTTTCAATAAAATAAAGCGAGTGATAACAAGAATTCTTATGGTTCAATGAAAGAGGTTCCTTAATGTTCGTTCCTTAAACACATTCGTTTACAAGAATTGCGTGGGGAGGAATCACAACAGGCGAAAATGGTCGCCACGTGGCTCATGGCAATGGGCGAGCGTAATAATTGCATTGAGCATTAGCCGTATGAGGGACCTCTAGAAAACATTTGTAGGATAATGCGACTATTTCTAGTAAGACAAAAGTCAAAATTTACACAAAGAATATAACCTTCGTTGGTTTTTGTTTCACGCGTTCACGCTAGATCGTTTCATGCAAGAGAAATCCAGGAAACCAGACAATTTTCATCAAGGATTCTAAGCGTACTCACCCTAGTCAAAGATCCCATGTGCACGCATAGTGTGCTGTAGACCGTCATAATAACGCCCAAAGCCAGCGCTGAAAGAATAAATTCCAAACTGTGACGATTCATTACACGTGCGTTCTGTATTTCCGAAAGATGAAAAGCTTTGAAGCGATTTTATATTATAAATTAATACAGAAATAATGTAAGTAACGTCATATAATACCAGTGTTGCCAGAAAAAGCATAATAAGTACAGCAAGTCTACTGTAACTTCATTAACAAATTGAGCGAAGGCGCATTAATTAAGTGGATGCTTGTTCATTTTGACGCTACCTAATCTAGCACTTCAATCTATATAAATATCCCAATTTATTCACCACTGGGAAAAAAACACACTGAATCAAGTTAACTTTTTCGGCTGGCATCAGTGTTGACCAGGGGTATCGAACGGACCTTTAGCGGCCCAACCCGCATATGACTGTCTTCGTCATATATATATATATATATATATATATATATATATATATATATATATATATATATATATATATATATATCTTGTTAAATAATAAAATCACGCCCGATGTGGTCACCATATGTTGAAACAACCATGGAACAAAAAGTGGCTTCGGCTTAGCTCGGCTAGGCCCGGATATGCAAGCGAAAGTATTGACAAAGACTTGTTTTGCGTCGTTTGCATCTTTTATTCACAATTTCGTTGTATGGCAGCAAATACTGTTCGATGGTGGGCGAAGCAGCTTGCCTCTGTTTCAATCTAGGCCACAGAGTAAGCCGAGCCCAACGACTCGCTCTGGAACACCAGGTCTATAGCAGTTCCCCACTGTGTATTAGCAACGTCCGAGTCCATCACCAACTCTACGAGCGATATGGCCACACAAACGTTCGTTACTGCGAGCACTTATTACTGTCGTCGTCAGTTTCCGAAGGCGTCGTCGAAGTCGAAGCGTCCATTTTTCGCCGCTAGAAGTCGCCTCTGTCGTCCTTCTGCAGTTCCAATTCTTCACTCGTTTCAGCCTGCCGTTTTGCGCGCTCGTACTCACGTTTCCGCTTTAACTCATTAGCAAGCAGAGCAACTTCTGCAGGATGGTCCGACGCTGCTGCTGCTGCTGAAAAACATTTATTTACAGGTGTTATTTACCAGGGAGGGTGGGAGCGGTCCTTAAGGGACGGCCCCGTACAAACACTAGGTGGGCTCCCTCTTACGGGAGCCCATTGGTGATGGCCGCAGACCGGGCCCGCTCAACCAAGGCCCGTTGGGCCGTCAGGTCAGAGCAGCCGAGCAGGGCTACCTCCCAGTCCTCCGGCGAAGGGTTGGGGTAGTGGGGTAAGGTTTCGGGTTTTTTGGCATGCCCACACCATGTGGAAAATGTCACAGAAATTTTCCTCACAATGCGGGCACTTCCCCGAGCAAGTGGGGTCACAGTGTTTTATAATTGCCGGGCACAATAAAGTTTTGGTATAAAGGCGAAGGAGGATTCGCTCCTCCGCCTTCGTGAGGCCTTTACAGGGATTTGGATAGATATTATGGCCGGATTGATAAAATTGTGTGACCTCTTTAAAGGTGTAAGCGGGATGGGGTTCGAGGTCCGGATCGGCAGGGGACGAGGATGGTGCCCGGAGAGTGAGCGCGCGGGCAGCGGCATCGGCCGTCTCATTACCATCGAGGCCCGTGTGAGCCGGAGCCCATATGATCGTTCGGTGCGCGGGGGTACCTAGGTAGCTGCTGTTCCGCAAAATTTTATAGGCAAGGTACGGAATGTATCCCTGTTCTATATTGCGACAGGCACCCCTTGAGTCGGTGATGACCCTTGAGTCCTGATCTGCGGCGGCTAGTGTGATGGCGATCTCCTCCGCGTGCGTAATGTTATGTGCACGGAAGGTGAGTCCGTTTACAGCGGTGTTTTGGTGGACGCCCGCAGCCGTATACCAACCCCCGTGGTGCGGGCTGGAGGCGTCCACGTAGAATACTCCGAATTTGTGGCGTCGGCGAGGCGTCGGCCAGTGTGGTCGTCTCGGGTCATGTTAGCCGGAAGAGGGCGCACGTGCAGGGAGCATCGCCAAATTTCTGGAATCTGTACGCGCTCTTCCGTATATATTGAATGATTGATGCGTAGTCGGGTAAGGAGGCGGCGACCCGACGGTGTTTTAGAGAGAGTAGTATATTGGTTAGTCAAGTGCGCCTCTAGCAGCTCCTTGAAGGTGTTCACCATTCCCAGGCTTAGAAGGCGCCGGTTATAGGTGCTGAAAGGAAGGTCGAGGGCGCGCTTTAGATTTTGCGGAGAATGACTTCGAGTGCATTCTCGTCGAATTAGCGTAGGTGGAGGTATGGAGCCGAGTACAGGACTCGGCTGGTTACGAATGCATGCGCCAGCCGCAAGGCGTCTTTGCATCGTAACCCCCCGCGCTTGTTGGGAACCCGGCGGACCATCCGGCCCACCTGGTCCCCCACCTTACGCAATTTGGCCAATGTTGTGTCTGCTCTGCGATTTTTATGTATAAAGAGCCCCAGTATTCTAATCTCGTCGTGTTCGGGTATGGGTCCGCTCTGAAGGGAGAGGTCAAGTTTTGTGGTGCACTTTGGCGATGGGCGTATGTGCACAAATTCCGATTTGGACGGGGAGCACTGAAGGCCGCAGCGACGGGCATAGTCATTCACGATGTCCGCCGCTTGCTGCAGTCTTGCCTCCATGTCTCCTGCCGAGCCGTGTGACGCGCATATGGTGATGTCGTCGGCATAGAGCGCATGCTGTATGCCTTCGACTTTCGATAGCTGAGCGGGGAGTCTCATCATTGCCAGATTGAATAAGAGGGGCGAGAGGACGGCTCCCTGCGGGGTCCCTCTCCTGCCTAATCGGTAAGGGCCGTGTTCAATGTCCTGAATCCGAATGTATGATTGTCGGTCAGTGGAGGAATTGTTTAATATAGTTTAAAGTGTTGTGGCCGCAATCCACCTGTGAGAGATGTGCTAGAACAATTTCGTGGGTCACGTTATCAAAGGCCCCCTTCAGATCCAAAGCAAGCACAATTTTGTCATTCAGGGGATACTCGACTGGATCGAGGATTTCATGACCGAGCTGAAGCAAGACATCCTGCGCGGACCGGTGCGGGCAGAACCCGAACATGGTGTCCGCAAATGCATTTTTGGTCTCCAGGAACGCGGATAACCTGTCGCGCACCATCGTCTCCATTAATTTTCCCACACAAGAAGTAAGAGAGATGCGGTGGAGGTTGTCTGTGTTAATGGCTTTGCCCGCTTTGGGTATGAAGGTGACCAGGACGGCCTTCCACTCAATTGGTAGGGTTGTTTCCCCGATCCAAATGGAGTTGATGTAGGCAAGGAGCATGGTGTAGGCCGAGTCAGGAAGATTGGCAAGTAATTTCACGGTAATTTTATCCCGTCCTTGCCCCATTTTTGCTAGGGCCGCCTTCAGGTCATGTAATTGGAACAGTTGATCCAGCTCCGCGTTCTCGGTACCTGCATACGAGTACGCCGGCCCTCGCGAGTCTTCCTGTGTGCATAGATATTGGTCTCGGAGTTTACATGCCAATTTTGCCGTGTCTCCGTCGAAGCTGTGAAACGCTCGTTGCAGATGCTTTTGTGTCTCTGTTCGAGTTTGGGTCGGATCAATTAAGGCGCGGAAGAGGCGCCAGGTACTCCGGCTGGACATTTGTCGAGCGGCCGCGTTGCAACGGTCCACCCGGTTAGAGTCAGCGAGCTGGGCCGCGTACTCTGCAGCTCGCTGGGTGAGCTCAGCGATGCGAATTTTGAGCTTCCGATTGTGTTCTTGCCGGCGCCATCGGCGGACGAGGCTGCGCCGGGCCGCCCAGAGGTGAAGGAAGTGGTTATCCACCGCCTGAGTCGCCTCCGAGTGTTTAATCCGTGTTTCTGTGGAGCGAAGGGTGGAAACCAGTTGCTGGGACCAAGCATGGTATCCTTGCTCCTCAATGGGTGTCAAATTGACGTATATTTGCCGAAACTTCGGGTAATCGGGTAATTTTGCCTCTCCATAGGGTCTTGCTAAAGGATGGGTGCGAATGGTGGTGTTGAGTATGCAGTGGTCGCTGCCGAGGGTTTCCTCGGTGTTGACCCAATCCGCATACTGGATGTGTTTTGTGAGGGTAAGGTCCGGACAGGTGTCCCGGGTCACGGAGTTACCCACGCGGGTTGGGTATGGCACGGTCAGTGTGAAGAGTTAGGCCCAGCGTGGACATAAGTTCCGCCAACTTACGTCCACGTTTCTCCTCACGCGCATACCCCCAAAGTGTACTGGGGGCATTAAAATCACCCACGATCACCAGAGGGTCCCTGCCTGCAGCCTTTAAGGCGCGGGTAAAAAGGTCTGCGAATGTGATGTTGGTTAGTCTCGGTGAGCAATAAATGTTTAGCACGTGCAGTGGCGGGTCCTGTTTACGCAGCGGAAGGAGTGTCACGATCACGTACGAGAAATCTGGTTTAAGGTCTAGATCAACTAGGTTGGCCGTATTATTTTTGTGCACGCAGATGCAGGATAAAGGGTCCTGCTGAAACGTAGTATAGTTTGTGAGTGCGGCAGCACTCCCTGGCTCCTGGAGGGCTACCATAGCAGGAAGGTTTTGAAATGCTGCGAGGAAAAGCCGGAGGTTGGCCCGCTTGGTGTGAGCCTTAAAGCCCCGACAATTCCACTGGGTGATTTCGATGGGAGTGGCCGTATTGGATCGCGAGGATTTCCGAATTCTAAGGGTGCCCGCCATGGTCAGTGGAGTTAACGAGCGATTGTGGTGGCGGCGCTCCCGAGCCAGCACTCGCGGGGAGGGGGGTGTCCTCAAATCCGGAGATGGAGCAGCTGTCATAATCCTCAAATTCGATCTGTCGTCGAGGCGTTTTAAGGTACCGGCCGGACACGTCCTTAATTGGGCCGGCTCGTTTGGTGAAACGCGCAACTTGTTGGGTTATCAGGGTTGGGATGGTCTCTGTCATTTTAGCAATGGCGGCATTTACAGCCCCTGAGATTTGAGTTTCGAGGACAGTTATACGGCTGTCCATACGGACCTCAAGGGTGCTCACACGAGCCTCGAGTGCGGCTACCGCGTCCGCTGCCGCCGCCCCGGTCTCACTCTCCATTACCTCTACTGCGGGGGGAGGGGGAGGGGAGACTAGTTGGGTCTGTTTGGCCTCGGCTGCCGCTAGTCTTTTCTGTAACGCTTCGATTTGAGCCTAGAGCATGGCAAATAATTTTGGTCGGCGTTAGGTGATGAAGATGGGATGATAGGGGGGGATGCGGAGCCAGCTCTACCCGTACCACCCACCTGGTTTCCGTTTTTGACGGCGTTGGACCATGACCCGGCCTCGCCGCATGGTTGCGCCGTCGGCTGCATCCCGGTTCCGCCATGCGGTCGGGTCGACGGCTGCTTCCCGTTTCATCCAGTAGGAGAAGCAGGCTTGTCTGTCTTGGCGACCTCCCGGCGTGGTGGCTCACTGGGAGTCTTATGTTTGCGTTGTTTCTTGGACGCCCTCTTGTACTTTCCGCCCTGTTGTGCGGCCACCTTGGAATTATGGTACTTGGCCGTACACGCACGAGAGTTCGTGGCGTGTGCTCCACCACACACAGAACATACGGGTACACATTCATGAGGGGCCCGCACCCCCTCCTCCACAAGCGGAACCTGCTGTCCACACAGGCCACATGTATCCGGTCTTGGGTTGTGACAAGTGTCCATCCGATGGCCGACGACACCGCACTTTCCGCAGGCCGGGATGGTCCGGTAGTAGGGTTTGACGGGGATCAGCATTGTGTCGTAGTGAACCGAGCGTGGCTTCTCCTTGCCAGCGAAAATTACACGCGGCTTGTTCGACGTTCCAAATTTACGCACCTCGACGATGGTGTCTGACCTCCAGCGTACGCTCTCTCGGAGCGTCTCCGTCATGTCTGTGTTGCGGACTACGATGACTCCATGGCAGACATTGCTACCATCTTGTCGCAGGTACCCGTTGAGCAGAACTTGCATGTGCTCGATGTTTACCGCAAAGTCCCCGATGATTTTTTCCGCCGTGTCAGGGTCCTGGGTGTGAATTACGATCAGATTTTGCTCTCGATGGAATAACTGTCATGTCTCAGCTCGCTCGGGCCCGAGGTATGCCTTAAACGCAGTCCCGTACCAGTTCTCTGAGAAAGCATCATGCAATGAGATGCACTCTCGTGGCTTTACGACAATTACATAATCGTCCGGATTCGGTTTTGAAAACGGGCGAGGCTTCCATTCAGTGAGAACCTTGCCCTTGCGTCCCACAGGGTGCGAAGCGGGAGGCTGCGTCTTGTCAACTGGCGTGGCGGATGCCGGGGCAGCGGCGGACGCCGCCTTCTTGGCGTTGGCTTGCGAGCGGCGTTCAACCGCGTCGTTGAGAGCTTGGCTCCGAAACCTCGGTGAACAAGCAGAATTTGGCGTTTCGGAAGTCGTAACCGTCTGCCACGTCATGGCATGGGGGTCCTATCCACACTGGGTGAGCGTAGCGTCCATGTTGCTTCGGAAAGCCGGCCCCACGCCGCCGGGCGTCGGCGTCGCCGTTTGGCTTAACGGCGTCGCGTACGTGGTCGGGTGATGATCGGCCGTAAAGTTGTTAAAAACCGGTCCACCTGGATGACTCTGGTATCCACGTGTTACCTGTGAGTCGCCGAAACGATTGATGCTGGTCTTGACGGGGTACCGTGAAGTTGCCCGTGGTTCCAGCCGAAACTCAGCGGAGCCTAAGCGCAGCACGTCCTACATCATCGCGCGCTTGCAGCGCCCCCTGGTCCGACGCAGCTTGCCGCTTTCGCCACTAGAACCGCACAGAGAACTTCTGCACAGATGGGCCGGCGTCCTCGCTCCCTCCCATCGCACAACGGCGGCCGAGAAAGGGGCGCCATCTCCCTTTAGAGCAATCGGTTAGTCCCGTCGTTAGTCACGTGGGCCCAGCTGGAGAGGCGGCGGCGAGTCACGTGGTATCAATTCGTGACTTCATGGTCGCACATGACGAACACATGCCAACAACACAACCAACAAATAGTCGCACACAACAAAACTCGCTCGACTAGACCAGTTAAAGCGTTCACTTTAAAACTCTATATTTCATGATTCGCATCAAATTTTAGGCATCTCGGAGATCTCTATAGATGTTTCTCGAATCCTGATGCCAAATTATTTTCAGAAATTACCCATCGATGCCCGTATTGGAGGAAAGTGGGAGGTAGACGTCACACGAATAAACTCCAGCAAACAGCGCTTGTCCTACCCTCTCTCATCTCTTCTGAATCACCATGACCTGAACAATTTAGACTTGCTCCACTGCTAATATCAAGCTTGTTTTCAGTGTCAAAACAAAACTCTTAAATGTAATTGGTTTTTTTCACTTGCATGCAGCTACTTGTAAGACGGCCACCTCAATAATGTCCTTTTTGTATGCAGTGTATCGTGTCCCGTATCTTTGTTTCTGGATGGTAATCACGTAATCATGTGAGTTTTTTATACACTGTTATAATTTTTTATGATATATATATATATATATATATATATATATATATATATATATATATATATATATATATATAAGAATCATAATGTCCATGTGTTCGCCCTGCTGTAGTACACTTCCCGTGAAGTGTCCTATTGCTATATTTACCATGGTGCTGCTAACGCTCCGACCTTTTTTTTTTTTTTCTGGCGCTGTGAAGAAGTCAAGCTATTTCATAGACTGCTTTCTTTTTCACAGTCCTTTCTTTCTGTAAGAAAGAACGAAAACTAAACTTCATTTGATTCGATTTTATTTGATTTGAGCACAGGTCGGCAAAAGAAATTCAGCTCGCTCAGACTGACTCAACAAATACATTTCTCGCCTAGGGCTCACTGGATTTATACTCACCAAAGGTGTCCTCAACCAGACTCGCTCGGGCTCAGACTCACCAAAATTTCGTTCAGCTTGACTCAGACTCAGATTCATGGATCTATCTATCTATCTATCTATCTATCTATCTATCTATCTATCTATCTATCTATCTATCTATCTATCTATCTATCTATCTATCTATCTATCTATCTATCTATCTATCTATCTATCTATCTATCTATCTATCTATCTATCTATCTATCTATCTATCTATCTATCTATCTATCTATCTATCTATCTATCTATCTATCTATCTATCTATCTATCTATCTATCTATCTATCTATCTATCTATCTATCGTATCTATCTATCTATCTATCTATCTATCTATCTATCTATCTATCTATCTATCTATCTATCTATCTATCTATCTATCTGAGTGAGTCAATCTGAGTAAGTCGACACATGAGTGACTTTGCCGAGCAGCTGATCATCAGCGCCTTTTTCTGTGTTTCTGTTGTCCCACTGCTGGCGCTGTTTAAGCAGAGTGTTCAGCTTTTATTGGGCGGGAGAGGGGATGGGGAAGGGCTCCTTCTTGCTTGTGGGCACTATTTTTTTTTCACTTCATAATGCCACGCGCGCTTCTTTTTGTCACTTTCATGTAACTAGTCCGTTGCACGCGTAGCCGCCGCCTTGCGCACGCCGCGCGCTTATGTCTGGGGACCTTCCAGATTATCTTAGAATCTTCTTATGGCTTGAGCGCGCAAACACGCACAATTGAGATTATTCTCGAACTAACGCGGCCATTAGCCATAAGGCTGGAATGTTCGATGCTGAATGTATAAATGCCGACGCGCCTTACCGCAGAGCAGTTTATCGACGGCCGACGCTCTGTCCACCGCTATCAGCGTACAGTATGTATTGCTGTAGTTTGATTTTCGTTTCCCGACCATAAGTTCGGCCAAATGAAGAGTTTCATCTTGGACATTCCGACTGCAGCCTTCGTCGACGTCACGACCCCGTGACATCTTGTGGAAGTGCTGTTCGTCCATGTTTCGGACGCCCCCGTTAAGCCGTGAATCCAGCCGAAGTCGCAAAGAAGACATTGACGCCAACGTCGAGCCGCGAGCAAGCCGCAGGCAACAAGGTCTACCGCCACAGTCCGCGGAGGTCTACCTGAGAAGAGCCGGCAAACCAAGATCCTGACCTCGACCACAGCGACGATGACAGCCACTCTGCCGCCTGCACCGATTCTGCTCCAGCAACCCAGAGAGCCGCCAACGTTCCGCGGTTCATCATTCGAGGACCCGGTTACCTGGATTGAAACATACGACCTTGTCACCGCCTTTAACAATTGGAGCACCGAAGACAAGCTGTGCCACATCTACTTCTACCTGGAAGACGCGGCAAGAACCTGGTTTGAGAATCCGGAGTCCTCACTTCAAACCTGGGACCTTTTCCGTAGCGCATTCCTGCACACGTTCACAAGAGTCGTCCGCAAAGAAAGGACCGCTTCTTTGCTGGAGACCCGGTGTTACGAGCGGCGTCGTTGGCCGACGCGGACTCAGGGGGTAGCGTGGAGCTGAGCGGCGGGAGTCGTACCGCAGACCCAGGGATGTCCAGAACAGCAGGAAGCCGAGGCAGAGATACCGGCGTTGAGGAAAACTTAACAGACGTTTATTTACATCATAGAGGACAGGATCATCAGAACGACATCTAGTCCGATCGATCCGTCCCGAGCAGACGCTCTGCTGCTCCTTAAATACACTTCATTCCCAAGATGGCAAAACTCCTTAATCGGCAAATGTCCAATCACAAACGTGCATGCTTTTGGAGGGTCCGTCTCTTCGACACATAGATCACCGCCCGCAGGATAGCAATGCCAGGGACCACTGCACTCACACTCTCCACGTCCGACCAGTTCAGAAGAAAGGAGGGGGGGGCAATGTCACTTCGGGGAACTGAAAAGCCTTTTACGAACAAAGGCACCAGCTTTCACCAAAAACAAACTCGTTGCAAACACGTGTTCCATGGAGATGACCTGCGCGTAGCTGCCACCTTCCAGCCAAACGCCCAGTTCAGGGAAAAGACGGCAGGTGTAGGTGACAAATTCGTTCTCCGAAATGAGGGGGGGGGTCCAAGAAGCGGGAAGACTAGCTTGGGGACAGCTGGCCCAGGACCCTCGCATCTGCTTTGTAACACCGGGTGCAGCTACCAAACGAAAACGTCGCCATCTTCACGGAAGAGATGGCTCGACTTTTCCGCCCGGCCGACGCTGCGATGCCCGAAGACAAAAAGTTCGCTTGCTTATGCGGTCGCCGAATTCCTCACCGAGACTACAACTATCGAAAAGACGCTTGACATGTGGACGAAACAATACAACCGCTCTCCTCCGCAGTCTGCAGCCTATTGCGAAGTGCACTCGCTGGCTACCGACGACTTGCGCGAAACCAACAGAGGGATTGTGCGGGAGGTGCTGGGCAAGCTGTTGCTTTCGCCGCAAGATGAAGTGGATTAATTGCCTTCGTTGTCCGCGAGGAAGCCCGGCAATCACTTGGAATTCCTGAGACAACGCAGGCTCAGCTAGAAACGATGAGCTACGCCAGTGCCGCACGCCGCGCCCGCGTCAGGAGCCCCCGACCCCTCCTCGCCCACCTGTCGGCCAGCGCTACCCACCGAGGAAGACGGACGTTTGGCGTGCCTCTGACAACTGCCCGCACTGCTACCACTGCGGGGAAGCCGGCCACACTACCGCCGCTGCCAGTACCGACAGATAGGGCTACGCGGTTTCGCCGTGAGCGCACCGTGTCCACAGCGGGGTGAACGACCACACGACATCGCTGACTACCTCGCAGGAGCGCAATGGACACCCCGACAACCTTCCCGATTGCCATCGCCAGCCCGCTACATGTCACTGCAGCGCCGCCAGTACACTGGTCCTACTCGGCGCCGTTCCATAAGCTCATATCCGGAAAACTAAGGGCAGCAACCGATGGAGGTGCGATTGCTGTGCGACGACCTACCGAAGATCCTCCGCCGCCGACGAAGACGACAACGCCTCAACGAAACCTGCAGAACGAAACTCCTGACGACGAAAACTTGCGCACCGACGAAGATCTGACGAAGCAACGTGGAAGCAGCGGAAGAAACCGACGCAGCCGTGATCCGACGCCACGACCTAACCGCAACACAGGACGACGAACTAGGGACCTCGACGTTCTTATCGACGGCCACAGCGACACAGCTCTCGTCGATAATGGAGCCGACTATTCCGTCGTCAGTGGGCCCTTCGCCGCGAAGTTGAAGTAAGTCAAGACTGCTTGGGAAGGCCCAGAAATCAGTACACTGGCGGCCATCTAATAACGCCATTGGTAGTCTGCCCAGCAAGAGTCGCAATCAATAATCGTACATATCCTGCGAGTTTCGTAATCTTGCAACACTGCTCCAGGGATGTCATATACTTCGCATGGACTTCTTAAACCATCACGGCGCCGTCATCGACTTAAGAACCAAGTCGATAACCCTATCATCGGACAAAACGACACCGCCTGATACGAATCCATGTCAACATGCCATGAACGTGTTCGAGGATCAAGTTACCATTCCGCCTCACTCCAGCGTCATAATTCCCGTCAGCACCGAAAAAGCTGAAAACATAGAAGGTGTTATCGAGAGCGATCAACCTTTGCTGCTAGACCGTGGCATTTGCGTCGCAAGAGGCATTGCTCGGTTGCATGAAGGAAAAGGAAGCGTGATGCTCACGAACTTCAGCCAAGAATACAGACACCTGAGCAGGCGCACGACGATTGTATACATCGAAGACATCTTGGCCGCCAGCGATACGTTTGCCTTTTCAGATTCTTACGAAGCTACGACGACGACCCCAATACCTGAGCCACCCTTCGACGTAAACCCAAGTCTTTCCGCTCGCCAGCAGCAACAGCTTCGATGCCTTCTGCAGGAATACAAGGACTGTTTCTCGTCGTCATTGTGGGTCCGACAAACGCCTCTTGCTAAGCACCGCATTATAACGGAAGAAAACGCTCGACCTCTCCGTCAAAGTCCTTACCGGGTTTCGACGCGGGAACGGGAGGCCGTTAAATAACAAGTCGACGAAATGCTACGCGACGACAACATCCAGCCGTCCAAGAGTCCGTGGGCGTCTCCCGTGGTGTTAGTGAAGAAGAAGGATGGTACCCTACGTTTCTGCGTCGATTATTGTCGCCTGAACAAAATCACAAAGAGGGACGTGTACCCTCTCTCACGGATAGACGACGCCTTGGATCGACTCCACAACGCGAAGTACTTTTCGTCGATGGACCACAAGACCGGCTACTGGCAAATCGAAGTCGACGAGAGAGACAGAGAAAAGACTGCCTTTGTAACACCGGACGGTCTGTTCGAGTTCAAGGTCATGCCTTTTGGCCTTTGCTCGGCACCCGCGACTTTCCAACGCGTTATGGATACAGTGCTGGCTGGCATGAAGTGGTAGACGTGCCTTGCGTACTTCGACGACGTCGTTGTGTTTGTCTCAAACTTCGACGAACACCTCCGGCGCCTTGAAGTTGTACTTTAAGCAATGAAGACCTCCAGACTCACCATAAAGCACGAAATGTGCCGCTTTGCGTACGACTAACTCTTCTTCTCGGGCCATGTCATTAGCAGATCTGGAGTTCGTCCAGACCCGCGGAAAACAGCTGCCATCGCAGCCTTCCCGCCGCTCACCGACAAGAAGGTCGTATGCCAATTTCTCGGCTTGTGTGCCTATTACAGACGCTTCGTCAAGGAATTTTCACGGATCGCCGAGCCACTGACGCAACTCACGAAGGCCGACGTGGAGTTCAAGTGGGGAATGGCGCAAGTCGAGGCATTTCAAGAACTGAAACGGCGCCTGCAGACGCCTCCGAAACTTGCGCATTTGGATGAGTACGCCGATATGGAAATCCATACCGACGTAAGCAGCGTAGGAAGGACTCGGCGCCGTCCTTGTGCAGATGACCGACGAACTGGAAAGGGTTATCCGTTATGCTAGGCGGTCGCTATCCAAGGCGGATGCCAACTATTCTACAACAGAAAAGGAGTGCCTTGCCATCGTCTGGGCTACATCCAAGTTTCGCCCTTCAGGGTTGTTAGCGACCATCACGCCTTGTGTTGGCTAGCTAACTTGAAGGACCCTTCAGGTCGCCTCGCACGGTGGAGCCTAAGACTTCAAGAATTTGATATCACCGCGTCGTTTACAAGACCGGAAGAAAACACTCCGACACTGACTGCCTGTCTCGTGCCCCCGTCAATGCTCCGCCACAGGACAACCACCATGATGACTGCTTCTTGGGTACCATAAGTGCCGACGACTTCGCTGAACGACAGCAAGCCGACCCGGAACTCAGGGGCCTTGTGGAATACCTCAAGAGCACGACCGCCGTTGTTCCGAAAGTATGCAGTCGAGCATCGACGGAGAAAATTTCGACATGACTGTCTACCTTCAGAGCGCCGAAGAAGCTCGACAGCTCGCCCACCTACGCATCAAGAATCAGCAGGCGACCGACAGCCACCGTTACAATCTTCAACGACGCTTCATGGAATACCAGCCCGGCGACCGTGCTTGGTTCCGGACACCGATACGCCGACGTGGACTTAGTGAAAAACTTCTTCGGCGATATTTCGGACCATTCAGGGTTCTTCGACGTCTCGGCGCTCTAGACTACGAGGTCATCCTGAAAGGCATTACAAACTCTCAGCGGTGCCGCGCACGACCCGAAGTCGTGTTCAGTTACGAGCATCGGGACGATGCTTTATCAGAGGGGGGCAATGCCACGCGCGCTTCTTTTTGTCACTTTTATGTAACGGACTATAGTCCGTTGCATGCGTAGCCGCCGCCTTGCGCAAGCCGTGCCCTTATGTCTGGGAATTTGATTCGTCCTACTACCTGCAAACTTTCGGCACTAGTATGGGAACCCCTTTTGCGCCGACATACGCCAACATTTTTATGGGACACTTAGACTCGGAGCTGTTGGAGTCATGTCCAGTGAAGCCTTCCACCTATCTCCGTTACATAGACGACATATTTATCATATGGGAACATGGCGTAATTACACCAAACGCATTAATTGACCACTGTAACAAGTTTCACTCTAGTATTAAATTCACCATGCACCATTCTTCCAGTGAAATTAACTTCCTAGACACGACGGTATCTATTAAGCAGGAAAATTAAAGACGACGCTTTACAGAAAACCAATAGACAGCCAGTAATACCTAGATTACACTAGTCATCACCCGCGACACTGCAAACAAGGGATATTTGTAGGACAGGCGAGGCGTCTAAGAAGGATCTGTAGCGATGACAGCGACTACGTTCACCACTTAAGCAACCTAAAGGAAACATTAGTTAAAAGAAATTACCCGCATGATGCTCAAAACAAGGTCTTCAACGAAGCATGTCAACTAGATAGGAAAACATCACTAGCTCAAAGGGCCCCCGTAGCACAGCCTAACCAGCCGCCAGCATTTATAACCAAATACTCAAATGCGCTACCAAACATAAATAATATCCTCCGTAAGTATTACCCAATACTGGCAAGCAACGAGCGCCTTAGAAAAGCGTTTCCCGAAGTACCAAAGGTCGTGTATCGCCGCAATAAAAATTTTAAGGACATGTTAGTGCACGCAAAAGTAAACCCTCTTTCTACTGCCCACATAACACCTTGTTCTCGTCCAAGATGTAAGACTTGTAAGCACCTTCAAGATGACGTTATAGTTAAAAGCACCGGAAGTGATTACGTCCATCATATAAAATCTAGTTTTACCTGCACTAGTTCAAACGTTATCTACATGATCGAATGTTCATATTGTCAAAAACGGTACATTGGCGAAACGGGACAACCTGTTAATGTTAGATTAAACGGGCATCACACGGACACGGCGAAGAAGTTACCCAAAGCAGTGGCACAGCATTTTAATGTAGCAGGTCACAACTTCGAAGATCTCAAACTTTACATACTTCAGTCAAACTTCCGGTCCCCAAGAGACAGAAAATATACAGAGTCATACCTTATTCACAAGTTCAATACACTCCAGCCAGCAGGCATTAACGTTTCTAAGGGGGCTCTCGAATCTATTCGATATGGTACATACACAACGAAAACGAATGAGAGTTAATCCCTTCTAGGCATTTCGAACCTACTATTGTTAAAATGCCACGTGCTTCCATTGACAATCATTCAGTGAAACGTACACCCTCCCGTCCCCCTCCCGTCCCCGCTTTTTTTTGTTTTGTTTTCTCGTTCCTTATGACTCACCCAGTCGTCGCGGTGGCCTCCCCCCCCCCCTCACGACCCCTTCTCCCTTCTTTTGGAGAGGACACGAAGCATATACACACGATAGCTAAGGAAATCAGTTCCAGCCTTGAAGAAGACAAGTCCACTTGTCGAAACGTTGGCTCGAGCACCCACCCCCTGTTTTACGGATTTTTTCATGCGCCTTAAGCCATTTTATGCGCGTTAGCGAACCATAGGGCTGTTTTTTTCCTTTATTGTACTTTCTTTGTGTATGCACTTATTTTCCCCCTCCCATGTTCAATTACGAGCATCGGGACGATGCTTTATAAGAGGGGGGCAATGCCACGCGCGCTTCTTTTTGTCACTTTTATGTAACGGACTATAGTCCGTTGCATGCGTAGCCGCCGCCTTGCGCAAGCCGTGCCCTTATGTCTGGGAACCGTCGAGATTATCTCAGAATCTTCTTATGGCTTGAGCGCGCAAACGCGAACACTTGAGATTATTCTCGAACTAACGCGGCCACCAGCGATAAGGCTCGAATGTTCGATGCTGCATGTATAAATGCTGACGCGCCTTGTTACGATCGGCATTTGGACGCGACGTGGCCGGCGCCATGATGGGCGCTGATGTCAGTCACGCTTGTCACTTAATGTTTCCCCTTAGGCTGGTTCTTGGAAGAAGACACTGAACGCGGCATGTTTTGGGATCTTATGCCCGCGAGGGCAGGCAGGCGTGCAGTGCAGCTGCAGTCAGGTTCTGACTGGAACAAAAGGGAAAGCATCGGACGACTCTTGCTGGCGGGTGCAGTTGGCATGGGAAAGCGTCTACCTCGGGTTTCTCACCAAACCGCTGCATTCCTGCTTTCGCGAGCGCAGACATAAAGGAGTGCGCTGGTTCGGGGAAGCCGTCGTCTCCCTTTCTGGAGGTCAGCGACACTTGTTTCCCTTCTGCCCTTTCGGACTCTCATCCTCACCCTGTGGTCGTTGGGGTGTGGCTTCTGTGTATTGTGTGACTCATTACCTCCTTTCGGGAGGCCGGACACCGAGATGGCAAGTCGCCGGATTGGCGGAAGCTACGGACACCGGTTTTGAGTGCCTCAAGGTTGTCTGACTTTGGGCTTTATAAGCCGGACACTTGGTGTCAATCTTTCTCTCTTGATGCATCTGTAAATAAACCTCTGTTCTCTCTAGTACGGACGCGCCTTCCTCTCTGATGGGCTAACGGGCACACCGGCGGGGGCCAGCTACCATTGACGTGACCCGAGTGAACCAGTCTGATGAAAGCGGTGGGATAACACGAACCCTGGTCGTAACAGCCTTATCGCAGAGCAGTTTATCGACGGCCGACGCTCTGTTCGCCGCTATCAGCGTACAGTATGTATTGCTGTAGTTCGATTTTCGTTTCCCGTCCACAAGTTCGGCCAAATAATGGATTTCATCTTGTATACTCCGACTGCTGCCTTTGTCGACGTCATGACCCCGTGACAATATCTTCCACTATCTCTTGGACCGCCAAATCTAGCGGGGGTGCTAATCCTGCAGCCAGTGTCATACAGTATGCCAATTCCGGAGACAATATGACATGTCTACTTACTAGGCGCTGCAGAAGCTGACATTGCACAAGCTGACGCATGTTTTGGGGCATGTTCGTTTTCCAACGCAAATTACTGCTCTGCGAAAAGCACCTCAACTGGACTCACTCGGACTCAGACTCACCAAAATTTTCCTCAACCAGACTCACTTAGACTCAGACTAACAGCTAGATCTGAGTCCGAGTGAGTCGACTCTAGAGACTGTTTGCCGACCTGTGCATACATGTGATCAGAAAAAGGCCTTTCGACATGGCAACGTTAGTTGACATTTTCATCAAGCACCTCTCACCTCTCCCCCCTCCCTCCGTCCTACCTACTACACTGTCCCTGCCCTCGCGGGACTAAATCTCGTGACTGCGGCCCGCTAGCTGAGGTGAGTTTGAGACCCCTGTAGACAAATATGAAAGGATTCTTCTCAGGTATTTTCCACACGTTGTATAAAACATTCACATAAATTGGAATTCGTTAGCATCCCAATGGGTTACAGTGAGTCGTGTGCATAACTATTGTTACCTGTGCAACGCGTAATCCACAATACGTGTCGTGTGGCATTCTTCCAGCAAGGCGTAATGACGTCAACATATAAGATAGCTGCTTGCGAATTGATCGTGGATGACGTTGTGCTGGAAAACAAGAGAGAAAAAGCGTCTTTCAAAAGCGCGTAATGTGCTCAATATATTGCACTTTAAATAATGAAAAGTCACTCTTCGACTGTCCCATTCAGATTGTGTTGTCTTAGTCGAGTTGTATAGTCGCTAACGTAATGTGGAACACACAAGTATCCTCGGTAAATATATTAGCTGGTAACCCTTGCATAAGACGCTACCTAAGGCATTGCCGAAAATTCCTGACACTCGCACAACTCATGTTTCGCCATGTGTGTTCTGTATCGTAGTCGAGGTGATAAGCTTGCATGTTTTGAATCGACAGCCTAGTTCTTTTGCGTCATTACAGTAACCAAAAAAGGAAACTTGCAAACGGCTCATAATATTGCAAATATTATGCCAGCTTATACGTTCAGCTTTGTGTGAGAAATGCACGTAAGCATCACTCTGAGAACAACCACGCTACATGAGGTGGAAGCTGGTAGAAGTATTACAGCCGTGCGCAGAGTTTTTCAAGCTTTTCCACTCTGTGTGACATTTACCACGGATAAGTAGAATTGCTTTCAACCTCTTCTCTTCAATCCTGGGGCAAACACGTCACATAACAGAAAGTGAGAAACCTAAAGCTTTAAACATATGAGAGTTTCATAATACAAAACTAGTTCCGGCCTGCTTTATGTTCAATGTTAAGCATGCACAGCGAAATGCTTCGCAATCTACGCTAAAACGCGTTATTGGTATGAAAATGGCTGTCTTTAGTACTCAAGCTAAACAATATTTCTGACATGCTCCCGCGACAAGTCATTGGCCGTCTAAAACCAAACGACGTCCCTTATCTTGAGAGGTACCTACAAATTACTCAACTGGCAAATACCGGTTTGCAGTGCGTATGCTTAATTTTGATGCTGCATTGTGGTACGCGTATTTACTGTTTTGTATTGTATCCCCTAGGTGAAATCCATTAGGCATAACAGGAGTTTCATGAGCGGAATTCATTCCGTGCGTGTAATTGCAAAATAATGATTGTCACTCACTCACGTTACCACAGAAGTGGAGTATATGACCACCTTAATAATCAGGACCGCCACTGTGATAAATTTTGCAAAATACTCACCATAAATGCAGTGAAGGTGCCTTGAAAGCACCCAACTGTGGATGTTGGCACCGGATATGACAGCAAGGAATGTGTACAAGAACGTCTGAAAATAATATCTGCGATAGCCGCTATACTGTTCCCGTATCTCCCGTAGTAATTGCACCCGCAACGCTGTTTATCTGTCTCCTAGCTGTCTATAGCTCGAGCATGCTAAGAAATGTAGCGCATTCTTCCACACAAAGAATTTTCGCTGTTACCTCGTTGCGGCACAGACGACACCTGCGAGATAAAGTCCGACAAATCCAGGAACTTGCACGAGGCGAGTGTTGATGTAGTGAGGCAAAATCTGAAGATGGGCGCACAAAACAAAAGAAGGAACAGCATTTCACTTTCTGTAGCTGATTCCTTTAAATGAAGCCAACAGAACGCACCTGTGTTTCTTCATTAACCTAACGTTCATACACGAGTACCACTGACGATATCACTGCTTCGGAAGTGTTATTATATTCGTTTCCTACTCATTTACGCACTATACAAGCAGTATAACAAAATATAAGCATGGTACAATATATAACAATTTATTCTAGCGAATAGTAGGAGAAGATATCAAAACGCGCTTGCATAAGAAGCGTTTTCTGTATTTTGTGAAATTACTTCCTTGAAACAATGCCAATTAAGCACAGCTGTAAACATTAGGGTACTTTGTTTCGTTTATTGAGGGCATTATTATTGTTATAGAGACGAAGTTTTTTGTTATTCGTGCAAATTATTCTTGTCATTGCTTTATTATCGATTATGTTTACTGAGTCATCGCTCGAATTGCATAAATTCCTGGTAATGCTTGTTATTGTTTTATGCATGTACCCCACCTCCATGTGTTTATATGGACAAGACATTAAATGCGCGAAAAAAAAAAACGAACCATGTACAACGCGAGGGGACACGGCCAAGCGCTGACTGACTCAACAACCGCGCTTGTCTGTGTCCCATGGCTCTGTCCTGCAGCTATTTTAAGCTCTCTTAACTTCTTGTGCAATGGCGTACCAGCCAAACCATCACGTTATAAGTGTGCATATGGCTATGCTGGCGTACACAGAGAACGGCACAGCAGTGTTTAACAAGGACAACATAAAAAGTACGCTGAGATTTACATTGTACACACTGTGATACTGTGTAGGTATGTGCAATATAGTTGTAAATGATGTATCCAGCAAACGTTTTATACACGAGCTACAAAAGTAAATATAAACATAAATAGGTTTATGTTAAATGCGGTCCTCCCAGCGGTACATTTTGTGTATAATTCTATGACATTTCGTAAATATAACGAAGCTGATTAAGAAATGCCTTTATTAAAGTCTGTAGCAAAATGGCAGGTTTTGTTCACCGTAATTAGTACTGTATACACTTTTCTACGTCTTCAGGTTTGCGTATACCTTATTTCATTTTAGCTGATTTGTTATTTTTTGTACCATCCTTTCCCTTCTCTATCTTATTTATTTCTACCGCGAACTTCGATGTTGAAAATACGATGAGTTTGGAGAATCTGCTCGATCCTTCTAATACCATAAATTATAACTTTTTAACCAAACTTGTGTTTCACAAGAAGAAATGTTTTAGAATAGCTTATGAATAAGCCGAGCACCATATTGTCTGGCTTTCCAAGTTTTCTGTTATACACAATTTCTAGGCGTGAAGAGCCAATTCAGTCGATCTAATTTTACGGGAACTGCTGAGCGGGATGCAATATTGTGAAGGTCTACGAATATATATCCAATCTTTCGCACTTAGCCATCTGGATTTTGACAGACCCTCCTATCCTCCAGGTAAGTGCGCCTATAGAAGAAGAGCCCGTCAGCTCTTTTTTTTTTCTGGGCCCGTGGGCACATTTGCCCTACAGGCACAGGAAAAAGACGAAACATTGAAGGAGGATGCTGTCTGAGCTTCCCTTAATGTGAGAGGAATGCAGAGCGAACTTAGATATGGAGAAGAACTCATTAACGTGGATGAAAATAAATAGAGCGCGAAACCACACAAAAAATTAGGGGACCCTTAAGCTTCGCCTTTAAGAGTTGAACGCGATAGCGAAATCCGGCCCCTAGTGCGCACTTCAACCGCTAAGTGCATACTTATTAATGTATGTCGTTACACACACACGCACGCGCACACAGACACACACACACGCGCGCGCGATGTATCTATAGTAATGGTACAGGTTTTCGATCTAAGGCACTTTCCTGTGTTAGAGTCGAGACATGTTTCTCACAATGCTTCACAGATGGCAGCAAATTATCTAATGTTTGCTTGATATGTTTTCCGCTAGATGGACATAGTTGTCCATTTTTGGGGCTGTTTGCAAGTTTGGGTGTGTTTTTAGCGGCGATTGGTGCACCATCCCGGCTTTTTTCGACGCATGGCGTCGAGCAAAACACGTAGTTTGATGGCCTCGCCAATGCGCCTACAAATCGCCGAATGGGCTCATTTTTGTCGTAACACCTGCCGAACAAAGTGCATTAAGGAGACTCCTTCCACCACATGGCATTTATGTAGTGTTTTTTCTCGAAGCAGCTGCAAGTAACATCGTGGCTTTGTGGTAGGACATCTGCTTGCCACGCAAACGGTGCGGGTTCGATCCTCAATGGGACCGAAGATTTTTATTGGTTATTTGCATTTTTCTCGATTTTTCGCTTACAAGGGACGCCGTCACCGACGCCGACATCGGAATTTCTGCGAAACGAGCTCTCTAACGCTATCGCATTAATATCTCTGCCACAAAATCATGGATACAATAGAGGAAAAGGTCACGACATCTGGCGAGTCAGTTGGATCTAATTGAAAGAATAAATAGAAAATTAGCATTCATACAAAGTAACGTAAAGCACAGTTTATACTGCATGAATATAGGTTAGAGAGAATGAGCGCAGCTTTCACTAAGTCGCGAAATGCTGGGTCCCAGCAGAGCTGGTGGCCAGGTTTCAACTTATCTTGTTAAACATCTGTACAGAATGCCTGGGCTGTCAATGAGCGCGTGTCGGTTCATGATTATAATTTTCTATCTACGGCACACGGCAAACCTCGACCATAACAGCTGTGCTGTAATAAAAAGAACCATTGATGTAAAAATTGGCCGCGTATCTGCGTGCTTCGCTGCAAATGTCGTGTAAAGACGATAGAAGAGGCGCTGTGTGAGATATGGACGCCATCTGGCAATACGTCGGGAAACATGAGTGCTGTGTTGCGTGCTGGTAGTCCCGGCGCAGCAGCAGGCGAAGACCGGCGGTGACCAACGCGACCGGCGGGGACGCCAGCCAGCCCGAAAACGCGGTTTGGCGCGAAGCGCTGAAGCAGAGAAACGTCCGCACTCAACGAGTACTCTCCACACACTCTTTTATTTACACGTCGCCTAGGTAAAACAGGAACGCCAGAGCGGCGCCCACAACCGGCAGCCTGAAGGCCGCCCACAACGCTGCTTTTTCATTTTTTAAATATTTTTTTTCACCTTCTTGGCCTTCTCAAAACTAAAGTTTTTCAACACCAACCCATGGCATTCGTACAGTGCAATACAGAACCGAAACCGAAACACAACAATGAGTTCGTGCGAAGGGCACGGAGGAAGGCAAATTTCAGCGCAGTCGCATTTTCATCTTTGTTGAAACAGCGCTCACTAGACGACGACGAAGTAAAAGAAGGCACACGACAGGCAGCGCCTGTCCTGTGCCTTCTTTTACTTCGTCGTCGTCTAGTGAGCGCTGTTTCAACAAAGATGAACGCATACCAACTCGCTCAAGCTTCCATTCTTACGCATTTTCAGCGCAGCTTAAGAAACTAGGGTCCTTAAAATTACATATGTATGCATTTTCTATTAAAGGAACACGCCACCTAATACTTACCTAGTGATGTTGCACCTCAGATATGCATGATATTTACTTTTTGATCGACAACGTTCACAAGTATATACAGCCGTACCAGTTCAAGACGGCTGGCCCTTGGGCAAGTGGTTCAACTTTGGCCGAGTGGCTGAATCGAGGGACGTGCCGACAAACAGAAAGACAGACAGACAGAAAGACAGACCAAAATTTCTGCGTTTAAGTTCCCCAAGAAAGACTATCGTCTTTAAAAATTGTGGTTGAATGCGATTAAACGAAGTTTGTCCAGTGATAGCTTGCGGCTCACTGCTCGACAGCCTCGCGCCTGCGCCGTCTTCTTCCTCCATGCTGGCCTGGTAGTGCTGAAACGCCCAGAGAACATCCATAAGCGGCTGCCAGACAGCCTCTTTGCTGTCGTGGCAGCGATGCGCGTGAAACGAAGCGCGTGATCAGCGAGCTCGTACTGCGGTGAAACCTTGGTGAGAACTTATCGGCGAGACTTTTGCGCCATCTGGTGATGTTGGCTCAAGCAAGGACGACGAGAAGTCTACACGCAGCGACTACACGCCGCGGCAAGAGAGCTAACTTGTTGCACTACAAGACAACACACAGACACTGGTTGGCGCCGTCGGCTCTCTAGGCGCGAACGCGTGGTCAATGGATGGATGGATGCTATGAGCGCCCCCTTTATAACGGGGCGGTGACATGTCTGCCACCAGGCTCGAAGAAAAAAAAAGAAAAAAAAAACTACCTTCTTTCAAGTTTGCTTAATACCTTATCTACACTGATTAAATCTATGTTATTATACCAAAAAATTATAAATTCACGGTCCATCTCTCTGCCTCTTAAGGCAGAATGACCTTATTTTTCCCCATTATTTATTTTTGTACTTTATCTCTACATTTCTGCCACCAATACTCTAACCGTCTCTTACTTATTTCTATCGCGGACGTGTTCAGCTTTCCATTGTTGTCCCTAAAACCCAAGGCTTCCTATAGACTTGTGCCCACACGTATACCTGGGTGAATATCGCCACATTCAATCAGTACATGTTCCATCGTTTCCTTAGTTCCCCCGCAGCACGTACATTGTTCTTCTTCGTTACTGAATCTCGCTTTATAACTACGCGTTCTAAGGCAGCAGCCCGACCCTGCTTCAAACAGCAAAGCGCTTTCCCTTGAATTATCATGAAATCTTTCCCTCCTTATTTAGCTTTTTCCCTTTCGGTAGTTACTCAGAGCCGGCTTCTTTTCCATTGCTGCTATCCAACAGGTCCTCTGCGCCGCTCTGACCTTCCGCTTAATGCTCCTTGTTGCCATATCGCCCGCACTGCTAGCCATATATTTACTGGTAAGCCTCCTAGTTCTTTTTCTCCACTGCGTGCCAACGCTTTTTCTATACAAATACCTCAAAACCTTCTCTGCCCATCTACTCTTCTTCATTTTCCTCAGCCTCTCTTCGAATCTCATTTTGCTCTGAGCTTCCCTCACTTCAAAGCCTGTCCATCCCATATCACCCTTTACAGCCTCAATTGTCGTCTTCCCGTGAGCGCCCAACGCGAGGTGGCCCACCGTCCTTTGATTTACATCCATTCCTGATTGTACCTCTGACTTCATCAGAGGTACAATGGATGGATGGATGCTATGAGCGTCCCCTTTATAACGGGGCGGTGACAAATGTGCCACCAGGCTCGAAAAAAAAAAACCTTTACTCTTTTTCTTTTTTTTTAGCGTTGGCCTAGTGTCTTTACTTCAATTAAAACTATTTTACTCCAGAAGAAAAAAAAAACCTTAAGTTTTCAGCTCCGTTCTGTGCCCTTTACGGCAGAATGTCCTTATTTTTTTTTTTCCATTATTTATTTTTGTCATTTCTCTCTAGTTTTCTGCCACCAATACTCTAACCGTCTCTTACTTATTTCAATCGCGGGTGTGTTCAGCTTTCCATTGTCTCTAAAACCCAAGGCGTCATGTAGGCTCGTGCCCAAACGTGCACCTGGGTGGATGTCTCCACATTCAATCAGAACATGCTCCGCAGTTTCCTGATCTTCCCCGCAGCACGTGCATTGTTCTTCTTCTTTACTGAATCTCGCTTTATAACTACCTGTTCTAAGGCAACCCGATCTCGCTTCAAACAGTAAAGCGCTTCCCATTGAATTGTCGTAAAATGCCTCCCTCCTTATTTCATTGCCTCCCTCCTTAAGTTCGATACAAGCAGCGCCTCAGGCGGTGGCGGCGCGAAAGGCTCACCTTCAGCCGCTGTTTGTTTTAGCGAGCGCGTCGCAGTAGTATTTCGCGGTAGTGTTTCGCTGGCGTTGACCTTGGCTGAGCTTGAAAGTCAGATGCATCCATGGGGGCATTTTATGGGTTTGTAATGGGACGATTAGAGCTACCGCTATAAAACACACCGAGCAAATACAGACAGTGAGAGGCACGTGTCCGCTCTAACGGGGATCCAGAAACTTGTGAACTTCTCTCAATGGAATGTCTTCACACGTCACTGAATGCCAGAAAAGCTATGGAATTGAGCCAGGAAAGGTACTGAATGCCAGAAAAGCTACTCCGATAGAACTCGTAAAGCAAAATATGCATTCTGACACGTGGATTGGCTATATTGCCGAAGTGGTTCTCATATCGCAAAAATAATTATAAGCACTCCTTATTGAAAATCGTGGGTTGGTGCATGCTGGAATTATCGGTGGATATGGTGGAAATAATAGTGGACAAGGTGGAAGGAATAGTGGACTTGGTGGAAGCTGTGGTGGTCATAACGACTGATGATGGCGAGAGTGGAAAAAATGGTGGCAGATGGTGGTGGTGGTGGCGAGCTTCTTTTGGTGTTAAGTGGAAGATGCTGGCTGATGGTGGCGATGCAAAACATGTTTTGGTGTATAGCTTGGTGAACAAGCTGGATGACGGTGGTATGATGGAAGCATGGTGGATGATGGTGGCATGATGGAAGTGCACGTGGCAGTATGTGAAATCAAGCACTGTCATTTCTAATGTTTTCCTGTTGAATGTGCGCAAAAATATGTTTGCAGTTCAAAGAAGTCAACGCCGATCATTAATTTAATAGCACGATTTTTTATTCATGCGGCATCAATAACCGCCTCAAGTTTTGTGGAGCACAGCAGCCGTGAATGTTTACATTTTACGCACGTACTTATCAGGTTTACATCCGCGATGTGTTTCTGTATTGTGATATTTACAAGTCTAGAGGTGTCGGTGTGAACAGCGACAGTAACTGTGTTACATCGCTGCTCAGCTGTCGAGAAGTAATTCAGCTCTGGCTGCGCAATTATCCTTTCCCGGGGGTAGACCAGAAAACAGCCGCCGCTTGATACCGCCACGCTAGAAACGCAACTCTGGCGTTTCTTGCATACTCATTTACCTCAGCGGCACTTTAAGGTAACAGTGAAAATGCATGCGAAACTTCGGCCTGCGTCGAGATAAGCCCCACCAGGTATGACTGTCAGCATCATATTCTACCACCATGATTTCCACCAAAGGTTAGGCATAGCGTAGCGACCGAGTCCGTCTATGTGTCATCGGCGCTTCTGGTTTTCAGGATACACGATTCCGATGAGTACTAGTGACTTTACAGCGCAGCTGTGGCATCGGCTAACCTAAATGAAGCATTTTTCTTGTGTACGGTGTCCGCGCATGAAGCGATGGGCATCGATGCGGCGCGCTTCTAACAAACGCCTCCGGTCACCGACCACCGCCAGTCGTACTCGCCGGCACATCTCTAACTCGTATGCGAGAACATAGACTTGTGAATTCGTACGCCTTACTGAACAAATGGCATATTTTTCCCGCGCACTGCACTCGTTTTTCGCCCGTCTGTTATGCGGTTGTAGCTAATGATACAACGTCAGGGATCAGTGCGCTGGCGCGGCCGCGCTGTACGTTGCGCGAAAAAAAAAAAAAAAACATCACAATACTCAATCAATTGTACACGCGTATTTATCGAATGAGATTAGAGTCGACATAAAGCCTCTGCACATGACGGCCTTTTGAAAAAGCGAGAAACGGCTCTTAAACTTGGCAGTAACAGCCGGTAAACTATACGCGCTCCGCGGTCCACTTGGTATTTTTTTGGAGTTACGTTGCGAACTGTAAAAGAAAGCTAGCGCTGTGGCCATTATCGACGTGCCATTTGTAACCGGCAGCAGTTTGTTTGCGTTTAATAACTATGCAAATTTTAGTAGGAGGTGAAGATTGCGTCTGTTTCGAGTATGAGGCATACAAAGCTGAAGCCAAATGGTGTACTAGTATGTCGACTAGCCATTCTACAGAAAGTAAAGGGTGTGACAGTGTGGCGTAGTGGCAAACTGATCAGGTGTAGATCCCCATGACCCAAACCACAAACCTGAACTCTTAGAATAGTTCACCTGTGCGCCCGAGACGCTACCAAATTGCTCTACTACATCAGCAATCCTTTCAATGCTGGGTTTGTCAGTACAAAAAAGGCAATGTAATTTGCATATGCTAAAACTTTAACTTCATTCTCTAGCAGTCTGAAGCCATGAATATTTTCGGACTGAATAATACGCAAGCACATCGGTTCTAAGTATAGAGAAAAAGGGAGGGGCGACATAGGACATCCCTGCTTAACAGAAGAGCTGATAGATATAGGCTGCGAGAGGTGACCGTATACTGTTAGGCGGGTAGCACAACGATTATAACAAAGTTTCACGCATTTTAACAATGTTGAGCCGACATTAGCTTGCTGTAAAAGGGAAAACAGAAACGAGTGAGAGACACGATCAAATGCTTCTGCGAGGTGAACTTGCAGTAATGCAAGTTGGTCAAAAGAATTCGAGCAAAAATCTAGAATAGTTCGAGCGATGTGGATGTTAGTTTGTATAGAATGGCGTTTCAGTCCCCATGTTTGATGGGGTCCAACAACAATCGACATTACAAGTGGTCTGTGGTGCCACCAAAATATCTCGGTGTTCGACTAAGTGCACACAAGTCAAGCGCACACTACTGGAAAAATAGGGTGGCACGCCTTGAGCGTTATGCTAAATTTTTTATACCACATAACCTTTCAATCTTCGGTAAAGCGGAAACGTGCAAAAGTTTTTGGCTACAAAATTTTTCTATGTACTACAAGTGTTGCATTGTGCTAGATCGCATATTCAGAGCTTTCACCGTAAATTTGCAACATTTATATGGTCATCAACGTATGAATCCATGAGACGAGACAATCTATTCAGACCAGTTAGTGCAGGTGGGCTAGGTCTAGTACACCTGTACGTGTGGCAAATTGTATCTCGCTACTTCTTTTTCCGCGACGTTTCTCATCCTATTATTCGAGCTTTCTTGCAGGTAAACCTGGTAAATGTGCTACTTGATCTAGTAGTTTCGTCCGATTCTTCTCCACGACCATCTCTGTGGGCATTTATGCGAGAAGTTTATTTCTCTGTTCGTTTTTTAATACTTAGGTTTTGAAATGAATATTTGTACTGTGTGTCACGCAAACACCTGTACAGAGATTTATTAACAATGCTGTTTCCACCGCCACTTTATCGTGCAAAATACTTGGGACTGCCAGGACATGATGTCTTAGATCGAGCACGTAAAATGCCGCTGACGCCATCGACAAAAACGTCTTTTTTTAAATTACATTCAGGGACCTTGCCTGTCAAGACTTGGCTTCGTTCAAGAGATATTTTTGTGTCGTCCATTGATTGCCCTCTGTGTGATGTGCCAGAAACAATTGAACATTGTTTTATAAGCTGCAGAGATGCAATCTTATTTTGAGATGTGCTCCAACGAACTCTTCAAAAAGACTTTGTGCTAAATTCACATTCCGTGCGCTATCTCTTGCCAGCGAGTTGTAATGACGTACCATTCGACATGCTTCTTCTCACTGGAATGCGTAGCCTGTGGAAGACGCGCATGTTGCAGAGAAACGCAGAGCCGATAATTTCCTCAACACCCCACTTCATTAGGATGGTCACTCAGCTAAGAGCTGAGTGACCATCCTGTTTACGAGCAAATCGAAAGCCAGCCAGAATGGTATGCGGCATTGGTAAGGTGCATATCCTAACCACTGTTCTAGCATACAATTGGAAAGGCCTTTACTATAGCGTTACTTGATGTATTCGCTATCGAGATGATTGCGATTTCTAAAGTGCCGTCTGTTAGTCATTGTGTCGCGATAAGAGCATAATAACATATTAGTTCTTTGTCTGTAGTGAATCGCGTTCAAGTGCCATGTGTATGTTGAATAAATACCATGAAATAAAAAAAACACACAGTGTGGCGTAGTGCTAAAATACTCGGCTCGGGATGCGAAGGTGGCAAGTTCGACACCCATTGGGGAAAGTCTTTTTTTAAAGACGATAGTCTTTCCTGCGGAATTAAACGCAGAAATCTTGGTCTGTCTGTCTGCATGCATGTCTTTCAGTTTGTCTGTCACCCGATTCAGCCCCCCGGCCAAAGTTTAACCACTTGCTGAACGCTCAGCCATCTTGAACTGGTAGCGCCGTTCATACTGTGAACATTGTCGATCAAAAAGCAAATGTTACGCATATCTGAGACGCAACATCAACGCGTCAGTATTAGGTGATGTGTTCCTTTACTAGAAAATACATAGATACGCAATTCTAAAGACCCTATTGTTTCTTAGGCTGCGCTGAAAATGCTAGTGTTTTTTTGGGCTGCGCTGCAAATGAGGCACTATGAGCCAGATGCGGCGATTCAACATAGAGGAGGAGGACTCATCTAGTACGGCCGGCAGAAGACTATCGTCTTTCGACGACATTTGCAGAGAAGCACGCAGATACGCGGCCAATTTTTTTAACACGAAAGTGTTTTATGCCGGGGTCTACCAAGACTTTCATGGCGTATTTCCGTCATGGAAGTACGTCAGCAAAATGAACGCCATCAGATGGCAAAGAAAAAAGACTAAGAAAAAGTTCCATTGACGGGAGTCGAACCCATGAGCTCTCGGCCCACGACGATGGTCTGCGGGCGTTTAACCCACTGAGCTACCGCCAAACATATTACGGAGGCTACGTGAACGCGCCTTTTATCTTTCGCACTTTCCTCTCACAGTGCTCTTGGATGGATAGATGGGTGCTATGAGCGTCCCCTTATAATGGGGTGGTGACACGTGTGGCACCAGGCTCGGAAAAAAAAAAAAAACGCGCCGTTGCTACGACCGTCCCATTCGGCGCGTTTCCATTACAAGTATAATTTCGTCAACACTTAACACACCGCCAGGTGGCGTTTTTAGCCCAAGCCTCGTTTTTTAAAGCCTCGCTAATACCAGCCATCCATATCGAAAAATAGGTCTCCGATGCTCGCCTGGCTGTCGCACCGCGTTCCCCGCTCGCCTTGTGAGAAGTAACGGCCAGGCTAGAGGGAAGACACGACGCGCGTAGCGTTTCTTTTCGCATTTCACGACGCTTTGAAGGAATGTATATCGACAATCAGTGTTTATTACGTGCTTGTTGATGCCATCTTTGCGCGGGATTCACCATATGCGCTGTCTACGTACATATGTTAAGAACTTCAGCTACCGCAAGGGTTAAATCATGATCATGGGCGTTTGTCGTTGGTACGGAGACGTGCCACTAGGCGTCAACGTGGGTGCGGTGCGTCCACATCAAGCGGTGCTGCATCTGTCCAACAACAGTAGACATTGTACAAGTTCTCATATACCAAAGCACTATTAACAATAAACTACTTCTGTGACGACACGTCTCACTTTCGTGTTATACCGATTCCTATGACGGAGAGATCAGCCATCTTTTTTTTTTTTGCATACCGCTTTCTTTCTCTTTCTTTTTGTACTAAGCCTTTCTACATCGAGCTCTATACAATTATTTATGTGTGACAACTAGATTCGATGGTCCTGACGCTGTAAAGCCGGTTTACGCTCCGTCATTCTCCAGCATCCATCATACGCCAGCATCCAGCATACACCATAAGCCACCATCTTTCAGCACCATAATCCACCATAATGATGGATGGTGGAATCCACCATTCCACATGGTGGATAAATTTTCAATAGGGCTATTGCTATATTGCGTGAATATATCCTGAAGCATCATGTCAGGTGTTCAAATGTGAGATCTTTAGGGGACCCTACATATCGCATCACATGTTCCCGTACGAAGACGTGTAACACTGACACATGGTCAGTACGCATGGTCATGGAGGTATGAAACTAATCTAGCCAGTAACGGAAATACTGACACATTGTTTTACTTTTTCATTGTGACCGAACTTCACTGGCTAAGATTGCTACGCTTCTCATCACCCAACGCAGGTGGCGCCTCAGAACATTCTCCAGCATTTTGAAATGTTCTGCCTATTACGCAAACGACACGAGTACTTTAGTACAGCATGGAGCTTGAGACAACGCGAGCGATAACTTGGAATGTGCAATCCGCTGTTATCATTTTCTTGTGCTGCCCTCTGCCGTTTTGGTAGGGGTTTGGTAGGGGCCGGGACAACCGGTATTGCCAGAAGCAAAAGCTCTGAGAGAATGAGACGTTTAGCGACTTTTCCGCTAGGGGAGAGCGCATGCGCGGGGTCGACGTGAAAAAGGCGGATTCTGAGAGGCCGAAGCGTTTCGCCGAAGATTCAAGTC
Organism: Rhipicephalus sanguineus; assembly: GCF_013339695.2. Classification (NCBI taxonomy): domain Eukaryota; kingdom Metazoa; phylum Arthropoda; class Arachnida; order Ixodida; family Ixodidae; genus Rhipicephalus; species Rhipicephalus sanguineus. Next base: position 34,107,815 of record NC_051182.1, on the reverse strand, counting down.
CTCGACGACCGACGCTAACATTGGAAAGTTAGCATTTGTTCGGCACCTATTCGCCCAACAAATAGCTCACTTTTCACCGGTTCGATTGCTACGTTCATCACTATAAAAATCTCGTTACAATATTTTTGAAGACAATGGGGAGAACACTCACCTGGTCCACACGATCGACCGCGCCCGATAACAATGGGTCGCAACCTCGGAACCAGGTTGTAAGTGCCACGCCCATTGATAACATCGTTGTATAAACGCAAACTAGAAGTACGGAACCGGTAACCACAGTCCTGCAAAAATTGAGAGAAGCTTCAGCGTTTTATCTTCTATCAGATTTAGTTCTCAGATAGCGTGTAGAAAGTTACAATCGCAGACCGGAGTCACGGAAACCTGCTAAAACTACGATAATTGTACTTCTACGAACAGTACGACACTAATAATTGACCAGTTTATATGTTCCTTGATCCAAGAAATGAATTGAATATATTTCATTTTCAATTTTTAGTGTTTGCTCGCTTGTCTGAAGTTTCCACCCTTCCACAACGTCGGCGATAAGGTAGGCGTACTTTTCCTAAATGAGTACTGACCAGGTTTTGAGACATCGTAAAAGGGACGTCTTTCGTTTGTATGGTATGCAGGGCTAACGCTCTCCATACACCGGAGTCAGACAGCACGTATCAAATATGTTACTTTGATTTTGAAACTTTGTCGCTGACCATCTGCAAGCCAGCCCCATCAGAATGAACATTATCACGACGCGTCAACACAGTTCCACTGAGTTTGCAAACTCTGCGTCCTGCATACAGCCTAAATCACAGAAATCGTTGTCGGAGTCACTGGGTTATAATTCACTCATCGTTCTTTACGTGCACCATGAGCAGATGACAGAGCTGCCGCTAGTACGTCGCGAGTGGCTGTCGCCCCGTGACGTCACCCTGCGATGACACGTCACTGAGAAGCCGCCCCCTCGATATCGAAACCGAAAGTGTTCTTACAGCGAAAGCTGTTATGAGATCATTTCACCGGCCGTTTTTGGCGCCGTAGTTGTCCGCCGCCGCCGGTGTCCGTAACCAGTATCGCTCGAAATAAGAAAAAAAAAACGAAATAAGAAAAAAATTCCAGGATGGAACGAGGTTCGAACCTGGGCCCTCTGCGTGGGAGCCCAGAATTCAACCTCTGAGCCATGCCGGTGCTTGAAACTGCTTTGCAAAAAGGTCCTATACAGGCTTCATGTCGGGAATGAACCACATCAGCACATGCAATATAGCGTGGTAGAAGAGTAAAATAAGCACCAAGCGTCGCACAACGCGAATTCTGTAACCAGGCGTCACACAATGCGAATTGCGCAACGAGTAAGTTGTTGAATGCTTCCAACCCATTACAAAGGGCTCTGCCATAATTCTTCATCGTCATCAGGCACAGCATCAACAAAGTGCGCATAATGCCTTACATGCGTTTAGCAGGTACCAACGCTTTCCGTAGAATGACGAAAAATGGCACAGTGCCTGCTGCCCTACTTCTTAAAAATTACAATGATTTATAGCGTAGTGGGTTCCTCGCAAGTGCACTTGTATTGGTTGCCAAGGAAGCCCATAAGCGCATGATCCATTTCCTCGGGATCTCAGTAAAGTTCTTCGCTCCCCCCCCCGTCTCTCTCCCACGTCAACGTATGTTATACAGCATGACGGGAGAGGGAAATAGCGACCGGGCCTCACCCAATGCATATTACATAACTGGTGGGCCGTTTAAAGCTTCCAATCCATTACAAAGGGCTGAGCCATAATTCTTCATCGTCATCAGTCGTCGCGTCAACAATTGCACATAATGCCTTACAGACGTGTAGCTGGTGTCTCGCTTCTCCGCAGAATGACGAATTATCGCTTAGTAGATGCTTCCCAACTTCACAAAAATTGTGATTTATGGCGTAGTGGGTACCTTTCTCGTGTACTTGTATTGTAGCCCCAAGAAAGCTTACAAGTGGCTCTAGAAACGCCGCTCTTCCAGCTTTCGCTGTGACTGTGCTGCGGTTTCAGCGCAGGCCTGCCGTTTTTCTTTTCAGCGGACAACATTCCGCTCTCGAAACGCATCATCCGTTGTTGTGATTGCCGATAAAACTTTTTTTTTCAGCGCCAACAAGATGCGCGTTCGCATACGTTTGTTAATAAATCAAACGGCCTACGAAAAATTCATTTCAGCTGTTGCAGTGTACATCAATAACTTTTTATGTCATTGTAAGCACACGAATTAAAATCGGTTGTGCACACACAATTCCGCGTGAATGTCTCATAATTTAACGTAAGGAACACATCACCTACGGAGCTTACCTTTTGGCATCTCTTTGTGTTCGAGACGCCAGCAACCTTTGTGTCACGACTTGGTCAAAGCATAAACGGAACATTGCTGGAGCAGCCGAACCGAAGAAGCAACTCCACATATTTTCCTCGCTGGTAAAGTCCAATCTATACCTGTCAGGGCGATGGGATGTTTTAGATGATGCCGTTGAATTATTTTTTAGTGCCAATACTCAAGCCATCCTTAAGGAAACAGCTTTTGAAGAGGCGATGTCTTTAGCAATTGACGCATGCAATGGAGACTTCCTCCTTTCGACCCTTCTGCAGTTTAGATCAGATATAGCGAAGTCACTACGGTAACGTTACTTCAAATTATCCCGGTCTACGTGCGTGAGTGAATAAAGGTTTTTAGTTTGTCCGTGCACTTTTCACATTACCGTGTTCTCGGAATATCGGATGAAATCTGCGCATGCACGCGCCTTTACGGAACGTAAACTTACTTTCAGGGAACGTAAGCTACTCGCTGGATACGCTTTTCGTTTACGACCTTACCTCGTGAATTCGTGTCGTTCGTGGGCCAGCGAGATTCGCTTTAGGAGGCTCTAGCCGCAGAATGAAAACAAGGCAAAGTACAAGCGCTAATTGCGAGAGTTTGCGACCACGTTTTTTGAGCCGGGTAACCGCAGTGATAAACGTGAGAGGCCGGATAGGCGGTGCAATCTGGCGGGGGCGAGATGAACTAATCAAGCACAGAGTTCTTGTTGCAGAAACATCGTGTATTCTACTTCTCTGCTCGTGTGTATTCCTTGCAGCTGAGTAATTGGTTATGGGCCGCATTTTTAATCTTCCTTTCCATAAACGACAGCAGGCGAAAACAAACGTGTCTATAATTACAGTTGCACACAGCTGTCGTTACCATCGTCCGGTAACCCGGTATTCCTACACCCCTTTGAGTGCACCGGAGTACCATGCACGCTAAAAACATTTCGCTGCAGCGAGGATTCAATCATATCTAAATTAAATATAGTTTAAGTGCAGTTATTATTTAGCGGTTTGCGCAAACGTAGACGTTTACGTTCGTACATAAATGTTTATGCATGGGGAGCTAAAACTTTCCTAAAACACGCGTTCCGGTAACGCGGCCAACGAAATTCAGTATTCCGGTAACACGGTAACGTTGAGAAGTACATACGGACACACTTAAACCCTCTGATACGTCGCCGGATTGAATATGCTCACCAATTACTTTTCTCTATGGAGTTTTGTTTGATGAGCCACTGAAGTGTTAATTTTTTATGCAAGCTTGTTATTATATCAAACTAGCGCACGTTGACCGTGATTTACAGACAGTGGCAGGCAAATTAGGGAATACATGAAGGTCTATTCTCAATTCCTTAAGCACTTACTTTGCGATGTAATCACCGATTTCGAGGTCACGGAGAGGACGAACTGTGGAGTCAGGTGCGGTAGAATCGATTATTACCTTGGTGACGATGGCGGCTGGGGCACAAATTATGATCACGAACTGCACACAGTCCGTCCAAACGACTCCTCGAAGTCCACCCTTAAACAAATTGTGGAACGGACAGATGATGTTTGGTTTCAAGGTACTTATAGTTGGGGGCAAGGAAGGCAGAAGACGCCGCCCAGATGACCGAAATGCACTGGCAGAAAAATCCCATTAGTGCCTTACCAGTGCTGTATAAACAGTTCCCGACAATCCGATCACAATGTTGCACCAGAGGAGAGGCAAGTGGAACACTGGAAAGAATTTGGGATGTAATTTAGTGTACAAAGTTACTGTTATGCTGAGGGACCAAGATTATAACCACCACTTTGAATTAGCCTCGTAACAATGAAATCGGCCTGACTTTAGCTTCAGCCGCATGTTACAAAATCGAGTGGTTAGCAAATAGAAGTCATTAGGGTTATAAATTCTAAGGACAATACGATGTCAAAACATTAAACTGCGATATTTAAACATAAGCGTCGAAGGAGTTTAATAATATTGTTACGTAAAATGACACGAGGCGTGACTATTTACAAGTGTATTTACACTGATGTGCACAGCATCGATCAAGATGGAGGACAGCACCCACAGCAGACAGACAGGCCAGTCCTCTTTGTCGTCTTCTGTACGCAGAATGTCTGGCTCTTGATGGGTTAGCTACGTAGCATTACCCCCGGCGGTAAAAGCGCCGTCTCGGTGCGCTTTAACCATGCTCTTCAGAAGGAGGGCGGTATTGTTTTAGCCGACTGACGTGCACTACGTCACTGGGCGTGTTCGCAGGCGGGTTAGTCTCGGAGACGGGAACGATCTCGTAGGTGACGTCCGTTACCTGGCGGACGATACGGTATGGACCCATGTAGCGGGATAACAACTTCTCGGACAGGCCAACACGACGAACCGGGCACCACAGGAGAACTAGGGAACCAGGCGAGAAACGAACGTCGACATGCCTGCTGTCGTAGAGGGTCTTCTGGGCTGCTTGTGAAGCCGACAGCCTTGAGCAGGCGATCTGACGCGCGTGGTCGGCACGAGCGATAGCATCCCGTGCGTATTCGCTCGGCGGAGATGTAGTAGCCGGAAGTAGGGTGTCCAGTGGTAACGTCGGATCACGGCCATAGAGCATATAAAAGGGTGACCCCAGCCTCGGCGACCAACTTTGGGCTGTCCAGCAGGCCCGCGAGGCGGCGGTGAGGCAAGGCCTCGACGTCCCCACGTGGGAGACCTAAAGCCCAGTCGGCGAAAGCTCTGCCGGACCATCAATAAAGTTGTTACCAACCAACCGGCGGTATCATGACGCGATGAATTGTAAGCGAAGGTCACGTGAGGTAGCGCCAGGTCCCAGTCATGGTGGTCAGATGAGACATACATGGAGAGCATGTCCGTGAGAGTGCAATTTAGGTGCTCGGTGAGGCCATTTGTTTGGGGATGGTAGGAAGTGGTCAACTTGTGCTGCGTTGAGGAAGAGCGTAAAAGATCGTCAATGACTCGTGACAAAAATGCACGGCCACGATCGGTGAGCAGTTGACGAGGAGCGCCATGGTGTAGAATTACGTCGTGGAGCAGAAAGTCGGCAACGTCAGTAGCAGTGCTGGTGGGGAGCGCTCGAGTGATGGCGTACCTGGTCGCATGGTCTATAGCAACGGCGACCCACTTGTTGCCAGAGTTGGACTCAGGAAAAGGGCCGAGAAGGTCTACACCAACACGGAAGAAAGGTTCGGTAGGGATGGAGATCGGGTGAAGGAGTCCAGCAGGGGGTGCGGCAGGTCGCTTCCGACGTTGGCATTTATCGCAGGAGGCCACGTAACGTCGAACGGACCGGGCGAGACCGCGCCAAAAGAAGCGGCGCCGGACACGGTCGTAGGTGCGAGATATGCCCAGGTGGCCGGCAGTGGGCTCGTCGTGAAGCTCATGCAGGACCGCTGAACGCAAATGTTTAGGCACGACGAGAAGTAACTCGGGGCCATCGGGCAGAACGCTACGACGGTACAATGTGCCATTCAAGAGGACGAACATGCGGAGTGACGCGTCGTTAGGGGCAGATTCGAGACGGCTAATGAGTGATCGCAAGGAAGCATCGCGACGTTGTTCTTCACCAATCTGAAGAAACTGAGACATGGACATGACGCTGGGGCTAGGCTGGATGACCGATCCGTCTGGCTTTTCAACAGGGTAACGAGACAAGCAATCGGCGTCCAGATGGAGGCGTCCAGACTTGTAGGCAACTGAGTAGGAGTACTCCTGATGACGCAGCGCCCACCGGCCAAGTCGTCCAGTAGGGTACTTCAGTGAAGAAAGCCAACAGAGCGCGTGATGATCTGTTACGACACGGAATGGGCGGCCATATAAGTAAGGGCGGAATTTTGAAACCGCCCAGACAAGGGCAAGGCATTCCCGTTCTGTTATAGAGTAGTTGCGTTCAGACTTCGAGAGGAGCCGACTTGCGTACGCAATAACACGATCAGTGCCCCGCTGAGTTTGGGCCAATACTGCACCGATGCCGTGACCACTAGCGTCTGTGCGCACTTCTGTAGGAGCGTCTGGGTCAAAATGTGCAAGAATAGGTGGTGTCGTTAGAGCGGTGATTAGCTGAGAAAAGGCGTCAGCTTGGAGAGGACCCCAACAAAACGGGACGTCTTGTTTGAGAAGGTCAGTGAGTGGGCGTGCGAGTGCCGCAAAGTTTTTCACGAAACGGCGGAAGTACGAGCACAGGCCCACAAAACTGCGAACGTCATGGACAGAGCGAGGAACGGGGAAGTTCGTTACAGCGCGGACTTTGGCCCGGTCTGGTCGTACACCGGAAGCGTCAACGAGGTGGCCCAACACAGTAATTTGACGAAGACCGAAGTGGCACTTCGAGGAATTGAGCTGGAGGCCAGCTTGTCGGAATATTGATAGAATGGTCGAAAGGCGTTCAAGGAGTGTGGCGAAGGTGGGTGGGAAGATGATCACGTCGTCCAAGTAACACAAGCACGTCGACCATTTAAATCCTTGAAGCAGCGTGTCCATCATTCTCTCGAAGGTTGCTGGAGCGTTGCAAAGACCGAAGGGCATGACCTTGAATTGGTAAAGGCCGTCAGGGGTAACGAAGGCGGTCTTCTCACGATCCATGTCGTCTACAGCAATTTGCCAGTAGCCAGATCGGAGGTCGAGAGATGAAAAGAAGGTGGCGCCATGGAGACAGTCGAGTGCGTCGTCAATACGTGGAAGAGGATACACGTCTTTCTTGGTAATTTTGTTGAGGTGCCGATAATCAATGCAGAAACGCCAGGAGCCGTCTTTCTTCTTTACTAATACCACGGGGGAGGCCCAAGGGCTAGACGATGGTTCGATTATGTTTTTCGCTAGCATTTTGGCCACTTCTTTTTGAATCACTGCTCGCTCTGATGCAGACACGCGGTAAGGCCGACGGTGGATGGGCGCAGAGTCACCTGTGTTAATTCGGTGAGTGACAATCTTAGTCTGGCCCAAGGGACGATCATGGATATCGAAAATGTCACTATAGGAGGCCAAAACCTGGGTGAGAGCGTCGGCCTGATCAGCCGAAAGGTCTGATCCAATCATGTTTCGAAAAATGGCGTCGTCAGAACCGGGTAACCGTGAGACTTCAGCTTGGTCCGGAGCAGTTACGGTGACAACGTTGATGTCATCGTCGTCGGTTATAGCAGTGAGTTGGGCTAGCGACATCTGGTAGGGCAACACTTGGGGAATGAGGCCAAAATTGAGGAGCGGAAGGAAGACGGAGTTGTCCACTATAGTGGCGATGGTATGCGGCCCAGTAATATTGCACGTCAGTCGTGCGTCAGTTATAGGTGTAACGATGTAGTCGCCGTCGGGAACTGGAGGGGTCGATGACAAACAAACGTGCGTCACTGCTCTAGGTGGCAGGCGAACAAAAGTGGTTGGGCTTAAGCGGCTGACGGGCTTTTCACAGGTATCGGCGAGAAGAGGAAGATCGAGACTGAGTGTGCCAGAAGAACAATCAATTAAGGCCGAGTGTGCCGAAAGGAAATCAAGGCCAAGTATGAGGCCATGGGGCAACGAGCTAGAACGGCGAAAAGGACGACGGTGTGACGACCGGCAATGCTGACACGAGCAGTGCACATTCCGATGACTTCCACAGTACCGCCATCGGCAACACGTATTGCCTGTGTCGTGGACGGCGTCATAATCTTCTGCAAACGGCGACGTAGAGGGGCGCTCATAATAGACAGGTGCGCGCCTGTGTCAACAAGGACCGTCACAGGAACATTGTCGACTTTTACTTCAAGCAGGCTGTGGTGTGTGGAGGGGCGTCAGTAGAGGATTTGCAGGCGTCGATGGTATTGCAGCTTCACCTCCATAAGCTGCAATACCTAGTTTTCCTGCTGCGAGCGTCCAGAGAAAGTCGCCGAGGAAAAGCGTCGAGGCTGCGGAGAGCGGGATTGGCGGCGTTGCGGTGACGGCGAGCGGGAGTAGCGGCGAACGGGCGAAGTGGCGTCATTGGTGAGAGGTTCGTGAGAGGACGAGTAGACATTGGAGGGTGCAGCGGCTGAACGTATAGAAGTGGTAGGGCGCATGTAGATAGGATAGGTCTGGCGTGGTGGGATTGACCAACGGCGACGGCAATAGCGAGAAACGTGCCCTGGCTGGTGACAGGAAAAGCAGATAGGCTGGTCATCGGGTGTTCGCCATTCTGTAGGGTTGCGGAAGGGCAATGTAGGAGAGGATCGGCGAGCGTTGCCTGGGGAGTAAGGCCGTACTGCAGGGCGAGTCAGGGGACATGCGGATGGAAGACCGAGGTTCGCAAACTCCTGCCTGACCACAGCTTGAATGAAGGCCACCGATGGCTGTGAAGGTTCAGTGGTGGGTGTTGTGAAAACTGGTGGTTGGAAGGGAGCAGGACAGGCAGCTTCAATCTCCCGACGAACAATGCGTGTGACGTTGTCATAGGTGGGCGGCTGGCGAGCGGCTTCACAAGATGAGGTTGCGGCCGTGTTGGGAAGCCGCGTAAATCTCTGAGTTATACGGCGGCTCTTGGCTTGTTCAAACCGTCGGCACTCTTTGATGATTGAGTCGACGGTGGCAACGTTGGTGTAAACAAGCAGGTTGAAGGCATCGTCTGCGATGCCTTTCAGCACATGCGATACCTTCTCCGACTCAGGCATGTGCTCATCAACCTGGCGACAAAGGGCGATGACGTCGTGAATGTACGCGACGTACGATTCGGTAGAGGTCTGTGCTCGAGTTGCCAGTTGATTCCGCGCAGCCATCTGCCGTCCAGCGGTGTTGCCAAAAAGGTCGCGGATCTTCTCTTTGAAAGATTCCCAGCTCGTAATGTCTGCTTCGTGCGTCTCGAACCACACCCGCGGTGGGCCATCAAGGTAGAAAAGTACGTTGGCGAGCATTAGGGTCGGGTCCCACCTATAGCTGGCGCTGATCCGTTCATACAGGTTGATCCATTTGTCAATGTCAACGCCATCCTGTTCGGAAAATACGCCAGGATCACGAGCAGGAGGTAGGACTACGTAGGTAGAAGCCACGGGAGGGGCAGGCGGTGAAGACGATGTTCCCTCAGCTTGTGACATGGTCGGACCCGCGACGATACGGCCGTTGCGGAGCTTCGTGATGGGTACAGGGAACAACCAGCGCCTCCACCACAATGCTACGTAGCTATATTATCAGACCAGCAAGAACTAAGCCCAGCTAATTGACAGAACGTGTTAAAATGCGGAAAAGAAGCATTATGCCCATGAACAGTGATCAGTTTAGATTATTTTATCATTGAAATAAATGTAGTTTTTTAAGTCAGTTAGCACAAATCCTTCTGAATGTGAAACACACTAGCATCTATGTGCCTTATCACGAGGCTTTAGCAGATGGCGTGCATGAGCGACAGCCGCTTGTCGAAGCGGTGAGTCGCATTATAACTGCATTATTTCATTGTAGGAAACATCTCTGGTTCCGCCGAATTACAGTATCTGACCGCTACAATAATAACCTGATCGCAGCTCGATAGCGGTCAGCTCGACATAGTAACAAACTTCTTTCTTTGAGCGTTTTACCATTTGACTAAGATATTTGAACAGCTTTTGTAAGCTATTGAGTGTCGAAGGTTGATAAGTTTGAAAGTAAAAGGATTAGTTCTTTTACACTTGTAGAAGAAAATGCAGTAACAGAAACATATAACACTGACTCAATGTTTCATCAAAGGCCGCGTATAATGCATTTCCTTCGATTGCTTTCTAATCATGGCCATCACAGGTAACAACAAGCTATTGTTGGTGATAACCGGGTATTAGCATTTCAACCTCCGAAAAACGCGCGAAGAAAAAACATAAATACAATGTTTGCAATTTATTCGAATGCAATTGATTAAAATACATACTTGCTATGTAGAGCAAAAAAAAAAGGAAGGGGGTGGGGCGCCGAACAGCGCCTCAACCTGTGTTGCGCAGAAAAATCACCACGTGGAACTTGGGAGCGGTTAACACCACGCGTCGTCAGCGGATAAACACAAAGCTGCAATTTCTGAAGCTGCGACTTTTCCTTTCAACAGGAGTGCTCTTGAAAGATGAGAACTTAATCGTACCTGATTTCTTATTTCTGTAGCGTGTCAATACGACTGGATATGCTGACCCAACAGAACAAGCGCAGTTTTTATGCGAGTTATTGTAGCCAGGATATACAATTCTACGGCATCGATCGTGAGCCATTACTCTGTGGCTTTTAGTACATTGAGCACATTTGAGGCGTAGCAAACGCACCGGATGCTTTTATTAAAATATAGTCTATACTGCGGTGCATGGTACCACAGTTTTTAAATGATTTTGTTGTGCCTTTAAGACTGCATGAGAATGCAGACTTGTGCCAGAAATAAACAGGAATTTTTATTTATTTATTTATTTATTTATTTATTTATTTATTTATTTAAATATACTGCAGGTCAATTCGGCCCAAGGAGGAGGGGCAGTACACATAAAAAATACAAGCACAGTTTAGCGCATGCAATGGAGCAGTCAATGACTAATTGATAGCATTGCCGTATTATACAATGCAATAAAGGCTGAACAATAACATCAACAAAACACAATGGCGGTGTAATAATAATGACACTCCCTATAGCAAAACGAAACAATCTCAGCAGGAAAAAAACCTCCAACCTAACAAATAAAAATTACACCATCTCCCGCTAAAGGGGACCATGAGGTGATGCGAAGCCGGAGCACTTGCACGATCGCGTTCCGTTGGCGTTCATTGAGCATGCTACCGACCTCGCGTCGTGGAACGCGAAGAGGCACGCTACGCGTGTCGTATCTTCCATCTAGCCTGGCCGTTAATTCTTACAGGGCGAGCGGGGAACGCGGTCGACAGGCGGGCGAGAGGGGGGCAGCGTAGGAGAGGAGAGAGAAGGGGAGGGGAGCGCATGCGCTCGAGCTCATCGCGGCGATGCGCAGGAGAGAATTTCGGTATGTCCAGCCCGCGTTTCAGAGGAAGAGTGGAAAGGGGGAGGGGAGAGGGGAAGTGGAGAGCGGTAAGGGAGAGGGGGAGGGGAGAGGGTATGTGGAGAGGGGAAGGGGAGAGGGTGAATGGAGATGGGGAGGGGAGAGGAGGTGTGTGGAGAGGGTATGCGCATGCGCAGTAAGGGCGGTCACGCCGCACACCACCACCACCACCACCGGATTGAGCTCCACCTTAAGATACTTCGCATCTAATATGCTCTTCCAGAGTGGACGAAATTTGACGACATTTTTTACTGAATCTGGAAGTGTATTCCAGTCCCCTATAGTTCTGGGGCAAAAACTATATTTAAATGCACTAGTTTTTCCGAAAATTGGTTCCAATAAATGAGGTCTATTGCGTGTTGTTTGCCGCTTTTTTTTTAAATATTGCTCATGTGGCGTTCGGTCTGGTCACCCAACATCATATTCCGAATGTTCTATACACAAGTGAATAAGAGAAGGGCATCGCTAGCCTATATTTCTATCGTCACTGTTATTCAGACTTCCGTATGTCTAGATTATAATTCATTTTACTGAACGTACATAGCACTTATGGCATTCACCATACTTTCCTTTTCTTCGCTCACTCGATTACTTGTGTCGTGCAGTGGAGATAATGAAATAAAATTACATTGTATCGTTAATATGGAGTGCTTATAGACTTCGAATATATGAAAGCGTTCTTTTTCTACACAGTTTTTGGTAGGCCAACTGTGTGCGGGACCACTTCCATGCCTTATTTGTTTAAGAGTAATTTTTCAGCTCCTCTCTTATAAGCTACATCGTTTGCAATCTACATAGTCAAGAAAATTTTTTTACTATACCTGTTTCAAGTACCAATGATGCTGCGTAAATAGAGATTGCACCGATGCTTTGCTGCAGGAAGCACAAACACGCACTTGTCACATATCTAACAAGCCTATGTGGCAAAGGCACCGACAACCACTTCTTGGGTACACACGATCATTAATTAAACGGAACGTTTTCTGTTCACAGCATTACATTGCTAACACCTGAGGACGCGTGGTATATCTTAAAAGCGGATTTTTATTTGTGAGAACCGTCGGGTTTTCATGACAGTCGCCGCTGCTGGTGACGCTGAACGGTCATAATATCACAGAAAGTGCCACCACAGTATCGGATAAAAGAATCAAATATCTGTCCAACACAGCAGCTCGATGCTACTACCATAGGACTAGACCGACAGACATGCCTATTTCGTGCAACTTCCAGCCATCACTCCTTGAGAATTGGGGCCCCAAGGAGCTGGGGGCCCAAGAAGCTTGCGAGCCACGCGGGCGCATGCGCAGAACCCAAGCCACTCTTGGGCTCTTGCGCTCGCGTTAACCCGAGACGCAAAAATTGAAAACTAGCGTGCGGCCCCAAGGCGTCTTGGGTCACCAGCGAGAAGACACAGACGCAGCGCGGGCCACGGCGCAGTATGGCCCGCGTCTCCCATGATTTTAAATTTCGTCACGCGTGGCGCTCCGTGCGCTTGACCCAACGCAGCCTGCGTTGGCCCCAATTCTCAAACTCTGCTGATCATCCGAACGCAAGAGCAGGCTGCCCAACGCAGCTTGGGGGCCCAGCGTCTTGGGTCCCCAATTCTCAAACTCTCAAACAGTGTTCGTCCCTTCCTCGTCCTCGACATCCGTTGCGTCTCTTAAACTCCATCTGCCTTCACCCGACTGTCACCGTACGAATCCTTCTCCTTCGTCATTATCGACCGGCCCACTTCTGCCGATGCCTCCCTCCTCCTTCCCATTGCCACTCGTCTCATTCCTTTACTGCTCCTTCTCTGGCTTCCTCCATGGCGATTAGGTTTACGAAACGGTTTTTAAGGACGATAGTCTTTCTTGGGATACTTAAACGGAGAAATTTTGGTCTGTCTGTCTTTCTGTTTGTCGGCACGTCACTCGATTCAGTCACTCGGCCAAAGTTGAACCACTTGCCCAAGGGCCAGCCATCTTGAACGCGTGACTCGTTTCATACTTGTGTGCATTGTCGATCAAAAAGCAAACATTACGCATATCTGAGGCGCAACATCACTAGGTATGCATTAGGTGGTGCGTTCCTTTAATAGAAAGTGCATACATACATAATTCTAAAGACCCTAGTTTCTTAAGCTGCGCTGAAACTTGCCTTCCTCCGTGCCTTCTGCACGAGCTCATTGTTGTGTTTCGGTTTCGGTTCTGTATTGCACTGTACGAATGCCATGGGGCGCCGCTCTGGCATTCCTGTTTTACCCAGGCGACGTGTAAATAAAAGAGTGTGTGGAGAGTACTCGTTGAGTGCGGACGTTTCTTCTGCTTCAGCGCTTCGCGCCAAACCACGTGTTTGGGCTGGCTGGCGTCCCCGCCGGTCGCGTTGGTCACCGCCGGTCTTCGCCTGCTGCTGCGCCGGGACTACCAGCCCGCAACACAGCACTCATGTTTCCGACGTATTGCCAGATGGCGTCCATATCTCACGCAGCGCCTCTTCTATCGTCTTTAGACGACATTTGCAGCGAAGCACGCAGATACGCGGCCAATTTTTTTGTCGTCATTTCCGTTCTCCCGGAGACTTTCAAGGGGCCCTGAAACACTTTTAATATGGTCAGACAAACACTGCCATTTGGTAGTGGAAGCTCCCGCGAACACGTGAGCCGAATATTGTAGCTCAGCACGCGGCATGGAGTTTACAATTAAATTTCAAGCTCGGCTACAGGGTTTGTAAAAGAGTATCGGTAGAAGTTCCAGAAAAACAAATTGATTAGAGATATTGGTATAATGCCTCAGAAGTCTTCAAAGTGCATTCCTTCAGCATCGACACACTTTTGCCGGCGGCTGTTCCCCGACTCAAAGGCTCCCCAGTAGGCGGATTTCGGAAGGTCTTTTAAGGGCACACGTACAAGCTTCCTTGACGACACATAGCTCTCATGGTGGTGTTCCTTGAGGGTGGATTTCACTTTCGGGAATAGGAAAAAGCCTGCTGGTGCCAACTAACGGCTGTAAGGCGTTCGGGAAACGTCGCGATGTCGTTTATCGTTCGGTAGTCAGGTATCGTCAGGCTAACCCAAAAGTTGTTCAATCGTACCGCTGTTCAATCGTTTGCTGCGTTATGCGCTTGCACCGAGTCACTCGACAACGGTCCACTAAGGACACGATCTAGCCTGATTGAATACCCACAGGCGACTGGCACTTGGCGCCTATTGAAGGTCACTTATCCCATCACAGCGCGTGCGCGTCGCGAGCGCACTGCGACGTCTAGTCACGTCAGGAAAAAATTGTTCCCGATACTTCTTTACAGACCCTGTAGAATTCGCTCGCTCTTTCCTATGCAAATAATGTCATTTACATCGAATCCACTGCATCGCTTACTGAAAAGCACATGCACATGGTCATCAGCTGATTTGAGCGTCGTGAGCTTGATAGTATGGGAGCACTCGGCGGCTACGAGCGCGCCGACTGAAAAGAGAACGAGGAATGATGGCGCGCTCGCGGCTCGCGCTCAGCAATTTTTCATTTACAATAACCGCCGGCTTCTTGGCCAATCCCCCGTAGTGGGTAAGAGCCAGTACAGAGGTACAAGCAAGCAAGCAAGCAAGCAAGCAAGCAAGCGGTCGCTGACGAACAGTAGCGGCCGGGCATCGGCAGCATAAAGATGGCCGCTGGTCTGTCTCGGTGCCTTCCCTGAGGGGTTCCGGGCTAGCCGCCAGCTCCGAAACCCTACAATGGTTACCGCGGTCCCGTGTCGTAGTGCCACGACATTCCCGCGCCGCGCTCTAAAGTAACGAGTTCCTGTAGAAGAAATGACATTTGGGCAATTTGGCGCTCTGTGGTGTCGTACTTCTTCTCGTGTCCTTGTTTTTGCGCTCCCCATTCCAGAGATGTATAGCGAAATCCTGATCACACTAAAAGTGAGGCGCACGTTCAAATTAAACATAAATGAAAGTGCTCAAGGCCATGACATGCGCCGACGTACGGACGCAGATTCCTGCCCATTGTCATCCGCCCTTGTGTAGCTTTCAGCATGCTCGCTGGGACGAAACACCGCTCATACTGTAAGAATTGAGAAACACTTTGCGGCGATCGATTCGTGAAGCAGTAAACTTCGATAGTGGTGTCATTTAATTACTCGGAAAGATGTTGCGGGGCGCCATTAAATTGCTTGGGTTCTTGCTCTCAATCTCATCATCTGTCCTTCAGCGTCAGCCGCACTGTGTAAACCACCTCCGGCATCGCCGGTCGACATGCCGGACACCATCGACTCGTCACTCATCCTGCCTCGTCACGACACTTCACTGTCGCTTCCGTGTACCGGCTTGCACGGCTGTGCCTGAGACAAACACCACCACTTGAAACGCCTCGATGCCCGAGTTCCTCAGCGCCGGGTCGCCTGGCGGAATCCCGTGTGGCAATCAGCCCCAAGTAGTGGAGATAGCCGGGGCCACACATTCCTCCACCAAGGACCGCATTCGCTCATTCCAGAGATATAAATAAAGAATAAAGATGGATTGATATCTAGAGGAAGGTATATAACAGCTGCATCTTACCGGTACTTACCTACGGAGCAGAAACGTGGAGACTTACAAAGAGGGTTCAACTTAAATTGAGGACGACGCAGCGAGCGATGGAAAGGAAAATGATAGGTGTAACCTTAAGAGACAGGAAGAGAGCAGAGTGGGTCAGGGAACAAACGGGGGTTAAGGACATCATAGTTGAAATCAAGAAGATGAGATTGAGAAGTTTGCAGGTATTACGTGGCAGCAGAAAGCACAGGACCGGGTTGATTGGCGGAACATGGGAGAGGCCTTTGCCCTGCAGTGGGCGTAGACAGGCTGATGACGATGATGATGATATCTAGAAAATGACGACGGTGCATCTGGCAGAGCGTGCTCAGGCAGACAGACAAATTTAGACAAAAATGAAGACGACGCAGGTGGTGGAGCGCGCTTAGGTAGACAAAAAAAGTAGATAGAAAACGGAGGCGACACAGCTGGCAAGCCATGCACAGGGAGACAAAAAGAACACAGAAAAACACACCGATACGGCGCAGTGCGTACACGCCGCAGAAAAAAGCTGAAAAGGCGGAGAGGCGTCGACAGGATCAACGCGAGTACTGAAGCTAAAGCGGGACTGGCACAGACAGACAGACAGACAGACAGACAGACAGACAGACAGACAGACAGACAGACAGACAGACAGACGACAGACAGACAGACAGACAGACAGACAGACAGACAGACAGACAGACAGACAGACAGACAGACAGACAGACAGACAGACAGACAGACAGACAGACAGACAGACAGACAGACAGACAGACAGACAGACAGACAGACAGACAGACAGACAGACAGACAGACAGACAGACAGACAGACAGACAGACAGACAGACAGACAGACAGACAGACAGACAGACAGACAGATAGATAGATAGATAGATAGATAGATAGATAGATAGATAGATAGATAGATAGATAGATAGATAGATAGATAGATAGATAGATAGATAGATAGATAGATAGATAGATTCTTTTATTATGGAAAGGCAGGACCGATGGTCACTGATGAGATTTGTGGAAGGGGAGGAATGGTAGAAAAAGCACACAATGCGTCTAAAGACGATGTCTAGGAAGAACCTCACTGTTTGCTGTCACTCGTGCCACAGAAACGATTGGACAGGCGTCCACAACAGAAACTCCAATCAACTTCGCTGTTAATCCGTCTTTCTATGTATATTGATGCTCCACAAATTCTATCTATCTATCTAGCCGCCTGCGTCTGAGTGATCTCGTGGTCGTCTCCTTAACACATTTATACTCTAATACTTGTTAGGGTTTACGTCCCAAAAGCACGATATGATTATGAGGGACGCCGTAGTGGAGAACTCCCAAAATTTTGACCACCTGGGTTTCTTTAATGTGCACCTTAATCCATTTATCGCGCTCATCTGCCACTGTTGGCAGCATGCGTTGTATGTGATTTCTACTCAATTTACACGAAGGAGTTAATCCCCCTCTCGTTGTGCTTGGCTCAAAGTCAAAATATGCGACATAGGTAGATAGTTGCTGACCGCATCGCATGAGAGCAATTCGTACGATTATCTTCCACAATTTTTTTTCGCACTTACGACTGCGCGAATCTCGTTGTCAGTAGAACAGAGCGGAATACAGACACGGACATGGAGGCTCATACAATTTAGACACACACCAGCTCCAACGAGCACAGCTTTGCCAGGCTCTTGGTTTGAGTAATCGAGACTGTATACGTTTTTGCGTCATGTCCTGTATGCGCCCAATATCCGTATCAGCGGTCTGACTTATAATCAGACAACCGTTGAAGAAAGCTATGCCCAGTGCTTGCCATGATAACTTCACAGGCGAAAGAAAATGAGGAAAAAGATCTAGAAAACATGACTGCGTCGGCACTTTTATCACGCGCGCATTGATTTTGTTAGAACTCACCTCGATCGTTAGAACTCACCTTACGAAGTGAGATTATGCTCGCTAGAATGTTCACTGCACTTACCGTAAAAAAGATGTATATGGCACATGCGGTCAATGATATCGCACTGTTGAAGCGCCGACGTATGTACTGCGAAAAAGAAAAGGTACAGTAAAAATGGCGTTATTGTAAACTGAGTAACAGTTAGTGGGTGTTTTTTTTAGTACTTCGTTTGGTAAAATGCACTATCCAGGCACAACGACTGGAGAGAGAGAGAAGGAATGTAGGAAAGGTAGGGAGGTTAACTAGACCATGCGTCCAGTTTGCTACCCTACACATGAGGAGGGGGAATAAGGGAATAAAAGAGAGAGAGAGAAGGATAGACACATTTCACGACACACGCACAGTGCCGTGTTTCACAGGCGGTCGCTCAATGAAGTTGCTTTCAACTGCCACAGGAGGGCTCGTGTGGCTTTCTGGGCTGATGTGCTGCGCGACCAGGCTCCTAAGATCTTTCTTCATTTAAAGGGCCGATCGCACAACGACTAATGACACAATGACGCGAACAAGCATTGACAGTAACCACAGCATTGGCAAACGATCAGCCCTCAACTAAAGAGAGTGTTCTATAGACGACGGAGCATACGTATAGGAATAAATCAATAAACACATTGTCAGGACACAGCAAGTCAGCGCCGACACTCTGCGCATATTCGATTTTTCTTTTGCGACAAGGATGCAGGCGGAAGTTATGCGAATGAACAGCAAAGAAGGAAGGACCACTTTTCTCTAATGTCTGTCATACACCCCACTTCCCAAGAAAAATGATAAAATTTAATGTTATGAAAGCAGTTCACTGACTCTTCGGGAACGTCCTTTTTTTTTCCTGTGCTCACGATTTCCTGCCGTTGTTTGGTGCTGTATACACGAAGGGTCACTTCCAAAGAAGTTATGTTCTATAACATGAATACGATGACGAGACATCACAATATTTAAAGTTGTTTCTGGAACAATAAAAGAAAGCAGGGGCAAAAAACAAGGTCAGATAACGACCAAATATGACAGCGTCGCAGCCCGCGAAGCCAGCTGCCATCCTCGAAATGCATTCAGCATGGCGTCATCATTATTGTTTCGTACCATACAGTGACATTTTACTGTTGTTTCCGTAAAGGCGAGCACGCAAGCCGAGCAGATTTATTAGGTGCGTCTACAAGCAAGCGGATGTATTTGTGGTTCATCAGTATTGGAGGTGCCGCCCGCACAAGGGTGAGCAAAGTATCTGTGCTGCGATGGTTACATGTAACAGGGGAATTGTGTTCGGTCCCAAAGATTACACGTACACTCAGGCATGATTAGCGCGTGGTTCGAATATGCGATAGCATGCTGTCTACCGCCACAGCGTTGGGCCACTACGGTCCCGACTGTCACACCAGAACCCAATGGATGAACGTCTGTAGGTGCAGATCATTGAAAGTGTCGTGGGTGGCGACGTCAAGAGGAAGTCAGGCTGACCAAAATAAGCTACACATCACGTGCTGCAGTTGAATTCTAAGTGCATTATGTTGAGTTGCGCTAACGGTCACGCAATGTCACGAAACCGATTGATGAAGTGGTAATTGTAAAAACAAAGGCGCGAGAAGCTGCGTAGCTCCTCCGCAGACCACAATACCTTTAACTCTTTCGCTACCGTTGGCGAGCATAGCCGTCATGAGATTTTGCAAAAAAAAAATGGACTATGCTCGTCATCAACAAAAACCGCCAGGCCCGCGCGGAAAGCGCAGCACAGTCACAGCAAAAGCTGGAATAGCGGCATTTCTAGAATCCGCTGTAAACTCTATTCTGGATACTAATACAAGTACACTAGCAGCGTACCCACTGCGCCACAAATCATAATTTTTGTGGAGTTGGGAAGCACCCACCAAGACATTATTCGTCATTATGCGGAGAAGCGAGGTACCATCTGTAAGGCATTATGTGCACTTTGTTGCGACGGCTCATGGTGATGAAGAATTATGGCTGAGCTGTTTGTAATGGGTTGGAAGCTTTTAACGACCCACAAGTTACGTAATTCGCATTGTGTGACGGCCGGTCGTTATTTCACCCTCCCAACACGCTTTATGACATACGTTAACGTGAGAAAGGGAGAGAGGGAATTAACTTTATTGAGACCCTGAGGTAATGGATCATGGGAGCCTTATGGGCTTCCTGGGCAACCAATAGAAGTGCACTTGCGAGGAAGCCGGTATGCTATAAATCATCATAATTTTTGTGAAGTAGGGAAGCAGCCACTATGCAATTTTTCGTCATTCTGCGGAAAGCCATGGTACCCGCTAAATACCTGTAAGGCATTATGTGCACTTTGTTGATGCTGTGGCTGATGACGATGAAGTATTATGGCAGAGGCCTTTGTAATGGGTTGGAAGCATTCAACAACCCACTCGTTGCGCAATTCGCACTGTGTGACGCTGTCATGAGTAAGAAAGAGCCCTTAGCAAGAAAGAAGACGATGAAACGTTCGAAACGGCGCGAGCGCGCTCACCATAGCGTGGAGAAGCCGGAGGCGCGTGACCCGAGCTGTGATCGGGACTCTAGCAACGACGCGCTGGGATTGTCTACGTGGACTTGCCAGGAGAAGGTTGTCTCGCCAGCAAGCGCACTGGCGACGGGAGCGGCAGGAGTGCGACTCGGCAGCCTGTGACGCGGATGTCCTGAGAGGTGGCCGGAGACCTCGACCCGGTTCGAGTGAGGCGGCTCGGGATGCAGCAACCGCGCGCAGCTATCACCATCACCGACGTTCCTGGCGCAAGCCCCCTTCGAAGCAAGCCGCCGAAGACAGTCCCCGGTGGGCCACGTCGGCTCTTAGCACCGGGCATCAGCGACCGCCGCTAGGCCTAATCTCGGAGGCCTCCGCCACGTCAGCGACAACGTCACGTGATGACGACGACGGCAAGGACGGCGATGGTCGTCAAGACCGTCGAAATCAGCCAATGGGACACGACGCGACCAATCCTGGACATTGATGGGAAGCGTATCAGCGGGATGAAGTAAGGTCAGCGTTTTCATCATGAGGGCCAACCTCAGACCTGAGTAGCACTAAAGTTAGAGAGCTGTAGAGCTTTTGGTTGGTAACAACTTTATTGATGGTCCGGCAGAGCTTTCGCTGACTGGGCTTTAGGTTTCCCACGTGGGGACGTCGAGGCCTTGCCTCACCGCCGCCTCTCGGGCCTGCTGGACAGCCCAAAGTTGGTCGCCGAGGCTGGGGCTGCGCAAGGCAGCGGCCCACCGCGGCGGAAGGGTTCCGGAGTTAGCACCTTCCGGATTTTTGTCTCAGTCCCAGAGCATGTGATTTAATGTGGCGACCTCAGTGTGGCAGACCTTGCATATATTTGTCGGGTATGTACTCGGGTAGAGCCTGTTACACTGTGCGGGGTTGGGGTACGTGTACGTCTGCAGTTGTCTGAGGGCCGCCGCCTGCTTCCTGTTCAGCTTGTCGCTGGGCGGAGGAAAGGTTCGGCGGGTCAGGTAGAAGGCCTAAACTAAACTGTCCTAAATAAAGTCAGGCAGCTCTGCAGCTTGGCACCGTCGTCTATGGGGCAACACCAAAGACCGCTTGACAAGCTGTAGAGCTGCCTGACTTTATTTAGGACAGTTTAGTTTAGTGTAGTTTTTGTGTACGTTTCGTTAGAATTTGCAGTTATTCTTATTTGTATTGTACAATTTTATATTCTAGAGTGACGTGCGTGTGTTCATTAAATGTTTTGCCGTTAACAGAGTCCTACTTGAATCCATTGTTCGCAACAACCCGAATCCGTGACAGACGCCTGGTTACAGAATTAGCGTTGTGTGACGCCTGGTTCTTATTTTACTCTGTGGTTCCGTACCATACAGTGACATGTGGTTCCTTCCCGTCATGAAGCCTGTATAGGGTCTTTTTGCAAAGCAGTTTCAAGCACCGGCATGACTCTGAAGGTGAATGCTGGGCGCCCACGCATAGAGCCCACGTTGGAACCTCGTTCCATCCTAAATCTTTTTTCTTATTTTTTTTTTTTGGCGCGATAGTGGTTACGGACACCGGCGGCGGACAACTACGGCGCCGAAAACGGCCCTTGTGATCGCATAACAGCTTTCGCTGTTAAAGTGGTCCTACACCAAACCAATGAAGACTGTACCCGTCGTACTTGTGCTTCTCGATGCTAGATGGCCACACTTGTCCATGGTGGGCCATTTGTGTCTCGTCTTTCGTTTTATTGCCAATGCGGTGAAGCCACCTTTAATTTATCTTTTTAATGTGATAAGTGAAATAAAGGAACCCCATTGAATTGAAGGAATGGTACCGTTTTGTTTAAAAAATGCTCTAAATATTTGCGAATAAAATTTTTTTATCATTTAGCACGTTCTTTATTCTTCTGTTACGGTAGCCAAAGGGTTTTAAAGGGCCCTCAAACCACCCAGGGGTCGAAATTCAGTTGTGGTGTTGCAGTCAAGCACGAGGCTGAACCAACAGGTAGCCGTAAGAATTTTTTTGAAATGGTGCCGTAATAGCGGGGTTACACACGTTAGATGATGAAAACGCGGCCCTCACTCATTTCGCTCTTTCGTTACGCTACATTCTTCAGTTCGGCCCTTCTCCTCGCCGTGCGAGGAGGAAGAGCAGGGACGGCGCGTATATCTGCTGCAGATAAACAGGTCCCTGCAGCTGCTAACATGACCAGATGCGGGTGCTGACATCCCGACCAACATGGCCCGGAGAGGAGCACGAGATTGTGTTTCTTTTTTGCGGCGCGCCCGCGCCTCGCAGCGATGTGCCGGCTTTGGCATTGTTGGTCGTGACGGTTGGCCTGCCGTCGCGGCAACAATATGTCGAGCTGCGGCACATGCGCGCGGAGTGCACGCATGAGCAGAAAATCGCAACGCCGGAACACGAACCGCTGTCGCACTCACCAGGCACTGTTTGCAACATGTGTTGTATGTACAACTTCATAGTTGCCGCAGACCGAAAACTTCGGATTATAAATGTTTCACGTAGTTTTCAACGTTACCAAACCATGATCACTCTTAAGTTGCAATAAAGAAAATAGGTACCATAACAATTAGATGTCAGTCCCTTTAAGGATGTGGCACTTATAGTCTTCGGATCATTTATGACAAGATGGTCTAAACCCTACGCTTGCCGCTTACCATCATCACGAACGAATATTAGCGCGACAAAAAACGAGGACGATAATAGAAAAGACAGAGTGCAGCGCTGACTTGCAACTAAAATTTATTCCGAAAAGAAGGTGAATAAATAGCATCTGGAAAACCTAAGAAAGGAAACAACCATCGCGCATGCTGAATGTGACACAACAAACAACAAAAGGCTATGTGGCTGATAAGACGTGGACGTGACGCAAGCTATCCGTGAGGTATGATACTTCCGCATCTGTTAGTGCCAAAGAAGGCTGACTGATACAATTATCACCTTCAAGTGTCATGTAAAACGCCTCCATGATTTCATGTGAACGCTGTTCTCTGTGGCAATGCAAGATATCCGTTTTATGAAAACAAGGTTTACAAGCACTTCTTTGACAATGAATGGCCAAATGAGAACCTGTGGCGTTTTTAACAGGCTCTCATTTAGTGGGGTGGTTGAATTTGGTCGGCTCCCACGCAGACGGCCCATGGGTATATGTATATATACTGTGATGACAAAGAAGGACATTGGGGTCCGGGCGCGCGGGGAGCTGCTTCAGGCAGAGGAAGAAGAGGGGCAGACAACAGGACAGCTTTATTTTTTATCGTGTCGTCGCTACGTATTACAAAGAAAAAGACTTCTTGAAACCCCATGTGCTAAACTGGGGATAATCTTAACAATAGACGCTATTTTCAACTTCGGTGCTTCGGATTTGGGCGTCAGCCACAGGAATGTTTTTGATGCTGTTAGTGCTTTCCTTCATGAAACAAAACGAATGCGTTTTTAAGTTCTTAATTGCAAACGTGTTCCGATAGTAGCGATGAATCAATAAAAAAGAAGTCAATAAAAAGAAGACGCTCGGTACCACATTAATTTCATTATTCTAATTTCTAGTTGGGATGGGAAGTTTGGGCTGAATGTAGAAATAATTATTGCGCTCGTTCTTTGTTATGTTTGCTTGTATTTTGTGTTAACTCGGCAGTTATAACTTTAAATATTCATATCTACAATTCTTGGCCAATCCCCCAGTGTGGGTATGAGCCATGTGTAGAGGCACATCATTATCATCAACAGGACAGCTGGCCCTGGATCGGGTGCCATCTCCGCCTCTGTTCCTTACAATGGCGCGGTCTACGAAAACTGGACCGTAAGGCTGGAGCCACCTGTCATCGCGGGACGTCGGTAGCGCGGGTCTCTCCACCCTGGGAACGCCGTCCACGCTTTCTCACTTATGGACACCATGGCCCGACCACTGCTGCAGCTACCCATTAAACCATCCGAGGACGGCGTCCAGGCCTCCTCGGTGGCTCAAGGGCACGCTTGCCCCGGCGCCGCCAAGAAGGTGCACGGCCTACCGTTGCCCGGGAATGCCGCTCACGCTTCCCGTTGCGAGAACGTCTCGCTCAGTACGTCATCGTTACCTGAGCCGCTTAGGGGTGCCGTTCAATCTCCCTCGGTCATACTGGCTCGGTGAGTACACTGATCATATCCTACCCCTCCGACGTCACCACTATCTCCGCGTGTGTATCGCCCGAAAGCACCGCCGAACGTTTCCGTACCGTCGCTCGACTCCGCGTCACGGTCAACGCCATGACAGCGTCGAGCTCTGCGCTGTTTCCTGCTATCTTGCCGGCATTGAGTGCCATCAGCACGATGTTGGATGTAGCCACCTCACAAGACCTTGAGGCCAGCCCACCCAAGAACCGCAGAGTGTTGCGGCGTACTCTCACGCAGCTCTCAGACCAACTGGCCTGCTGGGCGTCGCCAGACTCCGGATTTTAGCCTGCCGCCCCACCATCGCCGGCTTTCTGCGAATTACCGGAGTTCCACGCCGACAAGTGTGTGGCCACCATTAACGCTCTCGGAACTCGCGAGGCCTGGACGGACCAACATAAATGGCGGGTGGCAATAGACCGCCTTCGAAATGGTGCCGCGGTGTGACACGGATACGAAGGCGTGAGGCAGCAAACCTGGGCGGAGTGGAGCCCAAGGCTCATCGCTTCTTTTTCGTGGATTGACAACGACCTCACTGCCACCGCCCATTCCAACCTCGTCTCGTCGCTACCGAGGATCCAGCTCTGGAGGGGCACCACCTCGAGGCTGCTACTGCGCAGTGCAGCTTATCGACAGTAAGCTTCCCACACTTCCCCCAAAAAAACACTGAACTCGGGCAGTGCTGTGACATTGCGCTGATGTCCGGCACAGGTCCGACACGAAAAGAAGTCGAGACAACATTCCCTCCACAGCAGTTGGTAAAGCGTGCCTCAAGCTCATCTTCCCTTGATGACCTGGACGTGACGGCTCCTCTCGTGCTTGACTGGTTACCAATTCAGAAGGCGGACGAGTGCATGACCATCAGCAATGTCTTCTCAAGACTCGTCAGAGCTACATCCGCGACTTGAAGCGCAATCATTCGCCGCCTGCACCGATGGCCACCTCGTGCTAAGTGAGCAAGAAAATGTAGCAAGCGAACCCAAAGGGACCGAGAAGCAGCCTCAAATGGTCAGACCAGATGCAGTGAAAGAAGAGGACCCGCAGCACGTCATGGGAGACTTGCAAATGATCGATGGAATGAAGATCAATGTGCCCAGCACGCTGATGTTTGGCGAGAAGGTTCTCCAGAAAAAAGCACCCCAGTGTTACCGAGTCGCTAATCCCATCGCCGGTTGACGTACTGTCATCTATCCGCAAGCATCCTGCGCTGCACCCCTCAATGAAGGTGCCCGGTGTGCCATGCGAACCGGCTCCACAGCCGTCGGACGTTGATGGAACACACTGTACGCGCTCCATTACTAACACAGAGGGAGCGGCGAAAGAAAAAAACGCCAGGCCTGCGCTGAAACCGCAGCACAGTCACAGCGAAAGCTGGAAGAGCGGCGTTTCTAGAGCCCGTCAAGCTCTCTTGGGGCTACAAAACAAGTACACTAGAAAGGTACCCACTACGCCATAAATCACAATTTTTATGAAGTTGGGAATTACCTACTAAGCCATTATACGTCATTGTGCGGAGAAGCGAGGCACCAGTTACACGTCTGTAAGGCATTATGTGCACTATGTTGACGCGACGACTGATGACGATGAAGAATTATGGCTCAGCCCTCTGTAATGGGTTGGAATCTCTAAAAGGCCCACCAGTTATGTTTTTGCATTGGGTGACGCCCGGTCGCTATTTCCCTCTCCCGTCATGCTGTATAACATACGTTGATGCGGGAGAGATACGGGGGGGGGGGGGAAGAACTTTACTGAGACCCCGAGGAAATGGATCATGCGCTTATGGGCTTCCTTGGCAACCAATACAAGTGCACTTGCGAAGAACCCACTACGCTGTAAATCATTGTAATTTTTTAGAGGTAGGGCAGCAAGCACTGTGCCATTTTCGTCATTCTACGGAGAGCGTTGGTACCTGCTAAACGCATATAAGGCATTATGCGCACTTTGTTGATGCTGTGCCTGATGACGATGAAGAATTATGGCAGAGCCCTTTGCAATGGGTTGGAAGCATTCAACAACCTATTCGTTGCGCAATTCGCATTGTCTGACGCCTGGTTACAGAATTCGCGTTGTGCGACGCTTGGTGGTTATTTTACTCTCCTACCACGCTATATTGCATATGCTAATGTGGTTCCTTCCCGACATGAAGCCTGTATAGGACCTTTTCGCAAAGCAGTTTCAAGCACCGTCATGGCTCAGAGGTTGAATACTGGGCTCCCACGCAGAGGACCCAGGTTCGAACCTCGTTCAATCCTGGAATTTTTTTCTTATTTCGTTTTTTTTTCTTATTTCGAGCGATACTGGTTACGGACACCGGCGGCGGCGGCGGCGGCGGTGGAGTCTTTTCGTTTTGCTTTTAGAAAACATCTGGCGTCTTTCGTTGGTGTATTTCAATCAACGGCGTTTTGAACAAAATTTTTATTGTTTAATCACGCACAGGAGAAATCTCACCAGGCACTACCTTGGAGGTAAACAATGGCTGCTAATGGGAATGAGAGACAGAAGAAGTCGGCTTTTAGCTAACGCTTACACTTCTACTTCTACTAACGTTTCCTACTGGAACATGCCAATGGCTGCTAATGGGGAATGAGAGACAGAAGAATTCGGCTTTTAGTTAACGCGCACGCTGCGAATTTTTTATTGTTCAACAACGCACAGGAGAAATCTCCCACCAGTACCACCTTGGAGGTCAAGATCTGGTACTAGCGTTAAGACTGGTTACGCACTACGACGGGGACGAACGGGTGCCGCTTTTAGGAGCTTGGCCCCTGAAAAATCAGCATATCCACGTGGTGAATGATGATGAGTGGGGCGAAGCGAACTCGTGCTGCAGCACGGCGATGGCATTGGCGCGAGCGTGGTCCTTCATGATGGAAGATATTGTGACTAGATTGTTTGAGAACACGGTCAGGGCAGGCCATCCCACGAGTCAATAAAATTTGGATATTAGGCATGTTCCTGGATGAGCACGGAAGTAACTCTCATACTCTGACCCGTATTGCGGCGAAGGCGGAGAACATGGTCAAGCTTATACTTCGGGTATCTAAGAGGCGTGGAGGGCTTTGTGAGGCCAACCTCATGAGGCTTTTCCATGCCTTTCTTATGAGTCACATTAATTACATTGCCGCAGCGCATAGGTGGGAAAGGAAAGAACAAGGGAAACTGGATGCGATTGTTCGCAAGTGCATTAAGAAGGTATTGGGTCTTCCAAACAACACTAATGAGGAAAGGCTCAAGGCTCTTGGTATGCATAATACATTTAATGAGATTGCAGAAGCGCAACAAACAGCACAAGCTGCACGACTGTCCTCTTCCAAAGCTGGGAGGCGCATCCTGGAGTTTCTGGGCTGCGAACCAACTATGGTAGCAGACAAAAAGATACAACTTCCACCCAAATTGAGGAAGCAGATTACGGTCTCACCAATTCCTAGAAACGTTCACCCACTCTATAATGTCGGCCGCCGGGCAGCTAGAGCTAGGTCGCTCCTCAGTTCCGCCTCTGCCACCCCTGAACTTGTGGCGTTCGTTGACGCAGCACAGTATCCCGGCACAGCCAATTTCATGGCTGTGGTCACTGACCTTCACGGTAAACTCCTCACAGCAGCATCTCTTCGAGATACCACTCCGGCCAGGGCAGAGCAGGCTGCTATAGCACTGGCCGTGGCGATTCCCATGCGCACGCGCATTTTCACTGATTCTCGGGCTGCTGCACGAGCGTTCATGACCGGGTCAATCTGTGAGCAGGCGGCCCATATTCTTACCAAAAGACCAAATTGCACAGAAATCGGCGCCAACATCATCTGGTTTCCTGCCCACATGGGCAAGGATGTCCATCCTGTTATCCCCAATGCCAATGAGCTTGCCCATACCCGCGCACGCGAACTGTCCCACCGTGACGGGCAATCGGCATCTAATTTTGGGGATGGCATCCGGCAGCTTGATTCTCTCCTCACCTTTAATGAGATCTGCAAACATTATCAATTGGCCAGGCGTAGCTTTCCACTCCCGCACCCGCAAATCTCGAGGATCCAGTCAGTCACATTAAGAATGCTGCAAACGGGTACTTACCCGTCGCCTTTAGTGTACAGCAAATTTATTGACAGCATAAAGGCGCACTGCCCTCATTGCGATGAGAGACGATGCACGTTAGCCCACATGCTCTGGCAATGCCCGGCGCTGCGCGACTGCGAGAATCTCACCACAGAGGACGCCTGGAGGACGGCAATCACCAGCTCGGACCGGGAGGTCCAAATCCGGGCTGTCCAGAGGGCCCGCAATTTGCGGAGGGGCTCGCTCTTCCTGTCCCCACGTGGGTGCGGCCCGCAGCCGACCCTCCCTCTTGAGGGGAATCGGCTCCTCAGGACAATTTATAAATAAAGTTCATTGACTGACTGATTGACTGTTTGAGAACCACAATCTATTGCACACACCGCAACCATGGCCTAAACTTATCAAGGAAGTCCCGCTGGAAGCGCGCGTCGGCGCCTTCGGGCAGAGCCCGCCTGATGCGTTTTGCATCCACTTCACGTGCTCGCACAGCCTCGGGCTCTGCCTGCCGGTACGCGCGCTTTCTCGCCGCTACACGGTCCTTCACATTTTGAAGATCCGATTCGCGCCGCAGCCGTGCAGCTTCGGCCTCGCGGGCTCGAACGGCGGGGTCTTCGCGCCGGAGCCGTGCAGCTTGTCGAGCAGCTTCGGCCTCGCGGGCTCGAACGGTGGGGTCTTCGCGCCGCCGCCGTGCAGCTTGTCGAGCAGCTTCGGCCTCGCGGGCTCGAATGGCGGGGTCCTCTCGCCGCAGCCGTGCAGCTAGTCGAGCAGCTTCGGCTTCGCGAGCTCGAACGGCGGAACCTGCTTCGCGGCGTCGACGTGCAGCTTCGACCTCACGGGCTTTCACCTCAGGATTCTGTCTGCGAGCGCGCGCTGCCGCCGCCTTCCGTGCCCTCCGTTCCGCAGCCTTGTCTTCCATCTGGTGACTCCGAGCTAAAGAGAAAGCGTGCCAAGAGGGAGCCTCATGGCGCGTTACTTCTGAAATGTTGTCTTCGGGTGACGTTGAAAACACGAGACGTAGTAAAGAAGAAAGAACGCCCCACAGGCGAACACGCAAAACGAGAGTGTCACTCGTCAACGTCGTCTTCTTCTACTCCATACCAGAACGCGCGCAGTAAAGAAGAAAGAATGCCACACAGGCGAACACGCACGAGAGTCTCACTCGTCAACGTCGTATTCTTCTTCCACTGCATACCAGAACGCGCGCTTCTCACGAGCTAGAGGTGGCTACTACAACGCTACAAACAAACGAAGGATGGACAGACCCACGGCATAAGGAGCTTCGCCCCTTAAAACACGCTTCCTAGTTCGGCGTTAGAGAGTGATCACTGAGGTGACCGGAGGTTTCTTGGGGTGTAACACGTGCTGCTGCTATCGATATCATGAAACTGTCCGAAAATGCGAATATAAATAGGTCGCCGTTATTTCGCCGGCGCATGTTTCCGATATAACACGATGTGAAGAACTCTCACCGTTCTACTGCACGTTGTGTTAGCCATCGAGTGTGTCCTTAGTAACGCTTGAGCGCTTATTGTCGCTATGTGATTGTACTTTTGCTTGCTGCATTTGTGTTATTATTGTGCACTGTAATACTCAGTGGGATAAATAACATGAAAAAAAAGTATGGGTCAAGGTTGAGTTGTCTAATGCAGCGGGCTGGGGAGCGAGGGGTCGATGGTGCGAATCCCCGCTCGGGTGCTTCGGAATTTTTTTCTTTCGATTTAATTTTCTTTGTGCCCTTTTTATACATACATACATACATACATACATACATACATACATACATACATACATACATACATACATACATACATACATACATACATACATACATACATACATACATACATACATACATACATACATACACATATCTTGGGCATGATGGCGACGGCAAAAATCAGCCGAGAGTGTCCATGTATTTGGGATCGCAATGATAATCGCCTACTAGACCATGCTCTGTTATTAGGAAATGGCACAGGTTCGTATTTTCCGTATCGTTTCAATGAATGCGCTTGTGGACCTTTCCTTTACGCAGAAGCATTTTACGGAGAAGTAGAGAAACGTTAACTTGTGAACTATCAGAAGATATGTGCATAAATATATTTGGAGAGCAATGTAAAAGCGTTTAGTTATTGTTGCATAAGCGTTCCGTGAAATGCGCCATTAATTGGGTCGGCTGGAACTCGACAACCAGTGAATATTTTTATCAACGCATTAGACATGCGGAGAGCAGTTTTGCTGCTTAGGGTACCGTAATTAAAATAGTAAAACATAGCTAGCTGAGACATTTCTAGTAACATGACCTAGTAGAGGAGATGTCAAGAGAGTGGTGCACAGGAGTAGAATGAGGCAACAGTGAGAGGATGGAACATAAACTATCAAAAAACTCTGGAGTTTAATAAATTATTGTTGAATATTAATTTAACATATTTTGCCTCGTTTCTCACTATCGTTGCTTCATGTCTGTCTGAGCTTCACAGATCTATCAGAAGCAGTCATTGCTAGATTTAATGCCAACCTGCTGTTGTGCGAGCAGTTTTTGTTAACCGATTTGCTCATGATACACCTCTTCCTGTTTAAAGCGTTGTCATTTCCTCGGTGAACCCAACACCGCACCACGCACTACAAAATCTTTGTTGCCATACCACAGCGCAACATGAATGCACTAGCAATTAGGTCTTGCCTTGCATGCTGAAAAATGCAATGCTGATTTTACTTTACTTATTCTTCTAAAACTCAAAGTATCTAAGCCACATTTAGACTCAGAAAAAGTGTCATGATGCTTTCAAGCATGAAAGAGAAGGGTTTTTTTCTTATTCCCTTCAGGCTCTAATTATGATGCAATGCTTGCAAACGTGTCAAGTTCGCGCAGCGTTATTCTAAGACACTCTATATTACATGCTAAGAAAATGAAGTATTATGTTGCTTTGTGGTAGTTTACGTAAATTGACGTAATTAGATTGTAATTAAATATTTCATTATTGCACAGACAATCACCTTATATTTTTACATCTAAAGGACTCAAGGTCAGTGTTTCGTGCCACTACCGCCAGAGGCGCTGGCTGCATCCAAGTTCGCTGTGAGTTCGCGCCGAGTGCACCGATGGCGCCAAGTAGCGTGAGTGTGCTGTATTGTGGTGCTACGCTTTGGATTCCTTGTCACGGAGTGTAGCAATAAACGTATGCAATAGAGCTAAGCTTCCCCAAACCAATGGTCTTGTCCTTTCCCAAAAGAAGTAAAATCGAGCTATAGCACGACAAGCTTGATTTAACCACGAGCAAATTTCTATAAAAGAACGTTCTACTCACCTCAAAGATCGACGTAATGCCCAGACCGTAGAGAACAGGTACAAATACGTGCGTAGCCAACGGGAAAATAAACAGCGGCATAGTGCACCCCCAAAAGAGGTGCCATCCATAGGCGTAAAAGTGAGAAGGGAAGCCGACAAGCCCCGTCGACGTGTAAACTGATGCCACCGTCGAAGCGGCCAGAGGAAGCATCATGAGCCTGCGGCCTCCTAGGAACACTTCCATCGCAGCGGAACTTGAACCAGCTGGTTGCCGACGTTTTTTGAAGGAAAAGTAAAGACCCAAGCAGAAATTTGCGAGGACCAGTACTCCGAACAGGATGTATTCTATGACGTTCATAACTAACGTAGTCTTCACTTTCTTCCCGTCCTCAGAGCCCCTTCCGGTCGTTCCTGTAAAGTACATTCGGATACTGAATCATCTTAAGACGACCATAATTATCAACAGTCACAGCTCGAGTTGTAGAGGCTATTATTTATATTACCGTTCAGTGTATTCAAATCTCTTAATGTTCGTTCACACCTGCGACTAGTACTGGTCGTGTGGCACCTGGTCTCAAATGGCCGAAAATGTCCGCTGCGTCGGAAAGCGACTGCGTTGGTACAGTCGCTTGTTGCTCGGGTTTCTGAATGCGCGACTACCGTCTCGAAACTCTGAACCAATCAGATGCGGGAAAACGGCGTGTCTATTTAAGGGGCAATGACATTTAAGGATGCGAATTCAGTGCGGCGACAGGTATAGTTCGCAGGCAGCGGTGAACATCGGTCGGCTTGAGTCGCTTTGTGGTCGCCAGTCGCAGGTGGCTGAGCGACCAGTGCTACTGGTAGGTGTGAATGAGCTTTAACTAGGCTTTCACAATAGTAAAATAATTTGGTGTGGCTGTTCGACATGAAATTAACTTCTCTTTTTGTACGCCACTAATGTTAAGTGTTTCAAGAGTATGTCAACAATTTACTTGTTGCTTTGTGTCACAACAAACTGCCAGGTAACTATCTGCATTTTGTCACATCACTGTTCGTCGAGTCTAACATGGCTGCGGCGCCATCCACATGTTACGCGCGAACGCCATCTGAAATGTTCCTTTGCATATGATGTAATGTTCAACTCCACTCATCTCGTAGTACACGTTAAAAGGGAGGGGGGGTGGCGCAGGTAATTTTTGAACGAAACGGAAGGCGTCACGACGCCATATGGGTCGCCAACTTATTTCGCTAACCACTATTTGTAAGTGGACAATTCTGAAGCTCTCTTTTCTTCGTCTCTTTCATATATATTTCAGTACGGGTACAGACAGGTGACATATACCAGCATGGCTTGTCCAAAGGCAAAAAAAAGGAAGCATGGAATCAGGGCACCGAAGCGTCTCTTCCCCATTCATTTTGCGGCATATACATAGATCAGTATGGTTTCTAAGGATCCGGTGATTCATAAGTCATAAGAAGGCAAGAAGGGTGGGCGCGCAAAAGACAAACAATACTAAACATTCATATCGACCGGGGCCACTTCTATTTCAAGGGTAGATCCTAAAAGTACCGTCAACCGAAAAAGTTTACAGAGCACACGCGCGCGTGGCCAGAAGGCTCTTCGAGATATTTTCGTTACATAAGCGGCGATCGACAGCAGCGCTATGCCCAAGAACTATCCAGCCCTTAATCGATAGCCTGGCTATTTTGTCACTGGGCGCGAATATTTTCCACCTTTCAGTTTTAAGCGCGACGTGCTGTTCGGCAGTCATGGCTACTTGCTTCTGTCTCGAGGACAGCCTATCAGCATTACTTATCAGTCACAATCTCTCTCACAAAGCGATGTCTACCCAACGGCGACACACCGTTCAAAGCACGCTGTGGTAGCTTTGATTCTACTATCAAAGTAGAAGTGTGTCGCTCATACCGCAGGTAAGCGCTTTGCTGAAAACAACGAACTAGCAATGCGCTCCGCTGCAGTAGAAAATTGATATAACAGGTTATAACAAGAATACCTGCTTTTGGTCCAGCGCTGCGGTCGACGGCAGATGGCGCACCGCTAGGTGGCACGGACAGGCAGTTTGGCACGCACTCGCGTGACCCGCAAACGTTTGTGGTTGGCTGTAAATACGTTCAATTTTACATGTTTCCTCAGAGCAAGAGCGGATAAGGCATATCTATACGTGCTCTCTCTCAAATTACAGGAGAGACACGACACAGCCGCACATAGACTAGAAGACATGTGTGCTTCCATAAAGAAAAATATAATAACGCGGTCCCTTATGCATTCGTCTAACAGAACTTGAAGCGAGAAGCCAACTTCTTCTTTTCTTCTTAGTATTGGCAATTCCCTCCTCCCTGCCACAAAATATAACTTCTTCTTTAGTGGGAACTAATGTACAACTTCCCTGGTTGTGGCAGGTCACATTCGGTTGCACGTTTAAACCTGAACTCTCAGCATTCCTCATTTACAACGTGAAAAAGCTTTTCCATGTTTTTCCATTTAGTTGTTTTTTTAATTTCGCGCGATAGTGGTTACGGATACCGGCGGCAGCGGCGCGGACGACTACGGCCCTAAAACGGCTTTTGTTGTTCTCATAACAGCTTTCGCTGTAAAACAAAACAAGAAGAAATATCCGGCATGGAACGAGGTTCGAACCTGGGTCCTTTGCGTGGGAGCCCTGTATTCTACCCCAGAGCCGTGCCAGTGCTTGAAACTGCTTTGCAAAAAGACCCTATACAGTATTCACGTCGGGAAGGAACCACATTAACATATGTAATGTAGCGTGGTAGAGGAGTAAAATAACAACCAGGCGCCACACAGCGCGAAATCTGGAACAGGGCGTCACACAATGCGAATTGCGCAACGAGTAGGTTGTTGAATGCTTCCAACCCATCCATTTCAAAGGGTTCTGGCATAATTCTTTATCGTCATCAGCCACAGCATCAACAAAGTGCACATAATGCCTTACATGTGTTTAGTGGGTACCACGGTTCTCCGCAGAATGACGAAAAATTACATAGTGACTGCTTCCCTACTTCACAAAAATTGTGATGATTTCATTCTAAAAAGAGACAGGGCGTGCAAACACGGACAAAAGAAAGAGGTCAGGACACCACAAATGCCGACTAACAACTGAAGAGACGCACAACGGCTGAAAAGAAAGAAGGCACGAAAACTTATCTGCGCATGCCCATGCTATCAATCCGGCACGCGTGGCGATGAGGACCTTGAAAAGGTGGTAAACTTCCGTAAGCGAAAAATTTGAATTAAATGGAGGAGGGCTGAGCTTTACTAAAGAGGTGCCTTCAGAATAATGGAATACAATTTCTAGACATTTCCTTAACGTTCCAGAAGAACCATGTGTGCTGGCAGTATTCTCCTAGATCTTCGAAACCGCTGTTAAAGTTTTCGTCGAAGCACTCGAAGGTTGTAAAAAACTGCATCGCCATGTCTTGCCTTAAGTCAGCCCTCACCAAGTCGTGTGAGCACAAAATGAGTGATCGCTTTAGCGCACAGTTACCCGTCTTTTAGATGTAGGGTATCCTCGTGATGCAGTGGCCTCGGTCGCTGAACGTTTAAAAAAGTCTATTGTGTTAAGTCCGAGCATGGTTGCAGAAAGCGATAGGAAGAAACGTGTCGTAGGTATACCGTACATTCATTGCATATCTCACAGGCTAAAGAAAGTAGGAAGTAGATACGGCGTTAATGTTGTTTTCACGGCTGCAAATAAGCTAGGTAAGGTGTGTGCCGCTGTGCAGAGGAAGAATGAGCGAGCAAAAGACAAGAAGCGGACCGATATATGTTTCGCAAAACACACCAACAAATTCACTGATTGCCGTACGAGTGTGGTGTATAAGGTCCCTTTCAGCTGCGGCCGCTTCTACGTAGGACAGACGGGCCGATGCATTAACCAGAGATTGTTGGAACATAAAAGATCGCTGACAGGAGGCTCACCTTCTAATCTATCTTTACATTGTCGAAATTGTAACTGCACGCCAAAATTCGATGAATGCGTGTTGTACCGGCACAGAAATGAAGAAACGCGCCTGATGATTGAAGCATGGCATATCGAGAATAGTGGTAGCGCATGCGCGAGCCAACCGTCGATTAACTTGCATAAAGATGAAATCAAATGCCTTAACAGTTATCTTCCACGTAGACCACCACGCGTGCCGGACCGATAGCTTCGCCGGTTGCATGGGCATGCGCAGATAAGTTTTCGTGCCTTTTTCCTTTTCAGCCATTGTGCGTCTCTCCAGTTGTTAGTCGGCGTTTGTGGTGTCCTGACCTCTTTCTTGTGTCCGTGTTTGCACGCCCTGTATCTTTTTTGAATGAATACGTACCAGCTAGCTCAGCTGTTATTCTAAGCGTCATTTATGTGAGGATTAATAGTGTAGTGGGCTCCTCGCAAGTGCACTTCTATTAGTTGCCAAGGAAGCCCATAAGCATCCCATGATCCATAACCACAGGGTCTCAATAAAGTTAATTCCCCCCTCTCTCTCTCTTTCTCACGTTAACGTATGTCATAAAGCGTGGTGGGAGGGTAAAATAACGACCGGACGTCACACAATGCGAATTAGGTAACTAGTGGGTTGTTTAAAGCTTCCAATCCATTAAAAAGGGCTCAGCCATAATTCTTCATCGTCATCAGGCACAGCATCAACAAAGTGCGCAAAATGCCTCACATGGGTTTTAGCAGGTACCAACGCTCTCCATAGAATGACGAAAAATGGCACAGTGCCTGCTGCCCTACTTCTCAAAAACTACAATGATTTATAGCGTAGTGGGTTCCTCGCAAGTGCACTTGAAATTGGTTGCCAAGGAAGCCCATAAGCGCATGATCCATTTCCTCGGGGTCTCAGTAAAGTTCTACGCCTCCCTCCCCCGTCTCTCTCCCACGTCAACGTATGTTATACAGCATGACGGGAGAGGGAAATAGCGATCAGGTGTCACCCAATGCAAAAAACATACTGGTGGGCCGTTTAAAGATTCCAACCAATTCCAAAGTGCTGAGCCATAATTCTTTATCGTCATCAGTCGTTCGCGTCAACAAAAGTGCACATAATGCCTTATAGACGTGTAGCTGGTGCCTTCGCTTCTCCGCAGAATGACGAATATAGCTTAGTAGGTGCTTCTACTTCACAAAAATTGTGATTTATGGCGTAGTGGGTACCTTTCTAGTGTAACTTGTATTGTAGCCGCCAAGAGATCTTAACGGGCTCGGTATGAGCCACAGCTTCCAGGCTCTACTCTACTCTACTCTAGAAACGCGCTCTTCCCGCTTTCGCTGTGACTGTGCTGCGGTTTCAGCGCAGGCTTGGCATTTTTTTGTTCTTTCTGAATAAGTTTCTTCCTCCTCCTACTCCTTGCGCCGCCATCGGGATCGCTCACCATTACCCAGCGATGATGTCGTGTGTCGATGTCATTTTGTAACGCCACGGCACAATGACATGTGACACTGTGGTCATACGAGTTTGTTACACAACGGCACTTGCATACAGTTAAGTGTCACATTACTTTTGACCGACTTTACGTAGTTGTTTGTGGCATTCGTGAAATACCACGAAGTATCGTCAGGTCTAGCCCAATATCGAAAGTTTCTTGACTCATGAGACATATAAGATTTCGCGTCAATGAATGAAAGAAAAGAAAAAAAAAACCAGGCGTCCCATGCAACCTTCCCGAAGTTGAAAGAAGTTAATGCAATTTTGCCATGAGTGAAACGTGATTTCTAAAATTTTGGGTTGCTTTAAATATTCATGTATAATCAGCGTCCTTAAGCATCGCATCATGAGAGCGATGGGATGCCACATCCTTGTGAAATGTGTGGTTCGCTTTATTATTATGCTTATTACGTCACCTTAACATCAGCGCAGGAACATAGAGGCCCAGAGGGTCATTCGACTGAGAGCAACGATTTAGGGCTAGGAGGAAACAGCTGTTTCTCGTTTCCAGATTCTCGAGACGACCTTGTATAAACTAATTCGGGTTTGCTCTTGCTGCACGTCTGTCGATTAGATCCCTCAGAGCCATGGACTGAGGCGTATATTTCAAAGATATAAACGCAAATACATAGAATTTGCCCAAGAGATCATGCAGAAGACCTCTTGTTCCCCGTGTCCATATTTTCGCAGTTATAACCGCAGCCTAGGCTACTTTCGCACATCATGACATCCTGAGTCGTTACTCGCAAGTGAGACAAATCCAGCAATAATCAGCCAAACATTCAGCAATCGACGATCAAGGAAAAACTTTTGCTTCACACAACATATCCCCAATTCGGTCTCTTCTTGTAGATACTGACGAACACTTTTTCCTATCATCACGTGAACCTTTTGCCCTGTGATAGTACTCTGTCTGAAAGTTTCTGCACATTTCGAAAATTTATGAAGCGTCACTGATAAAATGTCATCATCGCACATTGTCCCCATAAGGATGTCAGTTACACGGCAGTAGGGTGACAGTATGAAGTAGAACAGGGATGGCAGCGACGCGCCTTGACTGCAATGATAATCTGGAACTAGCGCTTATCCACAACTCATCATGTCCGTGAGGGGAAAAGGATAATGCGGTATGTTCACTACGGTAGGTGATACAATTTGATTTGAATGAATGAGCACGTTAACACACACACACACACACACACACACATACACACACACACACACACACACACACACACACACACACACACACACACACACACACACACACACACACACACACACACACACACACCAGCTGATTCCATAACATCACTCAAGCTATAGGAATACTAAGCTTCATTCTAGCAGTATATTCAGAACACTACACCATAATTCCATTTTCTAAGGCAATCTCGCCCGTTTCAGAGATAGCAACGTACCCTCGTAAGGTCGTACTGAAGTTCTCTCTTCTTTAGATCCACCAATTGCGGCCAGAACAGGAGAACATTTGAAAATAACTAACACAAGGTTTTCTCCCCCAGCTCGACCCACATGTGTGACACACGAGCATCCGCGATTCGTCAGCATAGTGGTAGAGAGAGAAAGGTAGGGAAAGGCAATCCAGTGCGTGATGGCGAAACCACAGTGTCACAGCTGCAGGCCCATCGTAGGCTGTAAACTTTATTCCGTTGTGAGCCCTGAAGCTTATGCGTCCTGAATAAATGAATTTCGCATTGTTCCAAATCCCATGATGTGTTACGCAGTGAAAGAGCAAATATGAACCTCTCCTTCACTTATTTTGTTTGTTTATTTCTTCATTTGTGCAACAATACAAGATTGTCATGGTGCTTGTGGCAAAAGGTGATGTTGAGAGAAACGTCACCTGACTAGGCCTCTAGCACCATACACGCATTCACCGCACGAATAATAGTTTGCTCTACCGGCAAGCTCTCGTTTTTGAGAAAATGTTAAAAAACTGCGTGTAATCTGTTTAACGAAATATGTCTAAGCAGCACTGCATTCGTAAAAGTTATTTGTCTAGATGACGGAAGATATGACTTCCCCCCCATAAAATAACTTGCCCGGAAGGTAACCGCACTGTAGGTAAAGTTTTGATTGACTTCAGTAATTCGCCTGAGATCTTGTGCCTTACATAGCATTCCAGCTTACTAATAAGAACCTCTAGTCCTCGGTGACCAGGTTCTTTCTAAATGTGAAGCAATTCCTGGAAAGCCATAGGCCCTTTCTATCTATCTATCTATCTATCTATCTATCTATCTATCTATCTATCTATCTATCTATCTATCTATCTATCTATCTATCTATCTATCTATCAATCAATCAATCAATCAATCAATCAATCAATCAATCAATCAATCAATCAATCAATCAATCAATCAATCAATCAATCAATCAATCAATCAATCAATCAATCAATCAATCAATCAATGAAGCCGCGTACGTCCTGGTTCTCTCGTTGTCGTTTTGTTCACCCGTAAACAAAAAGTTTGCGTGGCGTCGCATAAATGTATGACGGACGTGACTGAGAGATGGTGGCATGAATAGGATGCATATTGCGACGTGGTTGTGACGGTGAAGCACGCAGAACACAAGCCTTTACAGATAAAAGCTCTTTAATGAGCGAACTTGTGGCTACTACAATATACACCCAAATTACAAGTAGTACACGCTGTACATTGATAGAGGCAGGTGCGGACGTCGGGCGTCGACCAGTCAGCTCTCAGTGAAATGCGTCCGCTTTTATTCAAGCCTTATCGGACCTTCTCGCGCCATCGCTGGTGGCTGAGTTGTCTCAACAATAAACTAAGTTACTCGTGCCCTGCGCGTAAACTTAACGGAGCTAACAGTTATTTGGCGCCCTGGCCTTTGGCCCGGACTGCCATGGTGTCCCTCGTCGCGGTGGCATGCTACGCAACGCTTTGGCAACTGCAGAAGCAAGCTTTCTGGATGACTATGCCTCACCTGCGTCGTCTTGGCCTGGTGACTGCTTGCCACATGCTGGGATGCGTCCTGTCGACCAGTGCTTCGACGACGGTGGTGCCGTGGCTGAACCTTGCGAC
This sequence comes from Rhipicephalus sanguineus, assembly GCF_013339695.2. NCBI lineage: Eukaryota > Metazoa > Arthropoda > Arachnida > Ixodida > Ixodidae > Rhipicephalus > Rhipicephalus sanguineus. Next base: position 34,067,622 of record NC_051182.1, on the reverse strand, counting down.
AAGGCTGTGATGGTGGATGACTTCCCCGTTAGCTTGTTTTCGTGTACTGCTGCCCTCCCCTGGCGGGAACGGCGCGTCACGGATCGCCGATCGCTTGATATCCACTGCGCATCTACAACGTCATCATCTGCGCTGATGGCGAATCAACTTAAAGTCGGCGCTTCGAACGCAGTCTTCAGTGGGTATGGACGCACGACAGGAATCATGGCCTCACACATCTTTCTTGTTCATTCCGCAGGTCAGTTGCCTTTATATATCACGACTAAAATCTGACGATCCACTTATAATCGTGCTTCCATGCCCAGAAGCAGTGCTTGCTCGTTTTTGTCGTTTGCTATTACTTTTGTGCGGCAATGCTGAAAGCCATCCCGGGCCCCCGAAAGAACAACCATCGGATACGCTAACCGAAGTTCTGAGAACATTACGCGACTTGAATCAAAGAACTAAAAGAATGGAAGATAACCAAAAAGAATTGCTCGGCACTATTACTGAGCTAAAAACACATCAGGAATCAGTGGCGGGTGCGATTTCTGAAATTAAAACAAGACTTGCGATCGTTGAAACTTGACAAATGAAATGATTGACATATGTTATCGCTCTTGCTGGTTGCTGGTATAAATTTGTCACGTTGGCTCAATAAACCCCAGTAGAAAGTTGAACGCCTGTCCTGTGTGCCTCTTGTCTATGCCCCTGTTCCATAGCGCTTGTTTGTTCCGCATGAAGTAGAAACTCAGACCGGTCATCTTAAAAAATGGCATCATGAACTCGGTGACGAGGCCGAGGCGGTTGGAGGCATCACAAAAGACGCTGCAGCCCTAAGCTCCCGATTGGATGATGCAGAAGATCGTTCTCGTAGGAACAATGTACTTTTTTACGGTGTAACGGATATTGTCACTGAGTCTGCTGCTCAATCTGAGCAAAAAATAACAGACATTCTAATACCAGTCTAACCCTAGCGTACCTATGGATAACATATCACGGGCGCACCGTATCGGTCTTTTAAAGACGATAGTCTTTCTTGGGGAACTTAAACGCAGAAAATTTGGTCTGTCTTTTTGTTTGTCGGCACGTACCTCGATTCAGCCACTCGGCCAAAGCTGAACCACTTGCCCAAGGGCCTGCCATCATGAACGGCTGACTAGGTTCATACTGTGTACATTGTTGATCAAAAAGCAAACATTACGCATATCTGAGGTGCAACATCACTAGGTAAGTATTAGGTGGTGTGTTCCTTTAATAGAAGATACATAGATACGTAATTCTAGAGACCCTAGTTTCTTAAGCTGCGCTGAAAATGCGACTGCGCCGAAATTTGGCTTCCTCCATGCCCTCTGCACGAGCTCATTGTTGTGTTTCGGTATCGGTTCAGTATTGCACTGTACGAATGCCATGGGCACGGAGAAAGAAGTATTTGAGGAGGAGAATCTCTCGGCCGCCGCAGCGCGCGAGGGCGGCGTGATAGCGTCACGGCGGAATGCGGTTACGCCGAAGCACGACAGATGACGCTTTCGGCCTGTTGCCATCTTTTACATGCTCTTCTATGGGCGCGACGCATAAAAATCGTGATAGCGCCTCATACATTATAAAATTTCTAAGATTTCCGTCTGTAACATCAATAGGTAGATATGACAGATACTTTAGCTGCAGTTACTAATCGATATTGCCGGAATTATAGGCCGTACAGCGCTTGAAACGAACTGCTAGTAGCGGCCCATGAGCAGACGACGTCTGCCGCCGCATGCACACGCCCCTCGCTCCTCGCTCGCATGTTCTGCGCGCGCATGCGTAGGTGGCCTTGGGAGGGAAAGTTCCCTTGGCGAGTTGCTGGTTTTTTTAACACGAAAGTGTTTTATGCCGGGGTCCACCAAGTACATCCGTCACGGATATGACGTTGATAAAATGGACGCCAACGGGTGAGAAAGAAAAAAACCGAGAAAAAGTTACCCCCGCTGGGAATCGAACCCACGACGTTGCGGCGACGACGGCAAGCGCCCGACGTGCTACCGACTAAGCTAACTCGGGCGATGGTAGACACGGCGCGAACGCGCCTTATATCTTTCACACATTCTCTTTCGCGGCGGGCGGAGCGGGACGGTGCCGCCGTCTGTGAGATGTGAAAAGCAGTAATGCTTCACGATCGACACTTACTAGCGCTTACTCCGAGATTGCATGCGATATCGGAGGTCATGGTTAAAGCGTCTCGATGCCAGAGAGCTAGACTGGCTGCGCTGGCGTCGCCTAGGCACGCTTGACCCTCATGAAAATGGTGATGTCCTGGAAGTGTACTGTATGGTTCCCCGAGGCAACATGAGGACACAACCTGTATGTCTCCCAGATGTCGCGATTTGGCCGCTTACTTTCTGTGTCCCCCAAGTGTCCGTCCTGTATGTGTCCCATTTGTGACCGTCCTGTATGTATCCGATATGTAACCGTCCTTTATGTCTCCCAGATGTCGCGATTTGGCCGCTGACTTTCTGTCTCCTCAAAGTGTCCGTCCTGTATGTGTCCTATAAGTAGCCACCCTTGACGCAGACCAGAAATGAGGCCATTTCATTGCCTGTATGATGCAGCATATTACGGCTGCTATAACTGGACGTACATGCATACAAAACTCTGCAATATTACTAATTTATTATCATTTACACTGTACAGTTTAGAGCACTTCATAGACAATATTCAAACTGGCAATGTACATATGTCGGAGGTTGAAGAAAAATAAGATTAACAGATCAGCCTTAACCCCATAACGCCTGAACACATCATTAACATTTTAAAAGTTTTAACTTGTTCTGCATCTTTTTTGGTAATGAAGAGTACATTCATTTCTGGAAAAAGCAAAAACAAATGTTTTAAGAAACTCATCATGACAGCAATTTATGACCAAGAGGCACTTTCCAAGGCATTATAAACACTATGGGCTACTTAGATAAGCTTTGCACACCTATGTGTATCAGAGTGACTTGTTGGGCATCATGGGTTAATTACAAATGTATGCAACCTCCTAGAGTGGAAGAAGTGGAACAATCATAACTTCACAACAAACTCAGAATAAATACACAAATAAAAAATACTGCAATAAATGAGGAATGTGACAAACGACAGTGCACTACCCAGAGCTGCTCACAATAAATGCATGCTAAAATAATTAAATACTGCAATAAATTAGGAATGTGGCAAACACAACATCAGTGCACTACCAAAGATGCGTGGTTGGCACCAAAATGCCATACTTAGCATGCTTAATTTGAAGCAGGAAACTATAGCCCACACAAAAGTAGTACACTGTAAGTCACCCTTGACTGCTGAACCGAAGGTCACGCGATCAAATCCCGGCCGTGGTGGCCACATTTTCGATCGAGGAAGAAATGCTTGAGGCTCATCTACTTAGATTTAGGTGCACCTTATAGAACCCAGGTGGTGAAAGCCCTCCACTACGACGTCCCTCATAATCATATTGTGGTTAAATCCAAACACTTATTATTATTATACTTCACACAACTAAAGCAAGCAGATAAAACTGTGTAGTTTAAAAAATGTCGCCACCATTCATCTCCCAATGCCGAGACTTACATTTCAATAGTTCAGAATGCCTTCTGTAAGTTATCATTAACAAAGTTAAATATGATTAGGCATCACAGCAGGACATCACATGATTGCACTTAGGAAATGAATTTCTGGAAGACAATGAAATATGTATGATTAGAAATGATATTACAACAAAATGTACGGTGAATATTAAAGTGAAAATAAAATAGTGAATTGATGCACTACTGCCTTATCACAAAATTGAAAGTTCAATTTTAAAAATGATAACTGCACATAAGATATGAATTAAAACATGACGCACGAGTCGAGAGAGCCGCTCACTCAATAGACTTTGAAAAGACAAAATACAAAGCTAAGGAAGCAGCATTGACACATTCAGGATTGTGCTTTATGGTTGCATTAAAATTCAGCCCTGGGAAAAACATGAAAACCAACTTTGCAGGTAAGTTAAGTGTCCATGAGGACACAAAGTAAGACATTACTGCTGTCAGCCGCCCAATTAACTAAGATTAAATAATTAAATTTTTAGTGACTACAGCAAGCGGGCATCTTTGTATTGAAAAGTTGGAGGCAGTCGTGTTTCTACACAGTTCCACTTGGAAGAGTTCTTCTAGCTTGTCTGTGCTGCGAGATATCCCGCGGCAAAGATTAATTGTGGTTTGCATGATGCAAGGCAGTGAGAATCAGCAAAATATTACTACCTGGTGTGACGAGCAGTCACTGCTTCCTATCACCAGCCGGCAGGAAAAGGGTAACCGTTATGTTTGCCTATGCCTTCGACCCGCTGTAACATTAAACATGGCTTGTGCTTTGTGCCATGGCTTGTGCTTTGTGCCAGTGCTCAAGGTCCTGCATGTGTAATGATGCAAGCCGGAATTAAACTTTGCAGCAGGATATCTGAGCCCAGACATGCTAGAAGAATTCTTCCAAGAGGAATCGTGTAGAAATGCAGCTGGCTCAAACTTCTTAATACATACATGCCCGCTTGCTGCAGTCACTAAAAAGTTCATTATTAAATCTTAGTTAACTGCGCGGCTGACAGCGATAATTATTGTCCCACTTTGTGTCCCCCTGGATAATAACTTATCTGCAAAGGTGGTTTTGATGTGCCTTACAGTGCAGACTTTTTTATAAAAAAAAACAAAAAGCTTAATTTTGAACACCCTCTACATGTGAGCTACTTGAACACAGCAAACAGGTGGCTGAAGTGCCCACTCCGTTGTTCTCAGTGCAGTTCCCCTTGCACAGGAAACAGAAGCCATGCGCAGCTGCTGTACATCAGCAACGAACTTGTCCATGAGCCAGCATTGATGACAGGCTTGCCCGGATTTCTTTCACACTCGCTTTGTACAAGGAGCACGTATAGGCTGCAATGGAAACAACAAAATAACAATTTAGTGACACATGTGTCTGTTAGCAAAGCTGAATTCCTCATACGTTCTTTTTTAACTTATCTGGAACAATGTGTTTTAGATAAGTTTAAAACAAGCAGGACGTACACAAACTAGAGAAGTTACAAGAAAAACTTGTTTGATGCATTCTTGGTGAACACAGTCACAACCTTATGAGAGAATGTGGAATTTCCACATCGCAGATGCGTAAAAAATATGCTTGAATATTGTTCTTGCATAATGCAGGGTGCGCTAGGGTGTACTTTCTCTACAGTACATTCGTACCCTGAAGCCTAAAATAAAGACAGAAGGAGTAGTCACGAAATGTTTCACAAGAGCTTAACGTACGTCCCATCATGCTAGAATTGTGTTCTTAGTTCTGTGTGGGTATAGATGCAGTGCACGGCCACCATATTCAGTGGCACCCGACTCCACTCAGTGAGAAATACATAAAGGGAGGGAATGCTGCGAAATAAATGCAATAAAAAGCGTGTTGTGGATGAACGTTTATGCTCTTGATGTCGAGGATCTAACCTTACCATTTTAGCTCGCTCACGTACTAACGCAAAGCTAAAGCTCTTAGGAAAAGATGCCCCCTGTTTGTTGTATGTGTCAACCACGTGTAATTGAAAGTTCTGTGCGCGAGTAATGTCATTGGCTGCTATCGGTAAATTCTGTTCTTGCAGCTAGCCAAACCTATGTGTGAGTATACATTCACACAGGCACATTTGTATTCCTGTAGCTATATTATGATACTTATACGACGTGCTCCTTAAAGGGAATGCAATGCAATATGCACCATATGAATAGTTTATTTATTGCACAAAAGCACAATAGCACTGCACATACATGACAGTATGCACATTCATCATGTATCCATTGCAGGTAACATGTAAAATTAAATTATGTCTGCTTGCAAACACAACTAACGTAGCTTTCTTCAGGCTGCTCACATTGGGATTATTATATAATGTCAGAAATTGGTTTCACTCTACTGTTGTGTGCTGCTAAATTGCGGTCATTAGTTTCAATGATTCTGGTTGGCTAAAGAAACAATACTCCTCACTAATGCATCACAGGCTGTCTAATGGCCATGTGGAGATAAAGGTGGAAATCTAAGACTTACAAGGCACCAATCTTGAACCACATGCCATCCCAATAAAGCATGCAGGCTTCTGCAACAATCTCTGGCAACCAGAATCCTGGAAGCTATTGACCACAATTTAGCAAATACACAATAAACATTCGATGAAACTTCTTTCTGAAGTTGTATAATTGTTTCAATGCCAACAGCGTGAAAAAACACTCTAGATTTGTTGTGTTCTCAGATACAATACATTGTCTAATTTTACATTTGAACAGCAACACATGCATGACTTATGCATGCATACCGTGAAATATGTATAAGATTATTGCGAGTTATGAGCAATAAATAACATATTCATATGTTGCACATACCACGGATCATTTAACATCTGTAGCGCATGCCTAGAGAATTTACTTTATCCGATAGGCCGTTAAGCTCTTCATCTATCAGAAAATGTCACTGGAGGTGGTGGTACAAGCTGTTTATAATGTTCGTACCCGAACAAGTAAGTGTTTAGCGAAGTTTTAACGCCAAGGTGGGGCGAGGCGCATACAATTTTTAATAACCAGAACAAAATAACAAAAGCCAAACACGACAGAAACAAGCAGAACAAAAAAGTTGTGCTCGAACGCGTGAACTGATCCTCGAATTAGCGCTTGCACTGTTTAGGTGCGACAATTCTGCCCCAAATAGACATGAAGGATTCCCTGGAGTATAGTTCAAGTTTAACGTACGGCTTAACAGGCACGGGTGCCGGCCGCATCAGGCAACCTATGTTGCGGGTGAAAACATCGGCCGAATTTGACGAAACGGGCTGTATGAACACCTAAGCGTAAGTTCAAGCTTCGCGAGCCGTACCTAAGGCGAAGCAACATGCTATTTCAAGATCACGCACACGCATCAACCCGAGTATCACGGCAGTTTATATACGTGCCAGCGCTGATGCATACACATGCACACGTTTGACCACCCGCAAGGATGAAAACACATCTATCTGATAGCAGTCAAAACATTGCTATTATAACGATCCTGTAGCTATTGAAAAGAGTACGCGCAGCATATGGAACTGCCGTGAAAGTGTTCAGTGCGCTAAAAAAGTGAACATGAATTACCCAAGCATACGCGCCTTAGGCACGATCGACGCTTACAGCTAACAAACGCCGTCTTCGCCCATCTATTAAGCCGAAATAGTAGTTTACCGCGAGCGGGGCCACCCTCCAACACCACTGCCGACAGAGAAGGGCACAGCCACAACTCCGTTCAAATCCCCCGCCGTATCACAGCCACGCATGCGCACTCTCCTTTACGCCTCAAACAAAAGAAAAAGCTCGCCCGCGCTTAAAATCACACAAACTTGCCTTGATCCTGGTGAAATGATAGACACAAACAGGCTCGCTACGTTAATAAAAGCTCATTTATCGTCCACTGGTTAAGAAAAACTTAGTTAACGGCGTTATTATCGCGCTATCGGTGTTAACCAAGCGCTGACAGCAGCAACGTGGTATACATACCTGGTGAGTGCTCCACGATATGAAGCAGCCGGTCTTCGCTTGAGTATAGCGCATCCTCGTAATAAGCAGCACCGGCAGAACACACAGGACGAGCACAAGGCGCAAGCACACTTCAAACAAAAGAAAAATTCACTCAAACTCGGCCCTTCGCGACGCGGCGAGGCGACGACAAACGCAAAACAAGAAAAAGTGGTATCACGTGGTATCAGCCCCGCAGACGTAAACCGCATTTGCGCATCGCGCTTTCTAACTAAAAACCTGAATTTACGCTTGAAAATGTTTTTAAAAAAATTATGTAAATATAATATTCTTAAATAGTTGTGGCGTACAATGTCTTGACCTCGGAAAAAAAAAATAAGTCGAAACCCAAGCGCGCGAAATTTGAAAAAAATTTGAACACATGAACAACGATGCTATTAATCGCCACAAAACGTTCGTGTGTCGTCAATTAATGTTATACAATTAGTGCAGATGTCTACACGCGAGATTTTCATGCAATGATTGATTGCCCTTATGTTAAACTAAAAAAGTATCAAATACAACTTTTATCCAGTGCGACGACAAAATGACTAAATAAATAATTATAAATATATATATATATATATAATCAGGTCCATAGCCAGGGGGGTGGCGCCCGAGGGGCCCAGCCACCCCCGAAATTGTGGTGAAGTAGGTGTTTTTCTGAAAACGGCAAGGTTTTCATCAGGTGCCCCCCCCCCCCCGCAAAAAAATTCCTGGCTACAGGCCTTATATATATATATATATATATATATATATATATATAGATATATATATATATATATATATATATATATATGTGTGTGTGTGTGTGTTTGTGTGTGTGTCTTCCATAGCCAAGAATTTTTTCGGGGGGGCCTAGGCCCCCCCCTGAAATTTTGATGGAGTGGGTGTTTATATATATATATATACCCCCGAAATCAAAAACCATCAAAATTTCGGGGGGGGGGGGCAGCCCCACCCCGATATATTATATATATATATATATATATATATATATATATATAATATATATATATATATATATATATATATATATATATATATATATATATATATATACTTGTGTGTGTGTGTTATATAATGCAAAAATTTTGGGGGTGGGCTTCGGCACCCCCAAACCCCCCTCTGGCTACGGCACTGACAAAAGATGTTTTGTACTATCACATGTTACCCACTCATGAACTCGGGTGCTCCTGCAGGTAACATATAGTTCGCTGCCAGGTAACATCCTGCCGTAAACATAAAGGACAGATCCTACAGGATACAGGAAGGAATCCTTCGATAGGACGAGGAAGGGTTTCGTAAACATAAAGTAGCGTCCTGCAGGTCACAAAAAGGAAGAGGAACCATCAAGGTCATGTAGGGCGTCAATGGGAAACAGAAAGGACATTGCCCGGACATCACCATTTTCATACGGGGACGCAGTTACGTTCTTCGCATTTGGCTTCGTGTTAGCGTGCATCGGCTCATCGGAGTAGTGCAGCTTGTACGTGCACCAACGGGATTTCTCCGCCGCCGACTGCTTCAATTGCGAGAGCACCGACTAACAAAACTGCTGCAATATGCGTCGCAGAAAGGGCGCGATTTCGACGGGGGAATGTCGTGCCTTGGTGGAGCGAGAGCAGCGCCTGCGAGACAGAGGCCAGCGGGACGCACGCGTTTGCGGCTCAGGCTACGAACCTCTACCTCCCGTGTTGCTGAAGCGCACTGTGTGTTATGTATGCATGAGCACAGGCGTCGGCTACCCATTACTAGAAAGCGCACGCCGTGCCGTTTCTCTCCTTAATTGACGACGCTTTGAAGAAGTGCATACCGGGTACCAGTGTTGATTATGAGCTTGTTAATATCATCCTTATGCGGGATTCACGATTCGCTGTGTCCAATTATATGTTCACACCGTCAGCTACCACAACGGTTTAATCACGATCATGGGCGTTAGTCGTCGCGATAGAGACATGCTGTCAACATGGGTGCATCCACGTCAAACGGTGCTATAGCTGCCAAACACGAATAGACATTGTACAAGCTCTCATATATCACTACACAATAAGCACTACTTCTGTGAAGACACGTTTCACTTTCGTGTTATACCGATTCCTATGTCGGAGGGATCAGCCATGTTTTTTTTTTCTCTTTAGCGCTCTCAGTGGCTTCCGCGCGTTGCGCCGGCGGAACCGACTCGATGTTTGCGCGCGCTTTTCCCGCCGCGAAAAAGGAGAGTGCTTTGCAGATTTCGACCAGTGCTACTTCAGGATGGGGCGGAAATGTGTCGTGCCGAACTGCAGCAGTGGGTACGCGTCCTGCAAGGAGAAGGTAATTACCTTCAAAGTTCCTAGAGACCCAGTGAGGTTGGAAGCGTGGGCTCGCGCCATACCAAGAAATGACCGACAGCTGACGCCTCGTGACTACGTTTGCGGGAAGCACTTCTCGGACAGTGACATAGACAGGCGGCGCTATTATGGAGAACTTGGTGGCGAAGTTCTCCTTGACAAACCGAAACGGCCAGTGTTGTTTCGAGACGCCGTGCCCTCAATCTTTCCGCGCGATGTCCCAGATACTTGTCTGCTGTTCTCAAAAAAAAAAAAAAAAAAAAGACAATGTGAAATTTCAACCACCTGGGGTTTTGTAACGTGCACCTAAATGTAAGCACACAGGCCTTTAGCATTTCGCCTCCATCTAAATGCGGCCGCCGCAACAACCTAAATCTGAATTGATGGCATATAGGGTAAGTCCCATCATTCGTTGAAATAAATTATACCTAACTCATTGAGTTGACGTTCTCAAAAATTATAGATTTCACGTTGTACAAAATATATCACGCTGGTAATTTTCCTGTATGTGACGCCATTTTTCTCGTTAATTTACCGAAAAAAACTTGGAGTGCGCTTGAGCTTCGCCTTTGAGAGTAGAACGCGATAGCGTAATCGGGCCCTGTGCGCATCGCCTTCTCAATTGCTAGCCTCGCCGACACCGACACCGGTATTTCTGCGAAACGGGCTCGTTAACGCTGTCGCGTTAAAACACATCCATTCGGGCGCGAACGGCGAATCGGTGACGAATGGCCTTGAACCGACGAGCTTCGTCGGAGAGCGCGGTGAGAGGGACGCGCGCATTTTTCCTTCTCCGCTGGCGGACTCTCACGACAGAGGGCGCGGGAGCGCTGTGCCCGATTTCGTGACTTTATTAGGGCGCCCGAGCGAGCGCAGTTTCGCCTCCTCAAGAATTCTTGCTCCGTGGCCATGGGGCGCCGCTCTGGCATTCCTGCTTTACCCAGGCGACGTGAATATGAAAGAGGGTGTGGAGAGTACTAGTTGAGTGCGGACGTTTCTTCTGCTTCGGCGCTTCGCGCCAAACCCTGTGTTCGGGCTGGCTGGCGTCCCCGCCGGTCGCGTTGGTCACCGCCGGTCTTCACCTGCTGCTGCGCCGGGACTACGAGCCCGCAACACAGCATTCACGTTTCCCGACGTATTGCCAGATGACGTTCATATCTCACGCAGCGCCTCTTCTATCGTCTTTAGACGACATTTGCAGCGAAGCACGCAGATACGCGGCCAATTTTTTCCCAAGGAAAATCACGTCTTTTAATTGTCAGTTTCACCGCCTATAAAGCCAAAGTAGAAATCCTATGCAAACGTGCACGGCTAAAAGAGGGCTCTGTTAGTGAAGACTTCTGTCCCGCTACACGTCATGCAAGAAAACTCCTTGTCGAATACGTAAAAAAATCTGAATCTGCCATACAAGTTAAGGCACAAAAAGCTATTAATTGATGGGAAATGCTATGGCTACGACGCCAACGAACAAAAGGTCTATGAAATGAAGCCATCAAGTACCACTATGACACCGCCGCGTCTGTCCGAGTCTTAAGACCACGGCGCAATATATCAACAGCACCCACATAGGATGACGCGAAGGGTAGGGACGCGCATCCGATAAAATCTAGACTACCGGTTCTCTTTACTAATATTTGTAGTGTCTTAACTAAAGAGATTTTCTATGCGGCCTAATAAATGACTGTGATGCAGATATAATTGCACTAACCGAGACTTGGTTGACGAGTCATGTTACAAACACCGAGTTATTTAACTGTAATAAAATTACAATGTTTATCGTACCGACCGCGCTAAAGGACTGGGTGGTGACGTGTTCATTTTTGTTAATGAATGTTTAGACTGTTTTCCTGTGTCTATAACATGTGACATTGAATGTGTATGGTGCTGCGTTGCTGTATATTTTAAAAAGGTGGTCATTGGTTCTTGTTACCGGGCACCTTCCTCAGCCGCGACTTTTATATGTTATATAAGTACTTGTTTCCCAGATCCACCAATTCTATTTATGGGAGATTTTAATTTCCCGGACATTTTGGCGTCAGGCACGTGTCCTTCATTCAATCCAGCTTCCGCAGTATCAAACGTTTTATGGACATATGCGCAGACTTCAGCTTACTCCAAGTTGTTACTTCGCCTACACGCGTAACTAACACCACATCATCACTTTTAGATCTCGTTTCAACATCATCAACAGATATCATATCCCAGGTTACACACTCGCTCGGCCTGAGCGATCATGACGTCTTGCATTTTACCATTAGCCTTTCAATTTTCCCGTCACATAACAGTCTTAAAACCATTCGTGAGTACAAAAAAAAAAACCAATTTCACGGCTATCAACTATGAACTTGGTGTTTTCCTTGATAATTTCCTGCCTAATGCCGCTGAGCGCTCACAGGATACTAACTGGAAAAATTTTAAAGAAAAAACTCACAATCTTGTCAACCAGTTTATCCCAACGAGGCGTGTATTCTCGAATAACAATGCTCCACGGTATCCTAAATCCTTGAAATGACTATCTAAAAAAGAAAAACGTCTCTTTCGCACAGTTAGGATGATACCAAACGAGGCTACATGGACAGCTTACAAAGAAGCTGCCTCGACCTACGGATCTGCAATAAATGATACTAAATTTTTATTTTTTAATACCACCCTCCCGACCACGCTTATCAACAATCCCAAAAGCTTCTGGAGTGTAATAAAACTTACTGAATCAAAAACCGTAACACTCAGTTCCCCTATCGGTGAACCCATACCCCAGCACCACTGCGCTACTATTCTAAGTAATACGTTCATAAAGGCTTTCACACCTGCAAGACATGATCTCGAACTTCCGAGGCTATCGCGCCTATGGATCCGATAATTTTCAACCCCACCGGCATAATAAAAATAATAGCCTCAAGCTTACGTCTTCTTGCGGAATCGATGGTATCACGGCAAAGTTTCGGAAAAATACCAGCGAGTATTCCTCGATTATCCTAAAGAGCATTTTTCACAATCATACCGGTCTTCACCTTGACTGGAAAACAGGGAAAATTATTCCGATTCCCAAATCTGGCGAAACTCATGATCCATCTAACTACAGGCCCATATCGCTAACCTCGATACCATGCAAAATAAATGGAGCACATCATATTTTCTAACCATGTTACATTTCTGGAAGAAAACAACTTTTTCTCAAAGAGTCAAAACGGCTTTAAAATATCGCTTTCCTGTGAGACTCAGCTGGTAACTTTTACAAATGACTTGCACGTGTATATTGATAACAGTTTTTTCAGTGATTGCATCTTTGTAGACTTTTCGAAAGCATTTGACAGGGTTAAACAATTCTTGCTTCTACATAAAATAAGCGCACTATACATTGACCCGGGAGTACTTGGCCGGATCCAATCTTTCCTTTCTTCTCGTTCTCAATTTGTTGTAGCTAATGACTCCGCATCTAACAGGGCTCCAGTTGAATCAGGTGTTCCTCGAGGGTCTGTTCTAGGTCCTCTTTTATTTTTAATATATATAACGATCTACCCGATAGCATTTCCTCAAATATTTGCTTATTCGCGGACAACTGTTTTATAAACCGTAAAATTATTTATGCTTCTGACATAGTAGCCCTTCAATCCGACTTAAATAACATACATAAGTGGCGCCTCACTTGGTGCATGGAGCTCAACATTAATGAATGTAAATCGATGTGCATTTCTTGTTCTAACACAACCTGCCCTACTTATGCACAAAATAACTGCCAACTTAAATCCGCTAAAAGCTACCGTTATCTAGGCGTTCATATAACCAACGACCTCTCTTGCAAGCAGCACATACAATACCTAACATCAAAAGCTAATGCTTATAAGGATATTTGAAGAGATTTTTCGCTTGCGCCTGTCCAATTAAAACCACTGCTATATATAACCTACGTGCGCCCCGAACTGGAATACGCCTCATTCACTTGGGATCCTCATCATATTACATTAATTATTGAAATCGAATCAGTACAAAATCGCGTTGCTCGTTTCTGCCTGGCTAACTATCGTCGCCTTACTAGTGTTACGTTAATGAAGAATATGCTCCATATCCCATTACTCTCTCCTCGTAGAAAGTAATCGCGCATTTCATTATTTCGTAAAATCTATTACCACAACGCATTCCTTCGCTCACTTTGGATCCACCCGGCACCGTACCATTCAGCTCGCTATAATCACGTGCATAAAGTCAACGTACCTCGTCGCAACACCATAGCATTTTCACAATCATTCCTCCCTAATGCCTGAATCGATTGCAATAATCTACCTGCATCATTAGTAACCATCACTGAACCCACTCGTTTTAAGAATGCACTAATAGTAAGCTTGCAATCGTGAATTGTACCAAAGGGTATAACTATTATTGGCTCTTCAGTGTATTCTTTGTGTATTGATTTCCATTGTGTGTTAATAAAGTATACTATTCGTGTGTAATACTTACTATTATGTAGCATCGTTATCTCCACCACTTTATTATGTTTAAATATTCCTGTATTTATTTTGCTGATGACCTGTATCCCCCCCCCCCCCCCCCCCCGCTTCACAATGTACAAATGTACCCTGGGGGTTTCACAAATAAAAAAGCGGAGCAATGTGCAAAAATCGCGAAGCTTCCCAAGCACTGCGGCGCAGCCTGCACCGAGTGGTGCTAACATTTTTTGTTGGTGAAACCCGGTCACATCAAAGTAAGGAAATGAAGGCGCATGACAATCTCATGTACGTCATGAAATAAATGACAAGATGCCATCGTGATACAACCGTGGTATTTTTATTATTATCTGCTACATACAGAAATGGGAACCGCATGCTGTGCACGTCTGACATATATGAGTGACAGATCATGAAATGAACGTTGATGATTACACATAATAGGGTGGAATATTACAGTAGCTTTTCGGCAAAATTTTATATACCAGAATGTGTACGCTTGACAAACACATGACGTTTATGTCGTCAGAAGTAATGAAAGATGACAAATAACATTTCATTACCACCAGTTCATTAGCGGATGTATGTTTCAATATTTATTACATATAAAAAGGGCAGTTTCACCGGAATGGCGAAGCAACTATTGCAATAGCAACACACTGGAACAATAGATCAAGTAAGACTTGTCGGCTTAGGGGCGATCTGTTTCCGGCTTGTGCTCCCAAACTGCGGGGTCCTGTCGAAAATCCTTGGCATCACTAACAGGAGGTTCTCACTACCTAGATTGAAGCCGCAGAAGCCGCGGGAAGGGTAGGTAGTGAAAACAATGCTTCTTCACCCTGTGACATAGACACCCGCGACGATACGGCTATTGCGGAGCTTCGTGACGGGTACAGCGAACAACCAGCGCGTCCGCCACAAAGTTGTTACGTAAACTGACATGAAGCGTGGCTATTGCAAGCGCATTTGCACTGAGTTGCACAGCATTGACCAAAAAAGAAGGAGAGCACGTACACAGGACACGCCAGTCCTCTTTGTCGTCGTTTGCAGGGAGATGTCTAAATCTTGGATTGCGCTAGCTACGTACCAGTATGAATGACTCTGCATGAAAGACATGTTATAAGCTTTAAGCTATCACTTTCAGAAAATGAATGCTCGTTGGCCAACTGGTGGCTACAGTAGCGTAATGGCGCCTAGTATTCGCTAACGGAACTGTTCGCTGGCACGTGTTAATCTTCGCTAAGTCCTGGCTAGTGTAACGTGATATTCACTAGAGACTGCTTATGTTGGTTTACGGTGTTTCATTCGTTTTCGCCAGTGTAATGTTGGCTTACTGCTCGGCGATGTCCATCAACTGTCGTTTTAATATTGGCTACTCGGTGCTGATGCTGGTAAGCGTTGAGCGCCACAGGGTAATATTTATTATGTATTGGCTAATGCTGAATAATGGCGGCTGCTGCTTTCCTATGTTGTTTAGTGTTTGCATTGTCGTAGCTAATATTGGGTAATGTCGGCTGGTGTTAGGTAACTGTAAGTATGTCTATTACTGGCTAATTTTTGTCACTCTAGTGTAGGGTTACCTACCCGCACTTATAACAATTTGATAAACATTACATGTCCACTGCTATGACTGTGGAATTTATTCTACGTTACTCGACAACGCAGAAATGCGCCAACAGAAGATGCTGCAGACAGGCGCCTGAGCGCACCGGAAGTTGCATGATTTCCAGATATAGCTGGCGTCAGAGTGCGATCGCGAGCGTGACATTGCGTTGTACTATAAACTACGATTTAGACTTCACAGTGGAGTCACGTGCGTGGTAATCCCGCGTCACACGAACAACTTGTCCATTTAAATGAAGGCGTCGATCTGCCCCGGTAAACTTCTTTCAGTTGACACCAATGCACCACAGCCAGGTCCTTGCTGACTACTTGACGTAACATTCATTAAAGGGGCCCTGCAACACCTTTCTGAGTTATATTGGAATAGTATCATTATTGACGTATGCCTCTTCACGAGTCATATGCCGCAAAAATTTTTCGAATCCGTCAAGTCTAAGTGGTGTTACCAAATTAGAGAAATCGCGTTGCGCAGCTTTCGCCCTCCACTCTACGCCGCGAGCGCGCGGAAAGCTAGGCAGCGAGTCGAGGGAGGGAGCGCAGAGGAGCGAGGCTCCGCCCAAGAGTGCCGGCGGAATTTTTTTCTTCATTTTTTTCTCTCTGACGTCTGGGCGCAACCACGTGGTCTGTGCCACCACTTCCGGTCGGCTTGCGTCGTTCTCGTCGAGCGGAGCCGATCGCACTGTGTATCGCGCGTGCTTGAAAACTGCGCGTCGGTTTGGTAATGTGGGTGTGCACCTCGAACGCCGTAGTGTTTTCATCGCTCTGCCAACCATGGAAGCAAACCTGCGCGCTCGTTTGGAACGAATGACAGCTGAGATCGGTTTCGGCCCATACTCCGATACACCGCCTCGTAAGACGGCACTGGCAGACGACCCCGAAGCGCCGCCATTACCGGACGCCAGCACTGTTATCATGCTGCGCCCCTGCCTCGGTCGGTCGTGAGAACGTGCCGACGATGCAGTTCCCAGCTGACGAGGCAACACTCGAACGGCTGCCACTCTCAACGGCAACCGGCGATGGTCAAAAGCACAGAAATATTGTTGCGGAAAAAGACACCAGCTCAGAGGGATACGTATCCCTGTATTGTTTACAGCTTAGGCGAGCAGCGCAACCGACGCGAACAGCACGCGCCAGTCTGTCTGTTTCGTCCTTCTCTTCGTCTCCTTGGCCGCGATGCCGCTGGTACGTAGCATTACCCCCGGCGGCCTAAGCACCGTCCCGGAGCTTTAAAGGTCGTTTTCGGAAGCGGTGTTGTAGGGCTTGAGCCGTGAAACGTGAACAATATCGCTGAACCGAACAGATGGCGATGGACAGATGGGGCCAATCTCATAGGTAACAGGTGTTACCTGACGCAGTACACGGTAAGGTCCAGTGTAACGAGACAAAAGTTTTTCGGATAGGCCCACCCGACGATGAGGGGACCAGAGTAGCACAAGGGCACCGGGAACGAAATGTGCGTCTCGATGAGTAGCATCGTACCGGCGTCGTTGTTTGGTTTGCGACGCCGTCAGCCGAGCGCGGGCGAGCTGTCGGGCTTCGTCGGCTCGCGCGATTGCGTCTCGGGCATACTCGCTGGTGGACGAGGTAGAGGTAGGAATGATCGTGTCCAGCGGTAAAGTCGGCTCTCTTCCGTACAGGAGATAAAAAGGGGAAAAGCCTGCCGTGTCGTGACGCGATGAATTGTACGCAAAAGTTGCGTAGGGTAGGGCAACATCCCAGTCTCGGTGGTCCGGCGACACATACATAGCGAGCATGTCCGTAAGCGTGCGATTAAAGCGTTCTGTTAGCCCATTGGATTGAGGGTGGTATGCAGTGGTCAGTTTGTGCTGCGTAGAACAGGAACGTAAGATGTCGGCGATAACTTGAGACAGGAATTGACGGCCACGGTCTGTGATCAGTTGTCTTGGGGCACCGTGAACCAAGATAACGTCCCGTAGCAGAAAGTCAGCAACGTCGGTTGCACAACTTGTCGGTAGAGCTCGCGTGATCGCATAGCGTGTAGCGTAATCTGTAGCCACTGCGATCCATTTGTTTCCTATGGTTGAGACGGGAAAAGGTCCAAGAAGGTCTAATCCAACGCGGTAAAAGGGTTCTGTGGGTATGTCCAGTGGTTGAAGATGGCCAGCGGGTAGCAGCGACGGTGTTTTGCGGCGTTGACATAACTCGCACGTGGCGACATAGCGGCGTACTGAGCGAGCAAGGCCTGGCCAAAAGAAACGGCTGCGTACGCGCTCGTATGTGCGAGAGACGCCGAGGTGTCCAGCTGTCGGCGCATCGTGAAGTTCAGCGAGGACACTGCGTCGTAAATGCTTAGGCACGACAATTTGAAGGTCAGGTCCGTCAGGTCGGAAATTTCGATGGTAGAGGACGCCCTCTTGAAGCACAAAGTGGCGAACAGAGGCGTCGTTTGGGGAAGATTCCGTGCGGGTGATGAGGTCAAGGAGCACGGGATCCCGTTTCTGTTCTTCCCCAATGTGAACCAAGTTGGACACTGAGAATATGGAGCAGATCGTGTTGGCGTCAGTGTCATCAGGATCGTCGACAGGGTACCGGGAGAGGCAGTCGGCATCCTGGTGCATGCGGCCAGATTTGTACACGACTGAGTAGGAGAACTCTTGGAGGCGCAAAGCCCAGCGACCAAGCCGCCCTGAGGGGTCTTTGAGAGAGTTCAGCCAGCAGAGCGCGTGGTGGTCGGTAACGACCGAAAACGGGCGCCCGTATAGGTATGGCCTGAACTTGGCGACCGCCCAAACGAGAGCCAAACACTCACGCTCTGTGATTGAATAATTGCGTTCGGGGGCGGATAAGAGGCGGCTGGCGTATGCAATAACGCAGTCGTGGCCACGTTGGCGTTGAGCAAGCACGGCGCCGATGCCATGACCACTTGCATCCGTGCGGATCTCAGTAGGGGCAGCAGGGTCAAAGTGGGCCAAAATTGGAGGAGTAGTGAGGAGCGCGATGAGATTGGAGAACGCAGAAGCCTCTTCTGAGCCCCATGTAAACGGGACGTCTTGCTTGAGGAGCTGCGTAAGAGGTCTCGCTATATCCGCAAAATTTTTCACGAAGCGTCGAAAATACGAACATAGTCCGAGAAAGCTGCGGACATCCTTCACAGATCGTGGAACGGGAAAGTTCTTGACTGCGCTGATTTTCGCCGGGTCTGGCTGTACTCCGTTAGCGTCCACTAAATGGCCAAGTACTGTAATTTGGTCGCGGCCAAAATGACATTTTGATGAGTTCAGCTGCAGGCCAGCACGACGGAAGATGGTTAAGACGGCTGAGAGACGTTCTATATGAGTTTCAAATGTTGGGGAAAAAACAACGACATCGTCCAAGTAGCACAAACAGGTGGACCATTTAAATCCTCGGAGCAAAGAGTCCATCATTCGTTCAAAGGTGGCTGGGGCGTTACAAAGGCCAAAGGGCATGACCTTGAATTGATATAGGCCATCGGGGGTGATAAATGCCGTCTTTTCACGATCCATATCGTCCACCTCAATCTGCCAGTACCCGGAACGGAGGTCGATGGAAGAAAAATAGCGGGCACCATAGAGGCAGTCAAGGGCATCATCTATACGTGGCAGAGGGTAGACGTCTTTTTTTGTAATTCTGTTTAGGTGGCGATAATCGACACAGAAACGCCATGTGCCGTCCTTCTTGCGCACTAGCACGACAGGGGATGCCCAAGGACTGCAGGACGGCTCAATGATGTTCTTGGCGAGCATTTTGTCGACTTCAGCTTGGATAATTTGACGCTCAGTCGCCGACACGCGATATGGGCGCCTATGAATAGGAGGCTGGTCAGCTGTGTTGATGCGGTGGGTTACACCAGTAGCTTTTCCCAATGGACGGCCGCTGAGGTCGAAAACGTCGACGTAGGACAGCAGAAGCTGGTGGAGCTCGTCAGTCTGCTGCGGCGTTAAGGTGCTAGCAATCATCGACCGTATGGCGCTGTCGGGACAAGGATTAGATTGTTGCTGGGCATGGGGATCGGACGGAGCGGTCACCGTGAGAGCAGCCACCGCGCTGTCTTCTAAGGTCGAAAGTAATGCCAAAGAGATGCCTTGCGGGAGCACTTGCGGTGTCAAACTAAAATTGACAACGGGAAGGCAGGTGGAGTTCCCTGTGACAGAAAGAACCGTGTGTGGTAGCGTAATACCACGACTTATCAGGACATCGGTGATAGGGGTCAGTACATAGTCGCCGTCGGGAACTGGTGGTGTTGCGACAAATTCGACATAGGTCAGTGTTTGGGGTGAGAGGCGAGCGTATCCGGCAGTGCAGAGGCGACTCGGCCGGGGCACAGGAGGGTCGATCATGGGCAAGTGGAGACGGAGCGTACTGGCCGAGCAGTCAATGAGGGCAGAATGCGCAGACAAGAAGTCGTGGCCTAGGATGACATCATGGGGACATTGTTCAAGGACGGCGAAGAGGACAACTGTGTGGCGATCAGCAATGCTTACATGAGCGGAGCACATTCCCACGACAGATGCTGTTCCGCCGTCGGCAACACGGACAAATGGAGTCGTCGCAGGTGTGAGAACTTTCTTGAGCTTGCGTCTAAAATCAGTGTTCATAACGGAAACTTGAGCGCCAGTGTCGACTAGAGCTGTCACAGGCACTCCGTCGACTTGTACGTCAATAAGGTTCCGTTTCGTCGGTATGGTCAGTAGAGGATTTTCGCTTGGTCCGATTGATGCAGCGCCACCTCCAGGGGCTGCAGCATTTAGTTTTCCGTCGGCGAACGTCGTGGGGGAGCGGGGGAAGGTGGTCGTCGGGGCTGAGGCGAACGGGACTGGCGACGGTGGGGTGAGGGAGAGCGCGAGTAGTGGGGATCGTGGGGGGCAAAGTGGTCCTGATGGGAAGAGTAGGCCTGAGGGGCAAAGTGGGCCGGAGGGGCGTAGTGGGCGGGAGGGGCGAAGTGGGCTGGAGGGGCGAAGTGGGCAGGAGGGGCAGGGTGGTCTGGGCTGGTTGCAGAACGAGGAGCTGGACGATTATTGAAGGAAGGCGGGAAATTTTGTGCAGGAGTACCCCAGCGACTTCGGCAATGACGAGATATGTCCTATTCGGTGACAGTAGAAGCATATGGGCTTGTCATCAGGTGTTCTCCATTCGGACGGATTACGGAACGCTGGTGGCGAGCCAGATGGGGGTCGACGTGGGGGCGTGAAGTGCGGCGGGAAGTTGGTACGGGGAGGCGTCGAAATAGAGCAGACACCCATGCTGGCAATTTCCTGTCGGATTACTGCTTGAAGAAGGGGTAAAGGGACGGAAGGAGGTGTGTCAGAGGATGGTGGTGCCACGGTAACAGGGGCGGCTGCTTCAAGTTCACGCCTAACGAGTCGGGTCAAGTTATCGCAGGCGTCCGGTTGCCGGTATGTAGCGAGGCAAGAAGACGTCACTGCGGTATTCGGAAGGCGCGGGAACAGTGGGGAGACACGCCTACTTTTAGCCTGTTCCAAGCGACGACATTGTTGAAGTACCGCATCGACAGAGGACACGTTAGTGCACAACAACAAGTTGAACGCGTCGTCGGCGATACCCTTGAGTATGTGCGCAACTTGTTCTTGCTCAGACATGGTTTCGTCAGCTTTGCGGCAGAGGGCCAGGACATGTTGAATATAACTGAGGTAGGACTCAGTGGAGCTTTGCGTGCGAGTCGATAATTCAGTCTTTGCAGCGAGGCGACGTCCAAGAGAGTTGCCAAAAAGTTCGCGAATCTTTTCCTTAAAGCTGTCCCAGCTGGTAATCTCATGCTCATGGGTGTCAAACCAGAGACGAGGGGTTCCGTCCAGGTAAAATATGACATTCGCGAGCATAAGTGTGGGGTCCCACCTGTAACTGGCGCTGACGCGTTCGTACAGGCGCAGCCATTGGTCGACGTCAGAACCTTCAAGGCCCGAGAAGACGCCAGGCTCTTTCACGGCGGGAAGCGTGACAAAAGTGGGTGCGGCCGGTGGGTTGGCAGGTAGGGCAGGAGGCAATGCGGGCGGCGGGGATGTAGCCGAGTCTTGCGAGGCCATGGGGAAATTCTGGAGACAACGTCCGCTGCGGAGTTCCGTGGCGAGGTAGGGGATCGCACCACTCCACCAAATATGTTGCGGAAAAAGACACCAGCTCAGAGGGATACGTATCCCTGTATTGTTTACAGCTTAGGCGAGC
Organism: Rhipicephalus sanguineus; assembly: GCF_013339695.2. Taxonomy (NCBI): domain Eukaryota; kingdom Metazoa; phylum Arthropoda; class Arachnida; order Ixodida; family Ixodidae; genus Rhipicephalus; species Rhipicephalus sanguineus. Next base: position 34,045,509 of record NC_051182.1, on the reverse strand, counting down.
AGCGCAACCGACGCGAACAGCACGCGCCAGTCTGTCTGTTTCGTCCTTCTCTTCGTCTCCTTGGCCGCGATGCCGCTGGTACGTAGCAATATTCACGTTTTCGGCACTGCGCATGGCGAAGAAAACGGAACCACGCAACTACGATCAGACGAGCTGTCGGTGAGACCGGAAGTGCTAATATTATTGTTTGTTCGGTGTTTTTAACGCGATAACAGAATATAAACATACATATTATCTAATTATTGAACTCAAAATTAACAACGAAAGTAATAATGAGGGTGTTATCGTGATTATAACATCAGCCAATGTTGGAACTGCCGACAATCGCGTCACATTTTGCGGACTAATACATCATTTGTCGAGAGAAGAGGGAGCGATTTTCAGCTGACTGAGAATTTATTGTAAATTCCAGGCCGTGCGCATTGCTATAATATTTGGCTCACGTGTTCTCGGGAGCCTCGACTACCGATCGGCAGTGCTTTATGAGCATGCTCGAAAAGTGTTGCAGGGCCCCTTTAATACAGTGAGTGGTTGTGCCGGATTTTTATTGTGGTGTTTATTGATTTATTCATCCATAATACCCCAAAGGTCACACGACGGGACACACATGACGGGGTGCACATAGAAAAAATTGAGGGTCAGGTTTTGTAGAGCGACTTGTGAGGTTGTCTTCAATGGTCGCTTTAAAACTCGACATCTTGGTAATAAGGGCAATGTCAGAAGCAAATGTACTTCAAACTGTTAATCAAGGTATACAGGTGTTTCTACGAAAATACATGCTCTGAATGCATAGAGGCTACTATTATACCCCTTCCTCAGCATATTTTCATGTAACCGCCTTTATCTAGGCATGACAATCTTTTCCAAGTGTCAAAAGGCTTTGATCTTCTTTGCCACTTGTGAGCTCGTCGATTTTTGATGCATTCATTTCCTGAAAGGGCAAACCGTTATCAACCAAATTAATTTGATAAACGCTAATGCAGCTTAAGTCTTCGAAGTTCTAGTTGTACACGTAGCTCAAATATTCACCTGGAATCTCGATGCGTAGCGATTGTGTGTTGGTTTCCTCCATATTCGAACAAGTAAGTCACTGCATAACTCGGGTTGTTCCTCTTTGCTCCACATCTCTCCTAGAATAAAATAAATTTCCTAAATAATCCCTTGAACCCCATGTTAAACAGCTCAAGCAAGTTTCACAGCATCTTTATAGACCTGTGTAAATCATATAGTTTACTTCGACTGCATAATAATCAATTAACCAGTGAATGTCCTTATCCTGCTTATTAACCGTGAATTCAGTTTTGTTTCCGGTACAATATGGGTGACGCCATTGCATCACAACTCAACAGAGAGGATATGAACAACTTTTTACCTATATTTAAACTTCAAACTTTATTATTTTATGCGATCATAAATGGGAAAAAGTTACGGAACAAAAAATTATTAGTTGCAAAAAATTGCACGATACCCTACATATATAAGCTGTACCATCAAATGATGGTACAGCTTATATCTACCAAGGCCATAATATTAACAAAGCAAAGAACAAGAGGTGACGCCCACAGATATGTAGAAATGAAGTCCTAGATCTGTGTCATATTTATAAAGCAAAACGAAGATACCTTGTGCAGATCTCGCGGAGGTAGGAGAACACATGTGACGAAAATGTATACAGTGGTTCTTCCGCTCGGCCTTCGGCAACAAAACGCTTACATGACAGCTAAGCAAAACGGGATGCCACAAAGACGACCACGCGTGAAGGTGCGACCACAGATTACACTGTCAGTGAGATCTGTCCATTTCACTATTGCGATATCCGGATGATAGGCTTTAGTGTACACTGCAAACTAACGTGTAGACTTCGCTATCACTATTGCTTAATTTATTAACTTTTCGGTTTTTTGTGCCAAATTCATGATATTATTATGAGACAAACCGTGATACAGAAGAATGCATTAATTTTAAGCACCGGGGGTTCTGTTACGTGTACGTTACTTTTTGGTAAATGGGCGTTTTGTCCATTTCGTCGTCATGGAAATGTGGCCTAAGAAAGATCCTCGACATATTGCTTAGCAGTGCAAGACATAAGCCGATGAACCATCATGGAGGTTTACCGCTATAAGCGTTTCGTATTTCATCGTACACCACCGAATGTTTGCACAAAGCGAAATAAATTACCCAGCAATAAGCACATCTTGCAGGTTTGTTGCCTAATTTAACATTTTTTGTCGAAGATGAGATAATTCAACTTCAGCTGTTATTACGAGCGCAAGCCTTTTCAGACTTGAACAAGAAATTAACGAGAAGACAAAGAAAGTATGCTTCTCTGAGAATACACTTAATAAATCAATCAGTAGAAACTATTGGAACCATTACCTGTCAAAGCGCTGACCAATACACCAATCGCAACTGTTACAAAAACACCGAAAAAGCTGATCCAGAAGTACGACATCCGAAAAAGGTCAAATGGCTCTTCTGGTCTGAAAGAAATAGAGAGACAATAAGCTTTTATTCTGAGAAAGCACGGTGTGCGCCCAAGGAGGGTAGCCTCATGACTACAGGTAGCCGCGGGCCGTGGCCAACTCTACAGAAAGGTTGAAACAAAAAATAAGATAGCCTTCAATAGGCCAGAACAAGCTACATAGGGTATGTATAGATGTAGTTTCTTATTCGCAGATTCACTATCTTTTTGCTAAGTGACGAGAGCAAACTGAAGGGACAGCCCCTCAGCGTGGTGACAACCACCAATGTTTGAAGTTATATGCAAAACTTCAATGTTTGTCCCGATGCACTACAGCATTGGCCAGACTTATTGGGCTAGCAAATATACGCGCACTCCCGACGCATTTCTGCCGTCGGCGTCGATGCCACCATGAGGATCAGCGTAAAGTCCAAATCGATGACATCGGCGCGCGCGTTGTATATTCTATATTGAGGGGTTTTGCCGATGATAGGAGCTGGATCGGGAAGGAAACCGACCGGCCATCTTCTTCGCGCCATGAGCGCATGGGGGAGCCCCGGAGAGGGGGGATGGGTTACTGTGTGGCTCCAGCAGAAAAGTGCGTAAATTTACCGGTCGGCGTGGTAGCCCGCAGTGGCATGCGCCTTACATGGGGCGGCATCAGCAGACGGCTCACACCTTTGTACGTGCTGTGCTCTCATCGTAAAGTTTGCATTGAAGGCATAGACAGCACGGTGGTCGCTTCGAGCGAGCCCGTGACCACGCTTCCTAGCGTCAGCATTATGCTGAGTTACACCAGGTCCAATGCTTAAACAGTAAGCTGATAGCCCTACTTTGTGATGCATTTAGAATTGCTGCTACCACATTCATTGTTCCGCTTTGGCTATGACACTGCGACTATATTGCTTGAAGCGGTATGAACCTTTGCACAGAAGATGATGAAGCGCAAGAGCCGGGGCAGCAAAGAAAAGGAGGATGATGTTGTTAAAAAAAGAGAATAAGATGAACGCCAGTTCCATAGTGAAGCTTTCATGCTGTTCTGCTCTCTTAATTAGGAACATTACATATCTCTTAAATAGAAGAAAATTTTCCCAGTTCACTGGGTTTACCTGTCATGTGTCCAGCCCCGAGGTACCACATAATTTACTATTAATCGCGTCGTGACAAGCCACGTTCAACGACAAGTCGCCGTGTAACCTTGAAATTTAAAAGTCGGAATCATGTTTTCAGGGTGTGTACAAGTACGCGATTACACATGTCATAAGGTCTTACTACTTATTCAGACAGTTTCTTTCAATTAGAGAATTTATTCGAGGAGATGTTTCCTTTTCCACACAACTCGCCAGTAAGTTCCGCCTCAGTTTATTCTTCACAAACTGCGCTGCGAAGTTTGTGGGTTGAAAGCATAGGGCTTAACTTCCTAAGCAATACAGGGAGCTTTTAAAGAGAACGACTGGTGGAGCAATGTTTGAGTACGGGCTAGTTGGTATTCCATTTCAAATTGTGATTACAGCGCAAAAGAAGGCACGGGACAAAAGAGCAACGAAAACGAGCGCTGACTTCCATCTAAAGCTTTATTGCGAAAAACAAGCAATTTATGAAAAACGACACATGCGATAAAAGACACCCCCCTCCGAAACACGAAGCCAACATGAGCAAGCACTCTAAAACAAGAAAGCAGGACCAGCCCTGTCAAGAAGAAAAAGAGCGCATGTATGGGTGCAAGAGAGCCAGTTCCTTGTCACTTAAAGCTATCGAAGGTTGTGTCCAGATAAGATCGAACACGAGGTCCCGGTCACCATTCCCGATTGTGATGAAATTAACTGCAGGTCTAGGCGTTACACCCAGAACAATGGTTTCGCAGTTAGTTTTGCGAAAAAAAATTTTGTTCGCCTGAAAAAAAAATACAAATTTTGGCCGCAAAAAACGCTTTTCCGCCAATTTCGCGATTTTTGAATTTTGAGCGCACCTAGGGAAAAAACGGTGCCTTTCTTCGTCACAATATTTATTCCCCTTAAAGAACAAGTGAAACACAATCTTATGAGGCTATTATTTTCCTTGCTTGTCGAAGCACTTTTGAAGAAAAAAATCACAAACTTGGCAAATCGCACAAAATACCTGTATTTCAGGAATTTATTGCTGCAAGCACGTTAAAGTGAGGATAATAAAAATTGGTACATATTAACTTTGATACTTTCGCTCTCTTTTAAAATAATTTGCGTCGTTTTACCGCGCTCCGTTTTACTCGATAATTGGGCTGAAACGTAAGTGATTTACCAAAAACGCTGAACTTTGAAAATGATTTTCTCAAAAAGGCCATTTTTAATTTTTTTTAAAATCTCTCTGATTGAAGTCAAGGGCGTCATCTACCATTGTGCAGAAAAAAACGTTGCATTATTTTGGTTGCTAACAAGTTATAATGCGTCACATGTGACCATGCCAGCCTAGCGGCCGCGTCGTTCGTTATTGGCTGAAACTCGGATATAAGTTGCTCAAAATACTTGTACGTGACATAATCACAAATCAGCAGCTCCACACCAACAAATGCGCAGCCCGGTGTCATGGTTCAGCAAGCTTTGTCTTGCGACCAGCCGCTTGACAAACCCGCAGCAGCGGCCGCTCGATACTGCGGGCACTCACGTTACATGAGTGCCGCTTCGACGGCGGATGAGCTCCGCCTGCGCGCGAAAACTACGCTAAGAGGACGAATTAGATAAGGAATGCATCACTGTGAAAGTTAAAGGCCGTTAAGTGCCAACAAATGTCATAGTATGCAACGAAAACACTGCCGGCGATTTCCCAGTGAGCGCCTCCAGTAGTGCGCTCATGTGTTGCTTTCTCTCTTCTGATGGGCTAAAGATAATTAGGTTCATTCTATGAGCAACATATGACACAAAATAAAGCCATTGACATCTAAAGAAAGCTGTCATACGTGCTTCCGATGGTCGAGCAACTCAAACTGCAGCTGTTCATCTCGTGCCAGAACACTTGTGTCAGCCGGCTGTGAAAAGAAGTGTGTCCAAGTCCTTTGCTTCATTAAAGAACCGCTTTTACAATACTGTATTGTTGTGCGTCCGCAGATAGAATATTCAACGCAAGTCGAGCGCTTATCACGATATTATGCGGCTTCGGGCATAACAGCAGGGGAAAAAAATACATCCGTGCTGTATTGAAGGCGCTCACTGGGAAATCGCCGGCAGTGTTTTCGTTGCATACTATGACATTTGTTGGCACTTAACGGCCTTTAACTTTCACAGTGATGCATTCCTTATCTAATTCGTCCTCTTAGCGTAGTTTTCGCGCGCAGGCGGAGCTCATCCGCCGTCGAAGCGGCACTCATGTAACGTGAGTGCCCGCAGTATCGAGCGGCCGCTGCTGCGGGTTTGTCAAGCGGCTGATCGCAAGACAAAGCTTGCTGAACCATGACACCGGGCTGCGCATTTGTTGGTGTGGAGCTGCTGATTTGTGATTATGTCACGTACAAGTATTTTGAGCAACTTATATCCGAGTTTCAGCCAATAACGAACGACGCGGCCGCTAGGCTGGCATGGTCACATGTGACGCATTATAACTTGTTAGCAACCAAAATAATGCAACGTTTTTTTTCTGCACAATGGTAGATGACGCCCTTGACTTCAATCAGAGAGATTTAAAAAAAAATTAAAAATGGCCTTTTTGAGAAAATCATTTTCAAAGTTCAGCGTTTTTGGTAAATCACTTACGTTTCAGCCCAATTATCGAGTAAAACGGAGCGCGGTAAAACGACGCAAGTTATTTTAAAAGAGAGCGAAAGTATCAAAGTTAATATGTACCAATTTTTATTATCCTCACTATAACGTGCTTGCAGCAATAAATTCCTGAAATACAGGTATTTTGTGCGATTTGCCAAGTTTGTGATTTTTTTCTTCAAAAGTGCTTCGACAAGCAAGGAAAATAATAGCCTCATAAGATTGTGTTTCACTTGTTCTTTAAGGGGAATAAATATTGTGACGAAGAAGTGCACCGTTTTTTCCCTAGGTGCGCTCAAAATTCAGAAATCGCGAAATTGGCGGAAAAGCGTTTTTTGCGGCCAAAATTTGTATATTTTTTTTCAGGCGAACAAAATTTTTTTTTCGCAAAACTAACTGCGAAACCATTGTTCTGGGTGTAATGCCTAGACCTGCAGTAAATTTCATCACAATCGGGAATGGTGACCGGGACCTCGTGTTCGATCTTATCTGGACACACCCCGAAGGCTTACTAACAGAGCCACCTTCAGCGATTGCTGCAGCTTCTATGATGAGTCGTGTATTCGCTTTAGGATGCCTTGCCACTATAGCCGTCTTTTCAAAGAACGGATTACAGCCACATTGTGCGCAATTCACACCAATAAAGTTACCTCTCCCTTTCCGCACTTTGTTGCTGTGTCGGATGTTGAGACGTCTACCTGTCAGGGGTATCCTGTACACTATCCCTTTAAAAAAAACGTACTTTTCGTTATGGTTCATATTACGAGGACTAGGCGTCTTGGCGACAAGATTAGTCCTAACACAGAGCTGTGAAAGTTTTTTAGGAGCCGAAAAACAGTAGTGCTTCGGAGGGGGGCTGTCCTTTATCGCATGCGCGCCATTTATTGCGTGTGTTGTTTTTCATAAATTGCTTGTTCTTCACAATAACATTTTTGTTGGAAGTCAGCGCTCGTCTTCATTGGCCTCTGTCTCGTGTCTTCCCTTGCGCTGTAATCACAATTTGCATGGCCTGACTTTGTGGGGCAAGACAGAGGCCACTGGGACGTGGAATGCCTGCGCGTGATCACGGCTCAAGCTACAAACCTCTGCCTCCCGTGTTGCTGAAGCGCAGTGTGGTAGCGTACGCATGAGCACAGGCGTAGGTTACCCTATGACTCTGGAGCACACACCGTGCCGTTTCTCTCCTTAATGTACAACGCTTGGAAGAAGTGCATATCGAGTACCAATGTTTCTTGTGTGCTTGGTGAAGTAATCATTGCGCAAGATTCACGATATGCTGTGCCCAGTTATACGTATGTTAGCAACTTCAGCTACCAAATGGGTTAAATCATGATCGTATGCGTTAGTCGTGCCACTAGGCGTCAACGTGGGTGCATTCACGTCAAACGGTTTTATAGCTGCAAAACACGAATTGACACTGTACGAGCTCTTATATATCAATACACAATAAGCACTACTTCTGTGAAGACACGTTTCACTTTCGTGTTATACCGACAGAGGCATTAGCCATGTTTCTTTCTTTTTTTTTTCATCGAATGCGGCGTAAATGTTACGCGTGTGGCCGATTTCACGGCCAATTTCATATAGCAAGGCTGTTCCTACTGCTCGTACTGCACTTCTATTGCGCTATGACATCCTTTCAACACCGAGGTAGCGCACCCAGAGAGCACTGAGTTACCGTTCCTGTGAGGCGCCGACTGGACGAAACGCACGTGCGGATAACGTTGAAATATTGACTTCAGACCCAGCTTCCAAAGCAGTTTAGGACCAATGTGTCCTTCCCCATCACACTTCAAAGCCATGCTAACAACCAAGTTCTGAGGTAAACTGCCTTCCGTGGTAGCTTTGAGCAGCGCATAGCTCGCAGAAATGCAGTGGATCCCTTATCCGGCACTTATAAAAGCGAGGCATTACATACACAGGGTGCCCCAGCTCTCTCTAGGCATAGTTTAAAAATATGATGACGCACTCTATTACGCGGCGATTAAATGTACATTGCTGATTATTGCATGATGTAAGTCATACTAATTATGTGTCGTGCTGAATGGCTTAATTAGGCAAGGTTGATTCATTAACTTTTGAAGCAACGAAGCTAGACAAAAAATTGCAGTGAGAAAGCTGTGCATCATTTTGTAAAACATACCACTAGACAGTTTCTAAGTTCAAATCCATTAAAGAGACACTAAAGAGCAAAACGATTTTTCTCGTATTAGTAAACTAGTCTTTAACGATACCCAAACACCACGCTTGATGCGAGAAGACGCTTAGTAAGCGAGGAACCGCGCAAAAAATAATGTGGGTGGCGACGCCACCTTGAAGTTTCCGCACCATTCACCGTGACGTCACATATTTTGACGGCGCCAGTAGGGCCTACGTAGTTCCTGAACGGTAAAAATGAAGTACACTCTCCTCTGAGGGGACATAGAGTTAACATACCAAGTTTGAGGAAATTTTGTTGAGCCAATGGCGCCAGAATACGATAAGTACACTTTGAAATCCATGACGTCACGTGTGATTACTTTGGCGCGAAATTTTAAAATAAAGCTTTGAGCTTCATTTGCTCATTTAATAATACACCTATGATGGTGAAATTACCATTATAGTTCTAAAAGTACAATATATCAATCTAAACCAATTCATTGTTTCTCTTTAGTGTCCGTTTAAGTGTTATTCTTTTTCCGGTTATTAAAGGTGCCGCGAAATACAAAAAATGTACCACTCGACATGACCGCTTACGCGCCGTTGTTGCAGTGCTCTCTGACGCTCCGCGTACAGAATATATGCTTCCGTCGTGGCGGTTCATGGTCAAGCTCCCTGCCTTTCCTCTTCGTTTCTCTCTCTCATGAGAGCGATAAGCATGCGCAGTGGTTGTAGCATGTGAGGCAGCAAACAACAGGTCACGCAGCCACCACCATCGTCGCAGCCCTGCAGCCTTTTAGACGCCAACACATCCTGGCCAAATGCTATGAAACGCAGCACGTTAGGGAGCACTGTAACCACGGCCTCCATAGGCGCGCGAGCGAGCATGGCACGTGGTACATTTTTTTTTTGTATTTCGCGGGCATCTGTGGTTAGCGGGAAAAATGACTAATACAGTTAAAACCCGCAATAACGAAATCGGTGGGGAAAGCACAAAATTTCGCTCTTGCGGGAATTTCGTTGGCGCGAGAATGCGGCAGAAAAGACATGGAATTTACAAAAAAACACATTTTATTTCCAAAAGTCAGTAAGTTTGCTTTGGCGGGCCTTACCATGCAGCAATTTCATGCCTCTCGATCGGGAATCTCGTTTGCCGCGGCACAAAGCTCGCCCCATGCACTGGTCAGTGACGGCGGCACTGCGCTGTCACCAGTACCGTCATCAAGCGCGCCTACAGGCGAACCGTCTTCCGGCTCCGCTGGATCAGCGCGGATCAGCGCAGAATCGCGGACCGCGAGGTGCACGCAACGCCGAATTCTTCGCCGATGTCCATTTTTTTCCTGCCATTTTCCACCTCACTGATGATGGCAGCCTTATCTTTGAGCGTGATGAACTTCCGCTTTTTCATCGGAGGAGGCATCTTCGCAGGCAGCGAAATCGGACGAAGCAATCGCAACACACAGTTCACGTTGCACCAAGCGACCAAGCAAACGCTCCACAAATGGCTCCACACACGCGACCATGTGCGCTCAAAGCCGACAAAGCCAAGCACAGAGCCAAGCCAACGAACGAAACTCCATGAGAAATGTGGATTTGGCTACGTAGTCCGCGATAACGAGCAGGTGTTTCGTCAAGCCATCATCATCATCAATGTCGCCAGCTTTATGTTTTTTTTGTAAACAGTGATGACGGCTGCTTCTCAAGTACGCTGTAGCGATAGTTTTGCACACTTTAAGTGTAGCATGAAAGCATTTCAGCAGTTTTCGAATGTAGTTATTGTTGCGAGAGTAGATTATTTGCGCATTCCTGTTCCAAAATTTCGTTAATGAGGGACTGCGGTAGGAATATTTTTCGTAGTCGCCAGTTACGGAATGCATTGACTTCTATGGGCGTTCGCCGGCGCTCCGAAAATATTTCGTTGCGGTGAGAATTTCGTTCCCGCGGGATTTCGTTATCGCGAGTTTCGACTGTACTTAATAGATATGAACTTAGAATTGTCAATTCATATGTTCTGCAAACTGATCTACAACTTTTTCATTGGAAGGAAGAGGAAGTGATTCCTGTGTGGAACGCCGGTTTCAGTCTCTGCGATTTTTCCGGTTTTTATTTTGTGTTTGCACAAGACGCCGCTCTTGTGACTGCGAAAATGAACGTGGAATCACCTGGGCCTCCACCCTTATCTTCCACGTCGTCTGTGGACACTCCAAGAAAGCGCTCCGGCCACCCGAGCGACGCCGATGGTGAGCACACGCTGATATACTCTACAGCCAGCGACAAGAGCTCGGATGAAAGCGACTTCGTGCCCGTGACAAGGCGTAAAGCGAAGAAAAGGCTACTTACGACGTCTCCTTCGAAAAGTAAGGCTACCATGAATGCGCAAGAGTCACCGGTTCACACTAGTTTGTTTTTTCCGCTGAATGCTGCTGAAAGCATGAACCGTCAAGCCACATCTATGACTCTTAAGGCGCTCGTTCCGGGACAAATAAAAGATGTGAGAATAAATGGTCGCAAGAATGTTCTGGCGATAGACTTTACGCAACGTACTGTTCTGGACGTATTGAGAAGGTCAGTGTGCTGGGGAACATCAACGTACGTTCTTACGTACCAGATAGAAAGGACTCTACGGCCGGTGCTATTTACGATGTCGACACTTCTATCAGCGAAAGTGACTTTCCCATTCTCATCAAGCCGGTGACGGAAGGATTTACCATACCGCAAGCCCTTTGTCTTGGGAATTCGCGATGCGGAAAACTTGTTTTCAAGGGTGACAGTCTTCCATCTCGAGTCAGAGTTGGCCATTTTCGACACGCAGGACGGCCGTTCGTACCAAGACCTCTTCAGTGTCGGAACTGCTGTAAGATGGGACACGTCAGCGCAGTTTGCACAAATTCTGGTGTGTGCTCGCGATGCTCAGAGTCGCACAGCACAGAAGCCTGCCATGCAGAACTACGATGCGTGTTCAAAGGCGTGCCCGAACATGAAGAAAGAGATGTAAGTGCTGAGGCAGATGGTCAGGCTGCGGCTCCACCCACAGGGAGCCTGCTGCTAAGGTGCGACGTCGACGGTCACGTCGCAGGAGAACCTCTAAAAAACCTGCTACCGAGGCCAGAGATGCACGGGCTCCACAGAGCGCACCCACCACAACAAGCGCCAATAAGTGCCAGCAATAAGCACCCCAAGAACGACACGAGAATCATTGGCCCACCTGACGCGTGGCCAGCGCTGCCGTCGACAAATCCGCCAGCTGAGCCGCAGCATCGTTAATTGAAGGTTACTTCGGAACGAGTAGGTGGCGACAGTCAAGATAAAGAAGTAATAGCCATGGTAAAAACCCTAATGAACACCATTAGAGTACTCCTAAATAATATTCAGACTCCGGCTGCTCGTAGCGCACTTCAAATATTGGATGCACTAAACCGGGTGCTGTCAAGTCTGGAGACGCATCATGGCTGCTCCTCTGCAGCCCTTCAGTAAAGAAGTGAAAGAAGCGTCTATATTCCAGTGGAATGCCCGAGGCCTTAAACCCCGCATTTCGGATATTCGGCCATTTGTGTTTAAGAATCAGTTTTCGATTATCGGCATTTGTGAGCCACGCCTTCACAGTGCGATTCGATTGTCTAAATAGGAAGCTTTCAAGTCTTCTAGCTGCAACGACAGTAGTAAAGTCATCGTTTTTATCACGTGCGAACTCACCTATATTGAGCATCCAGTACCACCCGATGACGGCAACCAATACGTGTACCTGACTGTTAAACGCAATATTCTGACTTTCACACTAGTAGGTGTATATATTTCACCTTCAGGCCGCTTTGACCGTCCAAGGTTAAGCGCTATTATGTCGGCAACACCTGGACCGCGGATTATTACCGGCGATTTCAACGCTCATCACCCATTGTGGGGAAGCCTGAAGACAGATCGTCGGGGACGACACGTGTCCTGCTTCGCGTCTGACCATGAACTATACTGTTTAAACGAAGGCAGTCCTACGTTTTTACAGCATCTGACATATAGCAGCTGTCTCGACCTAACGTTTGTGTCACGTAGCGTAAGGGCCAAGGTACAGTGGTTTTCAGGCAATGAAACCCATGGAAGTGACCACATCCCCACCTATATTAAGATCAAGGGCCTAAGCAAGTCGCAGATCACCGTCCCTTCACGCATCGATTGGTCAAAATACAGGTCATCCACAGAGAAGCGGTGCGAGGAAAACCAAGAAGGTTCTCTTGAAAGCTTAGAAGGTGTAATCAAAGTGGCTACTCAAGATGCTTCATATAATTTCACACCTTCGTCGCAGTTTTGCGAATACGAAGTGGAATTGGAGCGGCTCCGAGCAATCCGTCGTAGTGGCGAACGACGATATTGCCACGCCCACTTCTTGTCTTGTTTTGATGTATTCGGGTTTGACCGGCAGGGACGGTTATCAACGCTCGACGCTGTCCGCGAAGTAGTGTTCTAGAAGCGTCGCGATTGTAGTAGATCGGTTTGTTAAGATTGCGCCCCGCACGCGAGTGTTCCAGCTTTGTCTAGAGATTACGCCGCCACCAGCGATATTGCTGGAAAGTTCGACAGCGCCTGTATAAAAGCCGACGCGCGTGACCGCTTGTCAGTTGATCGACGGTCGACGTTCTGTCCGCCGCTATCAGTGTATTGCTGTAGTTTGACTTTTAGTTTCTCGGCCACAAGTTCGGCCAAATAAAGAGTTTCATCTCGGACGTGTTCACTGCTGCCTTCGTCGACGTCACGACCACGTGACAATATAGACGCACATAATCCATCTATGACTTGTGGGAGGCTAGGCGTCTGCAAAAGAAGATTCAGCGTCGAATCAATGCACTCCAGTCGGTAAGATGGAAATCATTATGCGAGTCGCTTGATCCCCACAAACCCCTATCACAAATATGAAGAATCGTCCGCGGCTTACGAACATCGCCACAACTGCATCGCCCTTTCAAATGCCTCGCTCTCCACCAAAGTCGACGCGAAATTGACGTGGCAGAAGACTTCTGCGCCAGAGTTGCCAGTAAGGGGTCCGGGTTCACCCTCAGTAACCTAGGAAACGCGCCGATGTCCGGAGATTCCCGGATGGACAACCTGTTCTCTGCCGAGGAGCTTCAGGCAGCTTTAGCAGCATGCAAGCGTTCGTCCTCACCAGGACCTGATGGTGTCACCTACATGGCCTTTTGTAACCTCGGACAAACAGCTCCACGTGCCCTTCTAGCTGTATACAACGACTCGTGGTGTAACGGATGGGTTCCTCCTTCGTGGATGTCCAGCCGCCTTGTACCCCTGCTCAAACCAGGTAAATCTCCTCTGGACTTGGCCTCCTATCGCCCCATCGCGCTTGCCAGCTGTTTTGGAAAGGTGATGGAGAGAAAGATACTGACTCGCATAGAGTGGTACCTGGAGCATAACTAGATATACCCTGATGCTATGACCGGCTTTCGGCGGGGACGGTCTTCTATAGATAATCTTATTGACCTTGTCACGTCTGTACAGCAGCAAAAAAGCCTAAAGAGATTATCTGCGGCAATTTTCTTGGATGTGAAAGGCGCATATGACAGTATATAGCATGAAGCCGTCATGGACGCCTTGGGTAACATTGGATTGGGGGGCCGAGTCTATCACTGGATTTACAACTATTTAAAGGACAGAACCTTCTTTGTTCAGAGAGAAGATGGTACAACAACGCAACATTGTACTTGTCGCGGCGTACCTCAAGGTGGAGTCCTGAGCCCCATGCTCTTTAACCTTGCGCTCATCGGTCTTGTTGACGTTCTTCCGCGGTCTGTGTATCTGTCAATACACGCAAACGACATCTGCATCTGTGCGTCAGGGGTCACGAGTTTACACGTACGAGCCAGGCTTCAGCGAGCTGCTACACTGACGGCAAACTACCTCCAAGGACGGGGTCTGGAACTGTCGTCTGAGAAATGCCCACTGGTTGCATTTACGCGCATAGTAATGACCCCATACGTCATCAAAATCAATGGGCGCACTATCAGCTATGTGAAGAACCACCATTTCCTGGGAGTAATCATAGATCGCGACTTGTCTGGAGCCCCCAGATCGCCTACATGAAAAAGAAACTCGCCATGATCACACACGTACTAAGGTTTCTTGCGGGAAAATCGTGGGGTGCATCTGTACGAGCGATGCTTCAATTGTATACTGCACTCTTCCTCGGCTTCATGCGCCACAGTTTACCTGTACTGGGCAGGATCCGAACAAACGTGCGCGTACTCCAGTCGATTCAAGTACAAGCACTGAGGATATGCCTTGGGCTTCCGAGATGCGCGTCCTCAGCAGCGACTGTCGTGATCGCTCGTGATCACCCCATCACAACATATATTCGTGTCGATGCTTTAAGAATGTATATAAGACATGCCGCCCGCATTCCATCACACCACCTCGCCTCACTAGCAGCTCCTAGGCCACACTCTGCGTTCAGCGGAATTATTGCTTCGCATCGCGCAGTGATTCCCACGAGCTTCACGCACGCAGCAATGCCGCCGTTGCCGTTGTGGTGTCTACATCCACTGGAAGCCCTGATAACCATTCCCGGTATACAAAAGCAAAAACAGTCATCATACCTGGCTCTACAACAAGCCACTCTATTGTTCCTGCATGAAAAACACAGTGGACGCCTTCACATTTACATGGACAGTTCAGTTTCTTCTACAAGCTCAACGGGGCCAGTGATTATACCCGAGAAATCCGTCACCATACAGTTCAAGACGTCGCATTTGACATCATCGACGGCTGCAGAACTCACCGCCATCCGTGCTGCTCTAGAGTTCGTAGTTGAAGAACCGCCATAGGCATGGTCAGTCTTCTTCGACTCCAAAGCAGCCCTCCAGTGCATTATGTCACCATATAGTCATGGACCAAATGAACAGTTAGTCGCTGACATAAGACTGCTTCATCACCGAGCCATTGTGAAGCAGCACAGCATAACCTATCAGTGGATACCGGGTCATTGCGGTATCTACGGAAATGAGCGTGCTGATGAAGCCACCCGATCTACCCATGATGCTCTCCATTGTGCAGCTATACCGCTGTCAAGAACGGACGCCGCAACAAGGCTTCGTTCACTTGCACGTGAACTGACACTGGAACAGTGGACATTCTAAAAAGACAGGGCGTGCAAACGCCCTGTCTGTTTCTTGTGTCCTTGTTTGCACGCCCTGTCTTTTTAGAATGAATACTTACCAACTAGCTCAGCTCTCTGTCATTCTAAGGCACAGCGGAACTCGACGGACTTTACCAACGCCCATCTTCACAACTTGGACCCGAATCTACAGCTCCGTCTTCCATCGGAAATAACTAGAGCTGAGGAGACGCTCCTGTGCCACCTGTGGCTCGGGGTGGCCTTCACGAAGGCCTACTCATTTCTAATTAGAATGGCCAGCAGCCTCACATGTGATAACTGTAGCTGCGAGGGGACAATCGCCCATCTTCTCTGTGAGTGTCCTCGCTTCAGTGCACCAAGAGAACTGCTTAAAGTGTTTGATAAACTTGACAATCGTCCACTGTCAGAGGAAAAGATCTTAGGACATCGGCCGAAACCGTCCTCGGCACGGAAAGCTTTGAAAGCGTTGTTGCGCTTTTTGCGCACTAGTCTCATAGACAGACTTTAAGCAGTGTCGTTTATCGTGTTTTTGTTCTTTTGTTTCTTCTTCTTTTTCTCCTTCTTCTTTTTGTAACATCTCTTTGCTATCATCTTTCACTCCCCTTTCCCCAGCCCAGGGTAGCCAGCCGGTCTGAGAACTGGCTAACGTCCCGGTCTTTCCGTTTTTCTTCTTCTCCTCCTCCTTCACTGGAATTTTTCGCACAGGTTCGTCGTTTCAAAAGTTCATTAATTGAAGTTACCTAATTAAGCAATTAAGCATAACACAAAAACAGTGATGTACTCCAAGCAGTGGTCAGCAGCATGCATTTGGTCGCGTCCACATGGAGAGTGTCAGCCTATTTTTTAAACTCTGGCTAGAGATAGCTGGGGCACCCTGTATATTTTGAATGCAGTTGTACACTTTTAAGTACTTACACGTATCATTCATTAGTGAAAAATAGCTAATATTATATAGAATGATGATTCATATCTGATGCCTATCTCCTTACAGGTGCTGCAAATATAAGCGCTAGCAGAGGAGGCAAGGCTATTGTAACCACATCGTATTGCTGTATTTCATGGCATTCAGATTTTTGTAACCACGTTAAGGCAATGACTATGTATACAGTGCATAATTATTGCAAGTGGTCGCGTTTATAAAGCAATTTTTGCGTAAATTACACGTTTTTAACATCACAAAGCCATATGTAGCCAGAACTACGTACAGGCAGATACATGCACTACCTACCCATTATTCCCATGCTGATTCAACCGCCTCACTTGTAACTGCTATCTAGAGACTCTAGCACCACAGTTCCCTCTAGCAATTTTTGTACAAAGCTGTGATTAGCAATGCACAGGAAAATCCGCTTCCTTCTAACACTATGAAGGCATCTCGTGTTCAGTGCAAATTCATTTACACAGCTCGAGGTTAGGTCGAGGTTATCCTGGTTATCCTGCGAGGTATGCGAAAAAATACTGTACGTCACACCTGCGACAATGCCTATGTACGGTCTGGTGTCACACTACCGCTGACGTCAACAGCGGTGCATGTTTCCTTGCATCGGCCCTACAATTGCTATCGCGATAAAAGCGGCCTTTCTATCGACATAAGGTTCCGTCAACTTTCAGGCTCCTACAAGAGTTCCGATTGGCAAGTTAGTGTGTCGTAAGATGTGTTACAGCAAAGCTTATTTTGCTTCTCGCATAATAGTACTACAATATTTGTTTGAATTTTACACCCTAAATCCACGATATGATTATGAGGCACGCCGTAGCGGAGGGCTTTGGAAATTTCGAGCACCTGGGTTTCTTTAACGTGCACCTATATCTAAGTACACGGGCCTTAGCATTTACGCCTAATTGAAAATGCCGCCGCCGCGGCCGGGATTCGATCCCGCGACCTTCCCGTCAGAAGTCGATCATCATAACCATTAGACTAAAAGGTTACTTTTGGTCGGCGCTGTGTTTCCTTCGTCCATGTCTTTCCCCGGCCAGGCGGGTTTCCGCCAAACTCTCAACTTCATAAACCACTAGACCACAGCGGCGGGTGTTTCTCGCATCAGCAGTGAACACAAAAATTCAGTTCCTTAACAAGCAATAATTACGTTAATACCTTGGAGCTTCGAACAATCTGCTTTGGTTGACTGCATCCGGATATGAAACACGGAATGTAGTGTTTACAGGGCAGTAATCCAAAGACTGTGGCATCCTGGGTGGGGCTGTATGATTCTGTATAATCTTTGCCATATGCCACAGTTGGAAGGCAATCGTGGCAACTGTGGCTACGCCTACACCCTGCAAATAAAAAAGAGGCATGATTCAAAACGTCACAAGTGCGTGTGAAATATACTCAAGTGCCTCTAAGTAAGCGTTTGTTGTACTTCATGAAAGTTGTTCAGCGCTAAATTTTGCGAGAAGCACACAGAAAGACGTGACATGATGTTAGCGTTCATGAAGAAAAACATGCATCACTGAAAAACTGCAACATGTTTTGTTAAGTAGACGTTGTTAAAGGGGTGAAGCCACCAAATTTGTTGCTTGCGCGTTCTTTGTTGTAAGCGTTTCCTATAGCTCCAGGAAGCATTATACAGGCACCAAGATTGATGTATTCTCCCTAAATAATTTAATGTCGCCTTTTTATATGGACAACATTCGGTTTAGGTTTCTCGGCGCCGAGGTTGGGCAGTGACGTAGCAGTGTAGGGGGCTTGGTCACGTGACCACACAATGCTGTGACGCACTTATGCAGAAAGCGATCGAAACTCGGTGAGTGATGCAGCAACCGATGCTTTGCCGGTACGTACGTTGCAGAGGTGGCGGAGGTCGGGAGGTCACTCACGTCCTTACAGCAGATCTCGTGTGACGTTACTACAACCTTCGTTGCCCCTCCTATAGGGCTACGTTAGTGTTGGCGTGCTAGTGATGGGTCTCGATCGGGAGAATGGGCACTGGGGTACACTTTGGAAGTGAATTAAAATATTGTCACATAAGTGTGTGCGCCACTGTGGACTAGAGGACGCTACTAGCCGAAGACGAAGTTGAAGTGTCTCGGGCTTAGTTCGATGCTGGCGTACTGGTCATAGTGCGTCAACGCTACACCTCTTACGTATTGTAAATATACTGTAAATACTGCAACTCTACGCGTAACACTTTTGGTGGAGGTGCTGGGTAGTCTCTACGAAAGTCGGACCTGGATCTCCGCAGCGGACGTCACATCGGTTCCGCTGCTATGGCTACCGAAAGTGTCCCGGCCACTCCGACACCAGTGCAATACGTCATGCACCCGCTACGTGATCCGGGAATCTTCACCGGTACTGGCAAGGTAGACGTCGAAGAGTGGCTGGCGATGTACCAGCGCGTCGCCAACAGTTACAGGTGGGATCCAACCCTTATGCTGGCGAATGCGATATTCTACCTGGGGGAAACCGCAAAGGCGTGGTTTGAGACGCATGAAACCGAGCTCACAAGTTGGGACATTTGCAAAGAGAGGCTACGTGATCTCTTCGGGAGACCAATCGGACGCCAAGCGGAAGCCCAGAAGGAGCTAGCCTCCCGTGCCCAGACGTCCACCGAATCGTACATCTCCTACATTCAGGACGTTCTGGCACTTTGCCGAAAAACAGACAGCAACATGCCGGAGGCAGATAAGGTCGGACACATTACGAAGGGCATCGCCGACGATGCATTCAACTTCTTGCTTTGTAGGAGCTGCACAACAGTTGATTCCCTCATTAAAGGGTGCCGCCACTTCGAACAAGCAAAAGGCAAGCGCATCGTCCAACGCTTCGACCGGCTTCCTAATACGGCTCCGACCTCATCCTGCAACGAACTTGCGCCGTTGCTTCCACCAGCATCACCAACTTCACCAACGCAAGCCATACGTCGCGAACTTGAGGCTATGGCTCCGAGCGCTCGTGGTCCTCCCCATACGCATGACAATCTGTCAATCTCACTAATTCAAGCTGATGTTCGCCAGGAAATTGTGAATATGGACATCCCGTCCGCCGTTAGCCCCCGTCCCACCTCTACCGCTCCGATCATTGCCTCTGCTGCACCTCGACAGCATTTCGCGAATCGGTGCCGAAACCCATCTGAGTGGCGAACACCGGACGACAGACCAATCTGCTTCGTGTGCTCCCGGATCGGCCATATCTCTCGCCACTGCCGTGACCGCTGGAATTCATCGCCTCGACCATATGTTGACCGCCACTACGAACGCGCCTCTCGTCCTCTGTCACCCCAAGCCGACCCGTCCAATGATGGCCCTGCTGCTCCTCCATTCACCAATCGCCGCTCGCCCTCACCTCGGTGTCGTCAGTCCCGTTCGCCTACATCTCCGCGTCCCCCGTCCCCATCCTACTCAGGCCGCTTCTCGGGAAACTAACCAATGCAGCCCCTGGAGGTGAGGCTGCATTGACGACCCTAACTGCAAAACCTCTGTTGACCCTTGCTCCTAAACGAAACGTAATCGAAGTTTTTGTTGATCATGTGCCCGTTAAAGCCCTCATCGACACTGGTGCTCAGGTGTCGGTCATGCGCTCCGACCTTCGTAGCCGTCTTCGAAAAGTGCTAACGCCCGCCGAGTCGCCTGTCCTACGCGTAGCCAACGGCAGCACAACAGCCGTAATGGGAATGTGTACAGCCCGTATTACCATCGCCGACCGCTAAACGTTAGTTCTGTTCACTGTACTTGCGGAGTTCCCTCACGAGGTGATCCTCGGAATGGACTTTTTGACTGTTCACTCTGCCCTTATTGACTGCTCAACCGGTATTCTGAGGCTTGAGCTACCCCAGTGCTGTGCCGACACCACCGCAGATATCCAGTCCCGACTTCGCTGCACTGAATTTGTTCGGCTGCAACCTGACGCTGCGACTTATGTGCTCATGTCACCTTGCCCACCACTTCGGTATGGTAATTATGTTGTGTCCCCACTTTTCGACGCCCTGCTAGAGCGCCAAATCGTTCCCCCTAGCTCCATCGTTACACTCACCAACAACAGTGCGTGGCTTCCTATCCTGAACTTTGGCTCGTGTCCACAAGCTCTTCCTGAGGGTGTGTCTCTCGCTGTGTTGACCCCTTTGGAAGAGTCCGGAGTGTCTGCTCTCAGCTATGAACAACCATCTCAGTTGGCTCAACCTTCGGCTCCGACGATGCTATCTAACGACAAATTCGCCAAAATAATAGCTCCTGACCTACGACCCTCTTACGCTGACGCCCTCCGCCGCGTTTTGATGTCCTACGAAGACATATTTGATTTCGACAATCGCCCGCTGGGTCGAACCGACATCATCACCAATCCGATCCACACTGGTGACGCTCCGCCCATCCATAGGCGTCCCTATCGTGTGTCGGCGGCAAAACGTCACGTCATACAAACAGAGGTCGAGAAAATGCTCTCGAAGGACATTATCGAGCCCTCCTCCAGTCCGTGGGCATCCCCTGTCGTCTTAGTAAAAAAGAAGGACAATACTTGGAGGTTCTGCATAGATTATCGTCATCTGAAGACGGTCACGAAAAAAGACGTTTACCCGCTTCCGCGTATTGATGACTCCCTGGACTGCTTACATGGTGCCAGTTATTTCTCTTTCATCGATTTACGTTCTGGGTACTGGCAAATCGCAGTCGATGACAGAGATCGCGAGACGACGGCTTTCGTCACCCCAGATGGTCTCTACCAATTCAAAGTGATGCCTTTTGGACTATGTAATTCCCCAGCCACCTTGGAACGCATGATGGACTCTGTTCTACGTGGTTTTAAATGGTCCACATGCCTATGTTACCTTGATGACGTTATTGTTTTTTCACCGACGTTTGACAGCCATCTCCACCGGCTATCGGCCATCCTTGACGTCTTCCGACGAGCAGGCCTGCAGCTCAATTCTGCGAAATATCATTTCGGCCGTCGTCAATTACGGGTCCTCGGTCACCTGGTGGACGCTACTGGCATACAGCAGGATCCTGACAAAGTGCGCGCAGTCCGCGAATTTCCACCTCCTCGTACCTCTGCTGATGTCCGAAGTTTCCTGGGGCTGTGTTCCTACTTCAGACGATTTATTGAGAACTTCGCCGAAATCGCTCGTCCTCTCACCAATATTCTCAAAAAGGACAGCCCATTGAGCTGGGGACCAGAGCAAGCTCAGGCATTTTCAACGCTTACGAGTCGCCTTGTAAATCCGCCCGTTCTGGGTCATTTTGATCCGTCTGCTTACACTGAAGTTCGTACGGATGCAAGTGGCCATGGCATTGGTGCTATTTTGTCCCAACGACAGCGCGAGGTGAATCGTGTCATCGCTTATGCTAGCCGCCTTCTATCGCCCTCAGAGCGCAGTTACTCGATCACAGAACGTGAGTGCCTCGCCCTTGTTTGGGCCATTGCCAAGTTTCAACCATACTTGTGCGGACGACATTTCACCGTGGTAACAGACCATCATGCCTTATGTTGGCTCTCCTCACTCAAAGACCCTACGGGACGCCTCGGTCGCTGGGCTTTACGCCTTTAAGAATACACATTTTCTGTGTCGTACAAATCTGGACGGCTACACAAGGACGCCGACTGCCTCTCCCGATACCCCATCTCCCCACCTGACACCACCGAAACTGATTCGTATACCTGTGTTTTGTCGCTCAGCGACTTCCTACAAGTCACCGACGAGCAGCGTCGTGACCCGCATTTGCGATTTCTTATACAACGCCTCACCTCAGAACAACGGGACGGCACCCTCCGTATGTTTACACTGCACGACGGCACCTTATATCGACGCAATGTGACACCACACGGTGCTGAATTGCTTCTCGTTATTCCTCAGCATCTGCGACCATCTATCGTCTCGCAATTGCACGATGCTCCCACCGCTGGACATTTGGGTGTTTACAGAACTTACGATCGCGTGCGCAGACGTTTCTTCTGGCCTGGTCTATAGGGAACCCAAGCTCAAGTTTGCGGCGCGACGACAGCGCCGCGCCAGCCGCGCTGCGGCTCTGTCGGAAAGCTCTGAACCTTCTGCGCAGCCGACTCAGCCAGAGAACATGTACCACTTTAGAGAACGGAAACTGTACCTTTGGCTGTAGTACGGAAATAAGGGTAGCGGCGGCGTACTGAACTGCAATAGAGCGAGGCGAGATGGCGCTGCAAGTACTATCATCATCATTAGACAAACGCATATTTGCGGTTGGTTCGCCCTGGTCGCACTACTGCGCTTTTTGCTCCCTGTGGTATTTTGTTCTTTGTCGTTGCTAAATCGCGGCTCGCGTGTGTAATAGTTATCGCCAGGTGACCAAACTGGCCTCGACTGGCAAAAACAGCATCAATCAAGTCAGGTTTGCATCGTTTATTGTGAGTCCGCAAGGTAGTACAAGCAATGTATATGTACAGTCAGGTCCAAGCAAAACAAGTCATACACGTTGAAAGCTCATAAAAACAAGTCACTCATACCCGTGCGTGTGTAACGAGTCTGAAAGCTGACAAATATCTGCATATAACTGAACACCGAGACCACTGAAAGAACGTTGCTCTCATTGTGTTGCGGCGTCCGAGTAGACCATAGCTTTAGGACAAGGGTCTTATCCTGCCGATAGATAGCTAGCGCAGTGACAGCTATGTAGTTTTTATAAATTTGTTGCGTAAACTTTCGCGGATGCGAACAGTTCTGCATATTCCTCGCTCTGCGATGTCACCTTGAATGCGTTACAAATAAGGAATATCGCGTTGTGTCTACAGGGTAGGCGCGAATTTCTCGGCGATATTCTCGGCCATGAAGCCATACCATACGTATTACATACTCAGGTAATAGGTGAAAGAAAATATTGCAGGCTCGTTTTGTTCCTCGTTATAGTTCAGTTACACAGTTTCTACAGCTAGAATTTCTTGGCGCTAGTAGTAATCGGACTGCTGAGTATGTAGCGTAGATGAATGCTAAAGAAACAGAGACATAAGGCGATTGCTTACAGATTCCAGAAGCACATTCTAAGAAAATAAGCTTTAGGCATGCAGTGTACATCATTGTTGGTGTTCGCACAGAACATTAAACAACTGCTCAGCCACGAGCACAATCTCTATATCACATAGACATGTCGATAGAACTTGAGCACAATATTGCAAGCACTCACGAAATCAACTGGTAGGTCATGATGTGAACCTGTGCCAATGCTGGATAAATAAAGGTCATGTATATATTGCATAATTGTTATTGTGTTATTTACTTTTTCAATATATTTGGGCTTGGAAGCTCAAGTATGTATTCTCCCTGCTACTTTTAGAATAGAAGCTCCGGCTTGAAATACTGCCACATGCGCTTTCTTTCTACCTTTTATGTTATTGGCCAATTAGTTACTGCGTTGCGGAAACCGTGTCAGAATGTCTGGGAACATCCAGGTTATTTTAGGATCTTCTGTTAGGCTGGAGTGCGCAATCGCGAACAGCTGAGTGTATTCTCCAACTAACGCAGTAATAATGCTCGAATGTTCGATGCCGCAGGTATAAATGCCGACGCGCCTTGCCACAGATCAGTTTATCGACGGCCGACGCTCTCTCTGTTCGCCGCTATCACTGTGCAGTGTGTATTGCTGTAGTTTGACTTTTCGTTTCCCGGCCACAAGTTCGGCCAAATAAAAAGTTTCATATTGGACACACCGACTGCTGCTTTCTTCGACGTCACGACCCCGTGACAATACGTAAAATCTTGTAGTGTGGCTGTGGATAAGTCTAAGTTCATGTATGTTTTGAATTACCTCTTCGATTTCCTAGGTTTTTTCGTGACAGTAGTTCACAGACTTTCACTTCATAGTGGTATGTGCTACAACTGTGACATGTTAATTTAATCAAACAGCAGAAGTAGGTGTGCTCAAACAAATTTGGGACGTTTCTCTGCTATAAAAAAAAAAAACGCCAGGCCTGCGCGGAAAGCGCAGCACAGTCACAGCGAAAGCTGGAAGAGCGGCATTTCTAGAGCCCGTTATAAACTCTCCTGTGGCTACCAATGCAGGTACATTAGCAACGTACCCACTACGCCACAAAGCGTAATTTTTGGGAAGTTGGGAAGCACCCAGCACGACATTATTCGTTGTTCTGCGGAGAAGCGAGGTACCATATGTAAGCGATTATGTGCAGTTTGTTGATGCGGCGGTTGATGACGATGAATAATTATGGTTGCGCCCTTTGTAATGGGCTGGAAGCTTCAAATGACCCACTAGTTACGTAATGCATATTGTGTGACGCCCAGTCGTTATTTAACTGTCCCACCACGCTTTACAACACACTTTAACCGGAGAAACGCAGAGCGGGAGAGAGAGAGAATTGACTTTATTGAGACCCTGAGGAAATGGATCATGGGAGCCTTATGGGCTTCGTTGGCAACCAACAGAAGTGCACTTGCGAGGAACCCACTACGCTATAAATCATTGTAATTTTCGAGGAGTAGGGCAGTCACTGTGCCATTTTTCGTCATTCTACAGACAGCCGTGGTACCTGCTAAACGCATGTAAGGCATTATGCGCACTTTGTTGATGCTTTGCGTGATGACGATGAAGAATTATGGCAGAGCTCTTTGTAATGGGTTGGAAGCATTCAACAACCTACTCGTTGCGCAATTCGCATTGTGTGACGCCTGGTTACAGAATTCGCGTTGTGCGACGCTTGGTGCTTATTCTACTCCTTTACCACGCTATATTGCATATGCTAATGTAGTTCCTTCCCGACATGAAGCCTGTATAGGACCTTTTTGCAAAGCAGTTTCAAGCACCGGCATGGCTCAGAGGTTGAATACTGGGCTCCCACGCAGAGGGCCCAGGTTCGAACCTCGTTCCATCCTGGAATTTTTTTCTTATTTAGTTTTTTTTCTTATTTCGAGCGATACTGGTTACGGACATCGGCGGCGGCGGCGGCGGCGGCGGCGGCGGCGGACAACTACGGCACCAAAAACGGCCGGTGAAATGATCTCATAACAGCTTTCGCTGTAAAACACTACCATATTCACTGAACACAATCTCACTCATCACGACAGATGCAAAGCATGATATGATTATGAGTCATACAGTAGTGGGCAACTCTAGATTGATTCTAACTGCCTGGAGTTAAACAAACGCAGTTGTAGCCTTGAAGGAGACAAGGCTGCTTGTCGAAACATTTGCTCCAGCGACACCTCTTAACAAATGTTTCGTCTATTCAAGCTTCCGTCTTTCCCTGAACTTCAGACGCAGATCTAAGCACACGAGTGTCTTTGCATTTCGCCCCCAATGAAATGTGACCACCGTGGCTGGGTATAAAACCTGCGTCGTTGAGCTCAGCAGTGCCATCAGTGTTAATGTCACATAAATGTCACATAATGTCACTAGAGGATCCTACTAGACGAAGACGAAGTTGAAGTGTCTCGGGCTTTGTTCGATGATGGCGTACTGGTCATAGTGCGTCAACGCTACACCTCTTACGTATTGTAAATATACTGTAAGTACTGCAACTCTGCGCGTAACAATATATTCTAAGCGTTTCCTGTGTCCGACCCTTCGTCTGGAGTGTCCTTGCATACACAGGAAACCCACAACAGGCTTGTTATTCGCCGCGAGATCGGGCTACAGGTGGCAGCACCGTCGCCGCACTAGTGTGGATAGGCGGTTGTCGGCGCGTATACAAACGTGCACAACAGCGCTTCGTTGTGAGCGATGTGACCCGATTTCCGGCAAACAGAATGCGTTGACTGCAGCTTTGTGGTAATATTGTGCACATTTATCAGGCGCTTCTTCATAATCTGTACATTATCATCATCACATGGTGTTCTTTATCATCTTCGCTTGTGGGGACACATCTTGAGATTGTTCTGTGCCTCGGTTGTGTTCGGTTCGCTAAGTCTTGAAGGCTTATTAAAGGCGTGTCAACTGCGACGTCACAAGTGGTGGAGGGTGCTCATCGGTTCCCCGTCCTCTCATCGCCCGCTTTACCTACTGGAGCTTCGTTCAGGTCGCCGTTTGTGCCAGTTGTCCACCAGCATGCCACAGGACGAACCCTCAGGCACTTCTTCATCTACCTCTTCCGCTACGGCTGCCGCGGCTTCTCCACCTTGAATCGTCAGCGGGCCCCATCGCGATGCCCATTTATTCACTGGACTTCGCATTGAAGATGTGGAGGATTGGCTCGACCAATACGACATAGTGAGTGCTGCGAACCATTGGGGCGATCCGCACACACTCCGCCACGTCTCCTTCTACCTCACAGGCGCGGCGAAGACTTGGTTTTTCAACCATCTGATCGACTTTCCCGACTGGAGCACTTTCAAAGAGCGTCTCCGACAAGTGTTTGGCACTCCAGCGGTTCGATCCGCCCTTGCGAAGAGAACACTGGACACTCGTAAACAAGAACTGGGCGAGTCTTATACCTCGTATATAGAGGATGTCCTTTCCCTTTGCCGTCGCGTCAACGCTTCCATGGGAGAGTCAGACAGAGTGCGTCATCTTCTGAAAGGCATCGCGACTGTCGCCTTCAATGCTCTGGCAATAAAGGACCCGGCTACCATCGCTGATATTGTAGCTACGTGCCAGCGTCTGGACGAGCTCGAATCCGCACGGTTGCAGCCGGACACCCCTCATAACAACCCTACTGCCGATCCCTCATTGCGCGCGATGGTCCGTGCCATCATACGAGAACTGCAGTCGCTCGGCTTTTCAATGGGCGCGGCCCCTTCTCCCGCCTCCAGTACCAGTTTGCGTGACGTTGTTAAGGAGGAGTTGGCGGCTATGACTGGTGCTGCGTGTACAGACCCTCTCGTCTCTTGGCCACAACCAACATACGCGCAAGTCGCCGCGGTTACCCCGGCCACCGTTCCATCGACGCCGCCGAAGGCGACGCCAGCCCACCTGGCTTCAATAACCCCCAGCGCACATAGCCAGCCCTACTATCCACCATGGCGCCCGACGCGACCTACCTGCTACTACTGCGGCTATCCTGGACACATCGCACGCTTCTGTCGCAAGCGTCAGCAAGACGAGCGTTGTGGGTTTGACACTTACGAACGGGACGACTTGTCCGCTGGGTCCACTTTCCAGCGCCGTCCTTCTGCAACGCTTC
Source organism: Rhipicephalus sanguineus (assembly GCF_013339695.2). NCBI lineage: Eukaryota > Metazoa > Arthropoda > Arachnida > Ixodida > Ixodidae > Rhipicephalus > Rhipicephalus sanguineus. The sequence goes on along the minus strand of NC_051182.1, from coordinate 34,018,018 downwards.
CCGGCCGCTCTCCCTCTCCACCTGCAACGTTCGAGACGGCTCCGAGCTATCGTCCTGCCAGGCGCCGCTCGCCGTCAGCCCTTTGTCGCTCGACGTCACCTCTTCGACCAGCCTCTCAGTTCGCCGACCGTCACCCGGAAAACTAAATTATGCAGCTTTTGGAGGAAAAGCTGCATCTAGCGAAATGAGAGAAATTCCTCCAGCACGTCCCCATAATATCATCTCTGTTTTGGTAGAAGGCATAGAAGTGGACGCATTAATAGACACTGGTGCTAGTTTGTCAGTTATTCACGGTGGTTTGTGTTCGCGTCTCCGGAAAGGTACTACTCCCTACGATGGACCTACGCTGCTCGCTGCTCAAGGGCACGCCATTCGACCTTCCGCCATGTGCACTGTTCGTGTCTACATTGATGGAGTTCTGCATTATATACAATTCGCAGTGCTTAGTTCGTGTGTCCACCAGCTCATATTAGGATGGGATTTTCTGTCAACGGCGTCCGCTACCATCTGCTGCCGGCAACGTGTTCTCCACATGACTGATACCGCCTATTCGCTCCACGCAGATGACACACCATTTCGCTTTCTTGCTGCAGAAGACACCGAGCTACCTCCCCGTAGTCAGCGAATTGTTGCCATCACGTCTGATACCATTGACCACGGTGACCTGCTCGTACAACCATCTGCACGCTGTCTCACCAGAGGGTTAACCTTTCCATCAGGGCTGGTGCGTTTCGATGATGGCTCCGCATTCGTTTGTGCAACAAACCCGACATCCGAAAAAATTCTGATTCCTAAGGGTATCACGTTGGCTTGCGTCGCTATATCAGAGCCTTTTTCTGTTGTTCCTCTTCAAGTGGCTTCCCCTGAAGATCACTCTGTTGGACCATCCATATCCATCTCCACCCTTGAAGCTACTATCAGCTCCGACCTGACCCCTTCGCACTCAGAACAGTTGATCGCCTTGCTAACCAAGCATCAAGCTTCGTTTGACGCGCATTCCCCTGTATTAGGACAGACATGCGTCACCACGGATCGGATCGAGACTGATGGTAGGTCCATCGTTCGTCGCCGACCATACCGCGTATCTCTCGCCGAGTGGAAGGTCATCGAAGAAAACGTTGACGACATGTTGCGACGGAAGATAATACGCCCCTCGGATAGTCCTTGGTCATCTCCCGCCGTACTAATTCGGAAAAAAGATGGTTCTGTACGATTCTGCGTGGATTACAAGGCGCTAAATAAGATCACGCGCAAGGACATATACCCTATGCCACGTATAGACGACGCATTGGATTCGCTACAAGGGGCCGAGTACTTCTCGAGTCTCGATCTACGTTCGGGATACTGGCAGATACCGATGCATGAGGACGGTAAAGAAAAAAACGGCGTTTTCGACCCCAGATGGGCTTTACGAGTTCAGTGTAATGCCCTTCGGCCTCTGCAAAGCTCCCGCAACATTCGAGCGCATGATCGACACCGTTCTGCGTGGTCTCAAGTGGAAGACTTGCCTGCGCTATTCGGACAATATTGTTGTTTTCTCTCTCAACACCTACAACGTTTGGAGGAAGCGCTGACGTGCCTTGCTAACTCTGGCCTTCAGCTGAACACGAAAAAGTGTCATTTTGCCAGCAAGACAATTAAGGTCTTAGGCCACAATGTGAGTAAGGACGGCATGCGTCCTGATCCCGATAAGGTTTCGGCGGTTCTTCACTTCCCTCGTCCCGAAAGGAGCAAAGATTTACGCAGTTTCCTTGGCCTCGCTTCCTACTTCCGCCGATTCATACGAGACTTTGCTTCAATAGCGGCACCTTTGCACAAATTACTCGGTTCTGGTGTTCCCTTTGACTGGTCTCCCGAATGTTAATCGGCGTTCAGCTATCTGAAAAACGCCCTCACGTCCGAACCTGTACTTCGCCATTTCGATGAAACAGCACCCACACCCCTGTATACTGACGCTAGTGGTCACGGCATCGGTGGTATTCTCCTGCAGTGAGATCAGTCATCACGTGAGAGGGGCGTCGCATATGCAAGCCGCGTACTGACCAACGCTGAGAAGAATTACACCATCACTGAGCAGGAGTGCCTAGCTGTCGTTTGGTCGGTGCAGAAGTTTCGACCTTATCTACATGGCTGTCATTTTACCATCGTTACAGACCACCATGCTCTGTGTTGGCTTTCAACACTCAAGAACTCATTAGGTCGCCTTGGTCGCTGGATTATACGTCTGCAATAATACCATTTCACTATTATCTACAAGTGTGGTAAAAAGCACCAGGACGCAGATGCGCTTTCTCGCTGCCCACTTCCTACGGCACCGTGCACTAGTTCTGCTACTAACTTCAGCGATGAATGCTCGGACGGTCCTTTCACGAATGTCTCTTCCTTAGACGCTCTTGACCAGATCTTTCCTGACGACCACGGCTCGATGATGTCTCATCAGCTCGCTTACTCTTACTGTCGACGCATCATAGACAGCCTTCAGGGAAATTCGCGGCCGCCTAATGCCCGCCTTCGTCGACAGCTCACGCAGTTCAAGCTTGATAACCACATCCTTTACCATCACATCTATCACCCAGATGGTCAACGCTGGGTACACGTTCTGCCTCGCTCTCTTAGAGCTGATATTCTTAAGGCCTGTCACGACGACATGACTGCTGGTCACCTTGGTTTCCAGAAAACGTACGACCGCATTAAAGGTCGCTTCTATTGGCCTGGCCTATCCACCAGTGTAGCGAAGTACGCCACTTCCTGCAACCTTTGTCAGCGCCGAAAGCTCCCAACATCACCTCAAAGCGGCGAGCTGCAACCACTTCCGTGTCCGTCGGTACCATTCGAAGTCGTTGGCATTGATCTGTGTGGTCCTCTTCCCATGACTCCCACTGGTCATCTCTGGATAGTGACAGCTGTCGACCACTTGACACATTACGCCGAAACAACCTGCGTAACTTCGACGTCGGCTTCTGAAGTGGCTGCATTTATGCTTAAAGCCTCAATCCTGCGTCACGGTGCACCTCGTGTCATTCTGAGCGACCGTGGAAAAACTTTCCTTTCAGAAATAGTTGAGGAATTGCTCCAAGCCTCCGGTACCACGCACAAGACAACCTCCAGCTATCACCCCCAAACCAACGGGCTGAGCGATTTCGTCGCACACTCTCCGACATGATAGCCGTGTACATTGAGCCATACCACACAAACTGGGACGCAATTTTGCCATTTGTAACTTTTGCATATAATACCGCCGTACAACGCACAACTGGCTACTCGCTATTCTACCTTGTGTATGGCCGATCGCCAACTTCCCTTCTTGACGTCTCTTTCTTGTCCGCCCCTGTCGCTCCATCTGCATCTTCCTGTGAACAGTATGTGTCCCGCATCCTCCACTGTCGCCAGCTCGCCCGAGTGAACACTGAGGCACGACAACAGCACCGCAAGAGTCTCCACGACGCATCTCACAGTGCTGTGATCTTCCACACTCTAAGAAAAAAGAGAGTGAAAAGAGGGTCATGGAACCGTGACTCTCTTCGGGTGTCCATCTGACCCCTTTTGGAAGGTACAGGCAGAGAAAAAGAGTTCGCATTTGGGAAGGAGTCACTGGACCCTCCTGGAGCGCGTTTCGATTGGCTTCGGTATACGGAAGAGCCGCCGTATACGCCATACATATCGCACGCTCGCCCTTTGGCGCCGTTGTGGCGCCTTGCTTGGCGACGCAGGCGGGGTTGGCGCCGGGGTGGCGCGCCGCTCTCCTCTCTCAGTCGTCTCAGTATGTCTCAGTCCCCTGGTCTATTGGAATGCGTTGCGTGGTTGTGTGGTTGTGTTGGTTGCGTGTCTTCGGTGGTGTTGACACCGGCTCCGTGCACGAAGTGACGCTTGGAGGGCGGAATATTCATGGAGCTGCGGACACCGACAACGGGCGCCAGTTAACGGTGAGTGTACTGCTTTCGCAGGTACTAATTATACAGCTTTAGCTGGGCGTCTGCAGCAGCTCTGCGGAATCTGCCAGCCATTTCCAACAGTAGCCTGTATCCGCGGGGCTGTTGCGGATGCCCAACTAAAGCTGTCAGTTAACAAGTTGCTACCGTTATGCGCGTTGCTGTACAAGCTCCCATAAAGTGAGCGATGCAAACAATAATCGAGGGTCATTTCTTGCTGATCGCACGTCGTGTCTGCACTACTGAATGTGCAAGATGTCGTTTTGAGATGCACTTTAGTCTACTTCATAATAACCTTTCCATCGACCTTGATTGTGCAGCGTGCTTCCACGCGTGGGAACGTGAAAAAAAGCCTGTCTACAGAACGCTCAGACGCACTATATGTAATGGTTTTTGTTGGCTTAAAGACGGTAGTTTGAGGTGCAGATATAGTACGTTGGCTTCCACAATGTACGCGGTAGCCATTCAAGTTGGACACGCCTCGCCGGTAAAGTGAAAAAGCTCTAGACTTTCGACGGCGCGCGTTGTTGCGGCCGCCGGCGTGCACTCTTTTCCCTCGTTTCTGTTTGCTGTTTACGTGGTTTGCATACACTGCGATGACGTTGGGCGTTATAACAGAATCGAGGGAGTGTACGTGATTGTGGGAGTTATGTGCGCTAATTCTAGCATATGACATGTCTGATCTCGACGTAAACGGCGTACGCACGCGCTAGGTGTCGTTCGGGACCTAGTACTCGCATCTGTTTATCTGAGTATTTAAGGATGGGTTACGTTTGTAAAACATGCGGTCAATAGCCGCTCACGGCATGCCCCTGGCTGCCGGAGGATGTGCTTTGTTGTTTTGTTGTTAGCCTTTATTATGTCTGTGTGAACCACTTATTGTGTAGGTTTTGCAAACCTTTACTGCAATTTCATTTTCTCATCATAATATCACGTTCTGCTTTTCAGATACCGTTTTTCATGGTGCTCACGCTGGACAGGAGCGACAACCTAGCAAGCCACAAGTCTGATGCCTCAAGCCGTCACCACTTTTTGATTTATTCTTAATCACAAGGAATAAATATGGAAACATGATGGCAATTTCTGCTGTTCATTTAGCACCATATGACACTGTGCACATCACAGTCACACATTTTAGTTGGCTATACTCGTACAAGCATGTAAATGAGGAATACCCAAACTTCTTAATTGGAAATCACAGACCATCTTTTCGCGCTTTCTATATAACTTTGCTGGAAAATATGGGTTGTTTTGACGAGTTTTATTAAAATAATGCTAAAACTTAACTATTCTTTTTTTACAGTCGCTGGGCAGAACGGCAAAAATTACTGGACTTGCATAAAATGAATACTCCACTATTTTCAACAGTAGTCATGCAAAAGTAGAGCAAGGATCAAACGAGTAGCTTAAAGGGCCCCTCATCAGGCCACATAGCAAATATTAGTTAGACGCTGGAAGTTGTTGTGTGCCGAATGAACAGCTGTATGCCGCAAGAATTTTTCAAATCGGTTCATTACGAGCTGAGAAAAACAATAATTTGTAGCGGCGCGAAACCATGTTGCGAGGAGGCGAGTTTCAAACCCTTGCCACTCGCCCCGTGTAGCCTTAGCAAGCCAAATCCCTTCCCTGCCCTCTTCACTTGACACATACGCATGAACACTTCATGCGCATGCATGGTCACGTGCTCATGAAGTGCCCGAGGCAGCCCGAGCACGCGAGCGGCGTTGCACGGCCGCTACCTTTTTTTTATGTAGCGGCCGTGGGCGTTTTGTCGGCGTTCTCTGTGGTGTACTGCCTGTTTCTGCGGGACGGGCATGAAAGTTGAGACATTTGTACGGGCACGAGAGTGACCGTATCATGAGCCAGTGCCGCATTAACGTTTACTTGGACGCGGTAGAATAAATGAGCATAACGAGTGCTCGAACGCGTAAGAACATTACTTTCGTTTCCAGGGCTGGCGTCTGCTCGATGCGCTAACGGCGGGGACACGAACGCATGGGAAAGGGAGGCACATTAGCCCCGCATCTCGCTGCAATTCACGAAAAAACAAATGAAAAAGACGCACACATTCCCTTTGTGTGTCTCATTATTTCTCTCAAGTTTTATTAATCTATTCAACCAACAAATTACACAAACTACACATGTCGTGTCAAATAATTATCGCAGTGTCACGTGCTACTGTTGGCGACGTCAGAGCACAGCCGTCTACGTAGAGGAGCGACGTCACAGCACTACCATCTACGTAGGGCCATTTTCTCATGTACGTCATCCCCTCATTCTCTAAAGCACGCGCCCGCGAGAGGAAGGGCAAGCAGCGTTCACTTTGAAATTTGACCCATTTCCGCGGCGCGTAGCGTTGCAAATTTTGGCAGATGTGATCGTGAACGCCCAAAGTATGCATTGCGCTCGTCAGCTCAAAATTGTCAAACCTGGTGAGGGGCCCTTTAAAATACTTGTGGAGTCGCTTGATGCTTCGGTGTGGGTCCCTTGACCCCCCTAGGAGCGTTACCGGCAAGAGTCGTCTGACTCCCTATAAGTGGTAACGTGATCCTCCCGATGAGAGTCTTTGCACTCTTCCTAGAGGGTCAGGGGACTCTCCTAGAGCGAGCCGACCCTGACCCACCAAGAGAGTCACCGTGACTATTTAAAGAGAGTCCTATACGTGGCAAGTCAGAACTCTCCGAAAAGAGTCACGCATACTCTTTTTTTTTGTTAGAGTGCACCCCGGTGACGAAGTGCTACTCCGGACACCAGTTCGCACTCCTGGCTTGTGCGACAAATTTCAATTTTGGTTTCTTGGTCCATACACAGTCTTGGAGCAGACCTCCACCCTTAATTATCGCGTCGAACCTGTTATTGCTCCAACTGACCGGCGCCGTCGCGGTACCGAGATTGTGCATGTCTCTCGTATGAAGCCTTTTAACAGGCGTTCTCCGTACCTTTAAGTTGCGTCCAGGATGGCCGCTTGCACGAGGGGGAAATTAGCGTGGGCATTTATCAGGCGCTTCTTCATCATCTGTACATTATAATCATCACATGGTGTCCTTCATAATCTTCGCTTGTGGGGACACATCTTGAGATTGTTCTGTGCCTCGGTTGTGTTCGGTTCGCTAAGTCTCGAAGACTTATTAAAGGCGTGTCAACTGCGACGCCACAATATGTGCGCTCTTCATTCCCGAATTAATGCACGAAGCGCGCCGAACGTTACAATTAGTGGTGAGAGAAGCGCATTCTGCCAACGAACGGGTTGCTCGCCTTCGGCGACAGTCGGCGTTTTCGCAATGGGTGAAGTTTTCTTTATGTTTTACTTGTACATGTTTAGCTCTTGTTGCACCTACTACACACTGCTGTATAGCACGACTGAATTAACTATTTACTTCTTGTTAATTTGGATGCCCCTCAACAAAAAGAAAGCCCGTATTCCTGCACGATGAGTTGAAATAGCACTTTGTGCACTCCGTGCTCAAATATTCATTCGCATTTCTTATTCAGTTCTCCATGAAATGTAGGACAGTTTATAGGTTTACTGAGGAAAGCTACGTGGCTGACAGCGCTTTAGCTCTACGGAGACGTTTAACACGCACACGCTTGTTTTTATTCCAGTAACAGTACACAAAGGTAACTGTACAGCTAGCACGGAAATTTCTTCGATTGATTACTTGCACGACAGTAATGGAACAAAGATCCGGTTATTTCACGGGACCAAAGTACGTTTTTTTTCATACGAATAATGTCCGCTGCCTTCCGTCAATCTAAACAACACAACACAAACGTTCAAGATAATGTAAACCAAAAAAAATGTGGCTTCGCGTGAAATTACTACGACATAAATGTAAAATACGCCGTTTGGATTAATTTGGACCATCAGCGCTCTTTAACGTGCACCTTAATCTAAGTACACCGGTGTTTTTGTATAAATTTCGCCAAGAGTTGAAATTGCGCATGGCAACTCAGTTTTGCGATTTCCGTGTCATTTCATTTTCTGTTCTTTTTAGGGGACAATTTAAATACCGAAGTGTCAGACGTGACTTAACAGAAATATTTCTTTCTAGCGAGACCAGGACCGTACACGACTAAAGCTCGTCGCGTAACGTATAAACATTGCCTGTCCCATTGCCTGTCCCACTAGATTAGGCTCTCATGGAAACGGTACACTTATTGATCACGTATTGTCAAACTTATCACCATCGCCTTGTTCCGCGGTTGTTGATACTGACATAACCGATCACTTCCCAATCTGTCTTACATTTCCTACTGACATGCCCGTAAACGACAGCAACTACTACACTTCAGTGTTTAATGCGGATGCCTTTGTGGAATCCATAAGTAAAACTGATTGGTCGCCAATAAATTCCATGCATGATCCTGAAGCAGCACTAAATAAATTTTGCTCTTTATTTTTGATGGCAGTCTCGAGTAACACGCGTACTGTGAAATGTAGGAAAAAATATAAATACCCGCACAACCCATGGATGACGGTTGGTCTTCTAAAAAGTCTAAGGACGAAGGAAAACATGTACAAGAAAACAAAACGTCAGCCCTTTAACACTGCACTTGCTAGACGATATAGATGTTACTGTAAATTATTGAACATTTTGCTTAAACGGACAAAAAAAGCTTACTACGAAAGTAAATTTGTACAGAATAAAAACAACCCCAAAAACCAGTGGCAGCTGCTAAACTCTTTTCTTAATAGGTCGTCTGGTGATGCCCCCATTACAAAAATAAATTATAATGGTCTCAGTCTCTCGGAGCCGAATGAAATTGCGAATGCTTTCTCGGACTACTTTTCTTCCGTTTATTCTAGTAAGAACCGACGTGCGTAGTTGCATAGCACATTACGCCGCACACCACAGTCGTTCTTTTTGTTACCAGTTACACCAGATGAAGTGTTTTCCACTATTAACAGTCTTAAAAATACCGGACCTGGTTTAGATAGCATCTCTGTGAGACATTTAAAACTAGTTGCACATTTTATTTCAGCCACATTGTGTAATATTATTAACCTGATGTTTAAACACGGATTATTTCCTTCATTCTTGAAAAATGCCAAGATTGTTCCTATTTTTAAAAAAGGTGACAAACAATTAGTTACTAACTATCGTCCAATTGCTATTATTTCCTGCCTTAGTAAACTCATTGAGAAATTATTCGTGAAACGTCTTAATAACTACCTAGCCAAGTTCCATTTATTAAAGAATAACCAATTTGGTTTCCGCCCTGGAAGTTCCATCAATCTTGCTGTGCTGTCTCTAACTGACTACATTAAAAAATGCATCGACTCAGGAAATTTCGTAGGATCTGTGTTTTTAGACTTCACTAAAGCTTTTGACACAATTAACCATCATGTACTGTTTAATAAACTTGAGTGTTACGGTATAACTGGTCCTGCGCTAATATTCTTAAAAAACTATTTACTTGACCGACAGTATACGGTACGCGTAGCGGAAACATTCTCGGCAACTAATTGCATTAACCAAGGTGTACCACAGGGCTCAGTCATAGGTCCTTTGCTGTTCATTTTATATATTAACGATCTTCCGGATTTTCTCAATTCATCCGACAACGATCATTGCATTTTATACGCCGATGACACTACCATATCTTCATCTGATAAATCCATTACTGTTCTCACTTCACGGCTAAATACTGCATTGAGTAACATCATGAACTGGTGCAGCAATAATTGCTTAGTTCTTAATCCTTCAAAAACAAAATATATGGTGTTTAAGACTGCTCAAAGGCCCTTAACAATTATTCCCGACTTAACACTTGGAACTCATTCTATACCCGCTTGCGAAGACGTCACATTTCTTGGCATACATCTTGACCCTAAACTTACATTCCGCTGTCATTTCCACCATCTCAAGCATAAAACTTCGTTTGGCATCCGCGCACTAATCAAAGCTCGCCCCTTCTTTTCTCGTGAGGCTCTTCTAGCGTTGTACTTCGCTTTCATTCATAGTCACATTAACTATGGTATCGTTTCATGGGGGAACACGTACGCTTGTCACTTGTCATCAGTACAACATATCCAAAATCAGTCAATACGCATTATCACTTCTAGTTCCATGCAATCTAATGCTTCTGTGTTACTCCACTCCTTCAATATCTTGCCTGTCATTCGTTTGTTCCAGTACAACATAGTCGTGTTATTTCACGAAATGCTTCATAATAACCTCATGCATCCACTCGTGTCACGTGATTTACTGCTGAATAAAAACCTGACGAGATTTGCAGCTAATAAGAATTTTTTGTTACCAACAGTTCACACTAATTACGGCAAAAAAACATCTGCATTCACTGCTATTTCACTCTGGAATGACTTATCTACATCTATCAAATCTTGTGTTTCCCTTCCAGTCTTTAAAAATGACCTTAGACATCACTATCTGTACTAAGTGTACCCACGTCATGGCTGCTGTCTAAAAGATTTTTTTGCTTGTACTTTGAATTTCTTTTGTAGTGCTTTTTTCATGTTTAACTGATTTGTATTGAAATGTTCTACCTATATGTTTTGATTTTTTTCTAATAATTATGTTCATTTGCTGCTGTTAGTTATTGCCACAATGCTTGTATAATGAACCGAGGGTCCCACTACAGTTCTTTTACTTTGGGACCCTCGCCTGTATATTCGCTAATCTTGTATTACCTTTTGATATCAATAAACTGAAACTGAAACTGAAACTGAACACCTAACCACAACGCTCAAGTACATGCGAGCGTTTTTTTACCACCGCGCCGCTAAAAGGCTATATTCACATGAGATTTAATACTTCTCAGCTTTAAGGCAACGCGAAGTGCACTTTGCAATGCGCTTGAACCACAGAGCGGCACTTACACTGATATGACTCTCGTGTACGGAGGGTACGACGACCACACACAGTACTCTCGACAAGTGCACTCTCTGATGTTATTACAGTACATATGCAGCCGATCAAGGCCAAATGCTTCTTTACATCGTGTTAGGCATACGTACGAGCGGTTAAAGTTGCACTAACGCAACGGAACAAACCGCCTTTTGAGGATCTGCATGGCGTACGCGCACATGCAAACACAACGGGGCTAGCAGACGACGCACGGAGCAATCCACACTAGGCGCGGTTCAGCCGGAAGCCGCTAGGCGGCGACTCCGCTCGATCTCGCGGCCAATAGCCTCGAAATTTGATGGCACCACCCGTTTAAGGAGCATTTAGCTCAATGGCTCTCTAGAAAGCGCAACTAAACCCTCTTAGCACACTACTGAGACTAACGCCATAACATGAGCTTAAGTAGAAAGCACATAAATGTGCTAAGAAAGATGGTAGTTCAATGTAGCATACACGCGGAAAATTTTCAATTGCAGACTGCAGTACAAATGAAACAGAATTGAAACACGTAGGCATAAATAATGCTAGGATATTCGATAATAGTTCCGGCACACGCTTCATATATCAAAACGGAACTGAATTAGACACTATTCTATTCTAATGATGCCCTCTTCTTCCTTCTTTTCTTCGTCGGTTGCTTCACCACAATCACTACTTGCGGCACAGTCAACGGGGCCGGAAAATGACACGCGCCGTGGGGGTCTAGTAGTGATGGTGCTTGACTGCTGTCCCGCAGGTGGCGGGATAGAGACGCGACCTTGGTGGCCGCATTTCGATGCAGGGAAATGCTACAGGCCCGGGCCCCTTTAAAAAGCCCCGGGTGGTCGACATTTTCGGAGCTTTCCACTACGATGTCTCTCATAATCATATCGTGGTTTTGGGACATAACACTCTAAGAATTATTCTTACAGTCAACTGAGTTTCCGCAAAACAATAAGAACATTTCCAGAACATTTCGTGTCGGCCACTAGCACCCGGCTACAGTACAAGTGAAGTATCCTTTGAGCTAAGAGACAATAACATAGTTACTAGAAAACCATGCTGTATGATTCATAGGGAGAACGTGTGGCGAAATTAAACGCTATTGGACGATCGGCTATTACGTCTATTCGCAAGCTACCGACATAAAATAAATAAACCCAGTTTTTACCGTTCCCAGTGACATCATGATGACGTCACAAAATTTGACGATTTGTGCCGTCATGATGACGTCATATGGTGACGCCATCACGTGATAATTTTTTGCATCACTCATGTTGCCTCCGGCGCCGCTGGACACCGACGGAATTTTCGCGTTTGACGAGGCATCTAAGGCATTCTAATAATGCGTACCAAGGGGGAGATCGGAGATCTCTGTTCGTTCCGCGTTCGTTCTGGCGGTGTTGCGTCACAAAAGTGGCCGGTCCGCAGCTCTCTTCCGCCGAGAGGAAGAGGACAGCCAATCGTCAAGCGGTGAGCGGCGAGCTTTCCGGAAGTAGACGCGCATCGTTTGTCCTCGGCAAGGGAACCGTATATTCCAAACGAAGTGTTTCTCGCCTTCTAATAAATACAGTTGTTATACGAAAAGATATTGTTTTTCTTTTCAAGCTCAAAGAGTTTCTGAAACAGCAATAGGTTTGAGCGCTGATATTTATTGGTGTTAGTTTTTCTAACGTGCTCCCTATGTGAAGTCGCGCACGCGAAATAAAAAAGAGAAAAGTAGAGGTTGGCGCAGTTTTTCAAGATGTCATTCCACCGGAATGTCTGGCTTGGCTCCCGGGTGTCGAATCGTCTAAAGGAGCTTCTGCTGGCTTTTATAAAAGAGCACCCACAGACACCTACGCCTTCGTGCCCACTGGGGCCGTCGTTCACGAGTGAGGACCGGGATGACACGTGCCAGTAGCTGGTAGCGCTTTTGAACTAAGAAGTCCCTGCGCGTAAGACCACAGCCCAGTGGCAGGCCTGTTCATTTTGTTCGCACTGTTCGTTTCGAGAACAGAAAGCGACGCCGCACTCGCTCATGGCTTCAAACGCATCTCGCACCTCCAACCGCAAGAGAAGCACACGTCGCAAGCGCCATTTTCTCAAAATCAGCTGTTGCGGCAGCCGCAACCGCCGCATCATGCCGTGCGAAGCCGTTTGTTCGCTCGAGAGAACGCGTGCGAACGGTCTCGCGCTCCGTTCGTTTGTAGCAGACGACATGACGTTATGACGCGGTATGACGTCACCAAAAAATAAAAAAATCAAGCAAAAAGAAAAATGGCTACGCCCCTCAGAGACGTGGTTTTTTCCGGCTTCGGCCAATCGCGTACGCCGCTAGAATGGGTACAGAACGAACGGCGCAGAACAGAGATCTCCGATCACCTCACTCGTTATGCCGCGATATGAAGTCACCAAAAAAGAAAAGATCAAGCAAAAAAAAAAAAGAAATGGCGACACCCCCGGCCTTGAGTGGCATCTCCCGCTTCAGCCAATCAGCGCGCTTGTTCTTCCCCAGGAGAACGAACAAGCTGAACGAACAGATCTCCGATCACCCCCCAAGTGACAACTGTGTTCTCACATATGGGTTAGAAAAGTGCCTGTGAGCGCGACCGCCCGCTGTCGGTGACTGGACGCGTTTTCAGGAAGCGCGTCGCATCGATGTTCATCTCTTCTTGTGCAGACACCGTACACAAGAAAAAAATTCTTCATTTAGGCCCACCAACGCCAAATCTGCACCGCACAGTCATTCTTACTCTTCGTAATTGTGTATCCTGAAACCCAGAAGCACCGATGCCATGTAGACAGATTCGGTCAATACAATAGGCCGGTCCGGTAGGTACGTCGGTAAACAATGCAGAGAGGTTACCACAACGCAATATGTAAAAGCAATACAATAAAGAATACATGCGAACAACAAAGAATACTCCACAGCCACATCTGCGCAGTATTTTCAGATTTCGCATGCTTAGAACTTGGCTTAACGTTTTACCTTATTGCACTGCTGATTCTACGTCCTCATAAAAGTTTTCAAATCACTTGTCTGCCCTCATAGAACTTTCACCTAACTGGTCATGTCTTGATGTAGTCGCGTAGGCCTCTGCCCTGTTCAATTTGTAGCTTAAGTTTAATTACAATACGTGCAACCGTCTCGCTAATGCTCAAGTATTCATCTATCTTGGTAGCAATATTGTTAAGGATGAGGAACACCACCCCATATTCCCTTGTGTCAATTCAACCACGACAGTGGTGTGCCCGTTCTTTAGCAGTGTATAGACTTCACCTACCCTCTTAACCTCACTGAGCCCCATTACACCCAATTCAACACTCTCTGGTAGTCTAGTTTATCGATTAGCACTGCTAGGCTCCCCTCGCCAGATAACGTTCTAGAGTTAAACGCTGACAGGTTCATATTCCATTGGCAGCCTGTGGGACCCAAATATTCTTAGCACCTTCCGCTGCATCACAGGTTTGACTACCGCCACGGTGAATTGTTTCGCAGCCGCTGAGGATTGAGGGAGAATGGTTAATTGGTGTACTTATAGTGGAGGTAATGGCCAAGTACTACAACAGGATGGCCAATTCTTTTCTGGTAAGGGAGTGTATCGCCGGCTGCGGCCAGCGGTGTGAGGCCGCACGGCAGGCCTCTTTCATTTTTCATCAACACGTGTTTTTTTTTAAGCGGTGGGGAATTACGCGGCACCGGCATTTGAACCATGAACCTTTTGCTTGATAACATGATGCTCTATTTCTGCGCCATCGCTGCACCCCTCATTAATTGAGGACGGTGCACCTAGCACTAGAAAGAAAAATGATAGGTTTAATTTTAAAGGACAGGAATAGAGCAGAGTGAGGCAGGGAAAAATCTGGTGTTAAGGACAGCTTAGTGGAAATCAAAAAATCACACCATCTCCCGCTAAAGGGGACCATGAGGCGATGCGAAACAGTGTTTCGGCATGTAGAGCCCGCGTTCGGAGGTGGAGTGGTTAGGGGGAAAGGGGAGAGGGGAAGTGGAGAGGGGGAGGGGAATGGGAAGAAGAAGGGGAAGGAGAGAGGTGATGTGGAGAGGGGGAAAGGGGGAGGAGGGAGGGGAGAGGGGTAAAAGGGAGGGGAGAGGGTGACGGGAGAGGAGGAGCGGAGAGGGGAAGTGGAGGGAATGGGAAATGAGAGGGTGAAGGGAAGGGGACAGGGAAGGGGAAAGGGAAGGGGAGAGGTGATGTGGTGAGGGAGAGGGGGAAGGGGGAGGGGAGAGGGGGAAAGGGGAGGGGAGGAGAGATGGGAGGGGAGAGGAGGAGTGGAGAGGGGTGGGAAAGGAAAATCAGAGGGGTAAAGGGAAGGGGAGAGGTGATGTGGAGAGGGAAAGGGGAGAGAGGGAGTGGAGAAGGGAAGTGGAGAAGGTTTGCGCATGCCAGTCATGCCGTCATGCCCAACGTTACTAGAACAAACTCAGTTTAAAAGCTCCGCCGGAGAGGCGGTCCACGTGGCGGTCGTGAGAACTAGTGGCGCTGCAGTCACGTCTAGCTCCCGCGGCCCTGGCCCTACCCGCGGCTGGCGCTTGTTGTGATCGGCGCCGCCGATGTACGAGCGCACGTGGATTACAGCGTCGTCTGCGCTTTGTTAGCTCGTCATTTTTGCTACTGTTCTTGACCAGGCTTAGCGTCTTGTACGGAGATACGTGCATGACGTACGAAGCGTAACGAGGGCGAATAGATTCACAATGCAGTATGCCGATTTGCTTTGCGCCGGGCTGCAAGAGCGGCTACCGCAACGACGACTCCGCTTCACGACACTTCTTCGGACCCCCAAAAGACCCTACGCCATTCAAGCTTTGCATCGCAAAGATGGAAAACTTACTGCGAAATGCAAAGTCTGTGACGTTCATTTTGAGAGTGAGGACATTGTAAAGCACTATCGTCACGTCGTTGCGGGACAAGAAGTTTTGATCCCACGTGGAAAGTGGGAACTCGCGCCAGGTGCCGTGCCGCGCTTGTTCCCAGCACTTCCACCCCACATTTCAAAGCCAAAATGTTCGGGATTTAGGCGCTAATCCCCAAAGAACGCACGGCGTCCCGCGAAATCCCAGTGCCCAATTTGGAGGAGCCGCCAGAAATAGAACAGCAAAACGAAAGACCGTGTAAAATTTTTTGCGCTGAGCAGTTTAATAATGGAACACCAACTAGCCCAATCCCACACTTTGCTTCGGGAACGGAGACTCACTTGTGCAAAAGATAATTGTAGTTGACGAGCAGTTTAACTGTGTAGTGAACGGCTACAGCACGAAACGCAAACAGCTGTAGTACAGTATAAAGTGCTGCGGTTATGAAACATCTGTTCGGTGAAGTTGAAAAACTGAAGTTGAATACTGACGACTCTTCTAGCGACAGAGTACGCGCGAATAACTGCTGGGTGCTCACACCACGGCCGATCTGTTCGAATTGTTTAAGGCACAGTAGAAGGATGCGACGTAGAAAGATGAGACACCAAAAATACAACTCTCCGCTGAAATAATTGCTCAGAGACGACATCTATTCGATGTAATTGCACACTGTGATTTTATTTACCGAGTTCTCGTAAAATTTTCCGATTTTGGTTCAGTATCCCTTTAACCGTCGCGAAAACGTGTCTTGTAAACATTGCCAAGCATTGGTGATGTTTTTCGAGAAAGTTTTTTTCAATAAATTGTAGAAACATGAGTACTGTTTTTCTAGAACGTTTTTGTATCTCGAGTAAGTACGCTTCTTTGTGCACTATAAAGGCTTTTACAAACGTGTTGGGTTGTTCTTGGTCTAGATAAGACGGCAGCGGCTAAAATTGTGGTGTGTAGTTATAAAAATTACTCTGAAAACCCTCATTCGCTTAGAAACTCCTATGCTTGTAAGTTAAGCGCAATGTAGACAGCTCAAATATTGTCACAGGGTCGTGACGTCGACGAAGGCAGCAGTCAGCAGGTCCGAGATGAAACTCTTTATTTGGCCAAACTTGTGGCCGGGAAACAAAGTCAAACTACAGCTATACACTGATAGCGGCGAACAGAGCGTCGACCGTCGATCAACTGACAAGCGGTCAAGCGCGGCGGCTTTTATACAGGCGCTCTCGAACTTTCCGGCGATATCACTGGTGGCGGCGTTATCTCTCGACAAAGCTGGAACATTTGCGTGCAGCGCGCAATCTTACCAAAATGATCTATTACAATCGCGAAGCTTCTCGAACACTGCTTCGCGGACAGCGTCGAGCGTTGATAACCGTCCTTGCTGGTGAAACCCGAATACATCAGAATAAAACAAGCAGTGGGCATGGCAATATAGACTGAACATCGATTCTTAGCCAATCAATGAACAACGCACGCGGGCCAATGCATACAGACGACATTATGCATATCCACCTAAGTATCCACCTAACACAATAAGAAAGTTGCCGCGAGCAACTGCGCGGCGGACCGCAGCGTTATGCCGTGGCAGCAGACGACGCGCCGATAGTGGCGCAAGACGGAACTGCAGCGCCGCTAGTTCTCGCGACCGCCGTTGGGACCACCTTCCTCCGCTGGCGGAGATACGGAGCTTTGAAACTGAGTTTGTTCTAGTAACGTTGGTCATGCCAGTCATGCCAGTCATGCCGCATGCCGGTCACGCCGCACACCACCACCACCGGATTGAACTCCGCCATAAGATGCTTCACATCTAAAAGATGAAATGGCCATGGGCAGGGCACGTAGCGCGAAGGCAAGATAACCGCTGGTCATTAAAAGCAACCAACTGGATTCCAAGAGAAGGCAAACGCGCGAGGGGGAGTCAGAAGGTTAGATGGGCAGATATTATTAAGAAGTGTGGAGGAATAGCGTGGCCACAGCAAGCTCAGGACCGGGTTTATTGGCAAAACATCAGAGGGCCCTCTGCCCGGGCGCAGTGGTCAGGCTGATTATGATGATGATGGTGAAAATACCAACGTGCCATTTTAGATCTTGTGTTTCTTGGTTAGACTCTAGACTCTACCTATGACTCCTATATAAGCGATTGCAGTAAGCTATTTCCTTAACCCTTCAGTCCTGAATTTTTTACTTTGGTCGGGGAATTTTTTTGTGCGTGTTTTCCTAATAGATATTAGGTTTTCCTAAGAAGGTTTTCTTAAGTTTCTTAGGTTTCTTAGGTTTTCCTAAGAAGACCAAAAACGAAAAATTGAGCCAGTGGTGCAAGTATTAATGGATTTACAGACATGATGTCAAATTAGGTCATCAGGGCTCAGCGGTTGCGAAATGAGAAAAATGGCATCTTTTTTCTTGCTATTCACTGGAGTACACAAAATGTGAACCACGTCTCCTTTTTCAGTGTGATACTCATTGAAACAGCTTCGGTACGTCGATCCGAAAATGGCGCCTACCCGCCTCAGCTGACCCGCCTCGGCGTCACCCATGACTTCGGTCAAGCTTCTTTTTCTTTGTGGCTCCCATCTCCGCAAGCATGTCACCATTTTGGTGTCAATCGCAGTGGGGATGATTGAAGAAGTATTTCCCCCAGAATCGGCACTTTTGGTTTCATTTCCGAGGTGCAAGGGCAATTTTTGTGTGATGGTGTCAATTGACACCGCCAGGGCCGAAAGGGTTAATCTTGCTGATGTTCCTTTTTCGCGAACAATATACCGCATCTCTGAATTCGAAAATTTTACGTCTTTATATCTCTAACGAAATAGACACATCTTCGCTAATACTCGCGCCATGAGAACGGAATGCCCGGCGCGCTGGTGTTTAAACTTTTGCAATATACAGGGCGTCCCAAGTACCATGCAGCGCGAGTTAAAAAAAAAGTAGAACGTCGTGACGGGAAGCACACCTGGTTCATATTGTTCCTAGTATATTGTAGTAGCCACTATTAATTTATTTGTTAATGTTGTTTAGTTAACTAGTCTGAATTATATTTCTAACTCGACAAATGCTCACCTAATCATTAAAATATCAATGAGGCATATGTACGCATGCTCAAATGACATCTAACTGAGCTATTTTCGGAACGTACTAATTATCAGCTCATATTTTCCGGCTGTTAAAGAAAGCACGCCAAATATAAAAAGTGACGCGTGACTAGGCTCCCACCCACAAAAGGTGGGAGCGTACTCTCGACTTGCTACCTCACGGTGATCCTGTTTGTGGGCGCTGCTTCCTGATGCGTGCTGCAGTCTAGTCACGAGTCATTTTTCAGATTTCGCGGGCTTTCTTTATTAGCCAAAAAAAAAAAAACGATCACGCAATTATTGCGTTCTTGAAAAGAGCGCAGTTAGATGTCATTTGAACATGCTTACACAAGCCCCAGTGGTATTTTAATGATTAGGTGAGTATTTGCCGAGTTAGAAACGTAGTTAGTACTAATTAACTGAAGCTCATTACCACAAAAATGATAGTTGCTACTGCAGTATACTGGGAACAATATGCACTAGGTGTGCCTCACGTGACGACGTTCCTCTTTTTTTACATTCGTGTTGCCTGATATTTGCGACACCCTGTATACGTTTTCTCCAACCTTAAACTAAGGCGACCCCCATCTTACAATGGCGAGTGTCTCGCCTGCACGCACATCTTTTTGTTAACCTAGACAGCCGTCATACCGCCTCCAAGCATTTAGTCCTCCGTATTCGCGAGCACAGCATCTACCATATAGCCGCACTTGCGCACTGGTTGCCTTTCTGACCCACAACAATACTCGTCATCTAGGTTTTGTTCCTCTTCCTGCTTTAGCGCGGCGTGCATACATGCCCTGACGACAATAACAAAATAATCTTGAAAGTGTATAAACAGGTTTGTTTTTGGTGGTTATAGTGCTCGACTGCTAACCCGAAGGTCGCGGGATCGAATCCCTGCAGCGGCGGCGGCATTTTGATGGAGGCGAAATGCTAGAGGCCCGTGTAGTTAGATTTAGGTGCATCTTAAAGGACACCAAATGGTCAATATTTCCTGAGACCTTCACTAAAGCGTCAATAATAATCACACCGTGGTTTTGGGACGTAAAACCTCAACTAATCTTTTGTGCATTTGAAAACCATCACCACATGTTTCACTGCACTTCAACTGATACAATTACACCGAGGCACCGATCATAGTTCTCGTATTTTATGCAACGAAATTAGCTACTTACCTTCGAGTGCACAAACGGAAAAAGGATGGCGAGAAGACATAACCCTACGTAAGGCGATGTCAGACATGAGAATACCATCACGAATACCTGTTGTGAAGAAACGCGCACCATTACAATGACGTCAAAGTCGTCGATTAATTATACGCTTCTGGGGCATTTCGGCTTTTCAGAAAGCGTTTTGTCCGAAGCACACATAATAAGCACTCATCTTTTCCGTCTATTTACAGCGGCCTGGCCTGAACTTCCAAACTTTCATATCTACCATCAAGTCTCCTACCGGTGTGTACTCAGTAAGGTGCAGCATTTATCTCTAATTCACTGGCGCTGCTGGAGGAATGGCAGTGAATCTTTTCTAAACCTCAGGTAATTTACGTTCGATGGCATCGAGCCGAATGTTTTTTCTAGCTCTTAAGAGGCGCCACGACGACAGCATATAGTAAAGCTTTTGCTGGGCCTAGTTGGTACATAGCATTTAAGAAGAGAACTTGAGCGCAAATCAAGACGGACCACAAGAATAGAAGAGGCAAGCACTGGTGCTTACTAAAAACTGCGTTATTCTTCTATCAGCATCGCATATATATGGCACAACCACAATCCCTGCATGCGCACGCGTAGCAAGACGTATTGCATGCGTAAAAACAGATTTCTAACCAAGATGCGCACGCATAAATTCATATTCTGAGGAGTACAAAGAAATAGAGGTGTCACTGATACAATCAGCTCCCGTTTTCTTGATGTGGTACGCCTGCCTCTTCAAGTCCTTGTGGTCCGTCTTGATTAGCGGTGAAGTTCTCTCCTTAAACAGCATATAGCGTCTCACTAAAGTAAAGGTTTCGATAACAAGAATTATCACCGTTCAATGACAAAGGCTCGCTAACGCACTTTCGTTAAAGAATTTCGTTAACTAAAATTATGCAACGAGAAATGACAACCGGCTGAAAATGGTCGCCACTTGGCAGCGGGCACTGTCCATACAGTATAATTCGCTTGTCATAATTTTGCCTCACGATCATGGCCGAAGGTGACTATTTCATGTAGCACTAGCTGCCTCAAGGATTTCCAAATAGAAATGTGGAATAGTGCAATTATTTCTAGTAACAAAGTTACAATGTTTAGACGAAAAAGACAGAAAAAGACGTGTTCGAGCGAAATCACTTGATGCGAGCAAGCCAGAAAATTTTCATCAAAGCTCCTAAGCGTACTCACCCTAGTCAAAGATCCCATGTGCACGCATAGCGTGCTGTAGACCGTCATAATAACACCCAAGACTAGCGCTGAAAGGGTACATATTGAACTGTGAGGGCTTAATATACGTACATTGTGTACTTTCGAAAACTGAATATCAGAAGTTGTCTTGATAACACACTTGAACCTCCGCATAACGAACACTGAAACAGCGAACGATCGGTTAGAGCTAGCTAAATACGAACTTTGGTTGGTCGTTCGTCGTTTCAGTGATACTTATTTTTTTATAACGAAGCAGAAAACAAGAGAGCCGCCACGATATCGCCTGTAGCAACAAAAAATTGGGGGACGCTTCAGCGTCACCTTTAAGAGTTTAACGCGACAGCGATATCCGGCCCCATCTTCATCGTGCTCTGTTTCGCTTGTCATTATGTTGAGTCGTCCGGTCTCACACACACGCGCACTCAAACACACACACACGCGCACACACACGCACATACACACACACACACGCGCGCGCACTCGAACACACACACACACACACACACACACACACACACACACACACACACACACACACACACACACACACACACACACACACACACACACACACACACACTCGACATACCTATAGTAAAGGTTTCCGCCCTCTTCAACAGCACTTTTATGACAACAGTGTACCCACATTTTCTGTTTAAGATAATGCGCGCACTAATGTGTACGCCCTTTGTAATGTGTGGCATGCTTTAAACGAGCAGCAATTACGCACGTGATACTTTTTCGATGTTGCGATGCGCCCTCTACGTGTTCGTAAGGGAATACGCGCAGTAATGTGTGCTCCTTTGTAATGGGTGGCCGGCTTTATGCCACCAACACGTTATGCAGTTCACATGGTGTGACGCCCGATGGCAATATGCGCTTGTAGCCCGTTTTACTGCGATATAACATGTATTGTGACACCTGTACACAGGACGTGTATGTTTGTTAAGCATTAAAGTTAACGTCAATGCAGTTCTAAGCAATGGGGCGGCTCTGTGGTAGGACACCTGCTTGCCACGCAGGCGGCCTGGGTTCGATTCTCACTCGAGTCTAAGATGTTTTTATTATTTTATTTTATACGAGATGACTTTTCGCTCACAACCAACGACACCGACACTGGAATTCCTGCGGAATGAGCTCTATAACGCTATCGCGTTGAATATTTGGTTCACGTGAGGCGTGAACCAAATATGTGGTTACGCAACCAAGTGGTTGCGTAAAATAATAAACAAATGAAAGTATTATTCAAATACAAATCAAAACAACATTTTTCAATCGTTTCAAAAAGTTGCAGAAATTTTCGTAATCGAGCGCAGAAAAAGCGAATTTGACTGGTTCACCCACCGTATGAACAGAACTAAAGAACCTTGAAAGCTCATTTGACAATGAAGGGTTGCGCCACGGGGATTACCTCGTTCAATGCGCTGATATATTCCAAAGCAGCGCGCGCACGCGCGACCACTACGCGCGGCACAGCAACGCCATGTCCGCATGGAGCCGCACTCTAGTGTTGGGCGGTCGCGACCGATGGCTCCTGGCGCGCTTGGGCGTCTCCCGGATCTGAACAGCTCCGGTTGCATTTCACGTGGGACACGCCGGGCACGACAGACTCTCGTACACAGGAACCCGTTACGCGAATATGCCGCGGTTTACGCTGTAGTTGCTTTAGTACGTCGAAACCGATTTGACTGCGGGGGAACTCGACTTGGGCTTGGCGCGGCATTACCTACTGGACGTGACGAAACGTAACCACAGCACGTGAGCGCACCATCCATATCCGAGTGCTACCCTGGCTTTACAGTGGGTTTGAAGCCTAGAATAACGCACCTTTGCATCTAGGATTTTCACGCGAGCCATATTACCGATTTGTTACAGCAGATTCTTATATTGTCACGTGGTTGTGACGGTGAAGAAAGCAATGGCAGCCGCTAAAAATCGAACTTATTACTTGGCGAACTTGTGCCCAGGAAAAGAATGACACTCAAAGTTCAACGATATCGGCGCATAAATTCGTCGGTGGTAGAATATTCTGATCAGCAGTGTAGCGCCTTCAACATCGCCCATCATAATCATCAATTTTCCAGCCACCGCGCTGCGCCTTTCACGCAGTTCATGCCTAGCGCTCGAGGCGTGAGGTAGCAAGAACGCGCTCACGCCCTGGCGGTCTGGACGATGCAGCGACCGCCGCTCCGCTTCGGCCGTTCGCCTTCCCAATAAAGTGGCGAGAACACGGCACGGCCACATCGGCCGCCGTCACGGCCTCTCACGTCTTTCTTTCTCGCTACAACCAATTAAGCCGGTCAGCACTTATACGTGTAGGATGGAAGATTCCTGCATTATCGTTCGTGGCTGAGTTAGTTCCAGAATAAGCTCTGTTGTTGGCCTTCGGCACGCAATCTCATCGATCACTTCTAAAGTAATCGGCAATGTTCCCAGACATTCGGGCGCGGCTTGCGCAAGGGATGCAGTGGTTACACGTCTGACGCTCGGTTACATAACAGTAAAAAAAAAAGCGCGCATGGCAGTATGTACTATTACAACGAATATCGGATGTAACGAACTAAATTATGGTCCTTACGCTACTTCGCTATTACGAGGATCCACTTACATGAACTTACAAGTTCTGCAAATTATTTGCGATAAGTACAAATGTTTAGGTAAAAAAGCATAAAAATTGCAGCATGTGTGTTAAATCTTCTTTAAAAATTTGGCGACGCAACATTCTTTAGACGGACGCTTGTCCGTTCCGATGCTATCTAACCTAGCACCGCGGCCCCTCTAAATTTCCCAGTGCATGCGCGGATGGCATCAACAACAGACTGAATCAAGCATTGCGTTTAGTTCACTTTTTAGACTGGCATCAAAGTATACAAACACAAAAAGACTCTTCTAACAAAAAGACACAAAAAGACCTTCATGCTGCTCGAAACATCCTTTAAAACTTGAATGTTATAGCATCCCGATAGGTTTCGGTGAGTCGTGTACATAACGTTTCTTACCTGTGCAACGCGTCACCCACAAGACATGCCGCGTGGCGTTCTTCCAGCAAGGCGTAATGATGTCAACATATAGGATAGCTGCTTGCGAATTGATCATGGATGATGTCGTACTGAAAAACAAGCAAGAAAACTCGTGTCCTTCACGAGTGCGTAGTGTCCTCTACATCTTCCGTGTTGTGTGATGGATAGTCACTATTCCGCTGTCCCATTCCGATAGTGCTGTCAGGTCGAACTTGATAGTCGCTAACATTGTGTGGAGCCCACAAGAATTCTCGGTAACTATAATGGCTGTGACACTTTTGTATCTAGCAGCACAAGGAATTTGCGAAAAAATTAGACACTCGCACAGCTCATGTGTTTCGCAGTTTGTCTTCTGTATAAAGGTCGCAGTGATAGGCTGGCATGTTCTGAATGAACAACATTGTTCTTTTGTGTCATTACGGTGACTGCAGAAGGAAACTTGCAAGTCTTCCATACCATTGCATATATTATGTAGGATAATGCGTTCGGTTTCGTGTGCAGAAATATGCGTGGGCATCGCGCTGAGAGTAACCGCACTATACCACTCGTAAGCTGCTAGAAGTATCGCATTCGTTCGCACAGTATTTCTGGCTGTTAGGATCTATGTGGCATTTACCGCGAATAAGTAGAATTGTTCTCAACTTCAAGTTTTGTTCTTAAACAATTTTGCCACAATCCTTGATCCAACACGTCAGTGGACAGAGGAACTAAAGTAACATGCCGGAAGTTTGAGAAAATTTCACGGTTTAATATCACAAAAGCTGTTCGGACGTGATTTATCTTCGATGCATAGCGTGAACAAAGAGATCTTTCGTAATGTACGCTAAAACGCGTTAAATGTATTAAAAATACATTCTAAAAAAAACATGGCTGATCCCTCCGTCATAGGAATCGGTATAACACGAAAGTGAAACGTGTCTTCACAGAAGTAGTGCTTATTGTGTAGTGATATATGAGAGCTTGTACAATGTCTATTCGTGTTCGGCAGCTATAGCACCGTTTAACGTGGATGCACCCATGTTGACAGCATGTCTCTATCGCGACGACTAACGCCCATGATCATGATTAAACCATTGTGGTAGCTTACGGTGCGAACATATATTTGGACACAGGGAATCGTGAATCCCGCGTAAGGATGATATCAACAAGCTCATAATCAACATCGGTACCCGGTATGCACTTCTTCAAAGCGTCGTCAATTAAGGAGAGAAACGGCACGGTGTCCGCTTTCTAGTAATGGGTAGCCGACGCCTGTGCTCATGCATTCATAACACACACTGCACTTCAGCAACGCGGGAGGTAGAGGTTCGTAGCCTGAGCCGCAAACGCGTGCGTCCCGCTGGCCTCTGTCTCGCAGGCGCTGCTCTCGCTCCACCAAGGCACGACATTCGCCCGTCGAAATCGCGTCCTTTCTGCAACGCATATTGCAGCAGTTTTTTTAGTCGGTGCTCTCGCAATTGAAGCAGTCGGCGGCAGAGAAATCCCGTTCGTGCACGTGGAAGCTGCACTACTCCGATGAGCCGACGCACGCTAACACGAATCCAAAGGCAAAGAACGTAACTGCGTCAAGGGTGCCTCGGCGACGCCAACGCGGCCAGTCTACCTCTCTGGTATCGAGACGCTTTAACCATGACCACCGATATCACGTGCAATCTCGGAGTAAGCGCTAGTAAGTGTCGATCGTGAAGCATTACTTCTTTTCACCTCTCACAGACGGCGGCACCGCCCCGCTCCGCCCGCCGCGAAAGAGAAGGTGTGAAAGATATAAGGCGCGTTCGCGCCGTGCCTAGCATCTCCCGAGTTGGCTTAGTCGGTAGAGCGTCGGGCGCTTGCCGTCGCGGCCGCAACGTCGTGGGTTCGATTCCCAGCGGGGTATCTTTTTCTTGGTTTTTTTCTTTCGCACCCGTTGGCGTCCATTTTATCAACGTCATATCCGTGACGGATGTACTTGGTGGACCCCGGCATAAAACACTTTCGTGTTAAAAGACAGGGCGTGCAAACACGGACACAAGAAAGAAGTCGTTTGTGGTGTCCTGACTTCATTCTTGTGTCCGTGTTTGCACGCCCTGCCTTTTTAGAAAGAATACTTACCAACTAGCTCAGCTTTCTGCTATTCTAAGTATTAAAAATGCTCTCTCGAGTCAAGCTGAGCAAGATGTTCTACATGCTGGTGCGACTAGTCATTGGCCGTCTCACATTACACGACATCACTTATCCTAAGAGTTGCCTACGAATTACTCAACCACCCCACACCTGCTTGCAACGTGTCAGCCATATTTTATGCTGGATTACCGTACGTGTATTTATTGTTTTGTGACGGTGCTATCTAAAATGCATTCAGCATAATGCGCATTTCATGAGTGGAGCTCAGGCCGTTCGGGTGATTGCTTAATGATGACTGTCACGTATTTATGTCGCAACAAAAATAGACGATATAAGGGCCTCAGTATGAGGACCGACACTGTACAAAATTTTGTACGATAATCACAATAAATGGAGAGAGCTGCCTTGAAATCATGCAACTGTGAACGGCAGCGCGGAAGGTGTAACAGAACCTTCGGAAATAAAATCTGCGATAGCCCCTGGGCTGTTCATAGCTCTACCATGGCACCCGCAGCGATGTACATCTGTATCAAATCACTACATCGAACATGTTGATAAATATAGCGCATTCGCGCACAAGAAACATCTTCGGCATTACCTCGTTGCTGCACAGACGACACCCGCAAGGAAAAGCCCAGTAAGTCCAGGAACTTGCACGAGGCGAGTGTTGATGTAGTGCGGCAATATCTAAAGAAATGCGTACAAAACGAAAGAAGAAAAAAACCTTTCATTTTCTACAAGTTTTTTTTTAAACAACGCCAAACAGACTGCACCTGTGTTTCAAAATAACCTGAAATTCATATCTGATTGCCACTGATAATATCACTCCTTTGGACGTGTTGGTATATTTGTTTGCCGCTTATTTACCCACTGTGCGAAATAAGTATTACAAAATATAAGCATAGTACTAGTCAGAGCATTTTATTCTATCTAAGCGTCGGACAAGATTCAAAACGAGCTCTCATACGAAATATTTTGAACCGAAGCTGTTCAAGCCGTGCAGATTTGGGCACAGCGATGTTCGCAGCATGGCCCAGCCGGGAGGGTGCCAGTGCGTAGCGAGAGGGAAAGCACAGCATTAGCCAAGCATATGTGAGAGTGAAGCCTAGTGTAGCGAGGAGAGTGAAAGAGAAGCGAGGGAGAGGAGGTGGGAAAGGGTAATGCACAGCTAAGCACTCAGATGTCCAGGCGAGGGCGTGGAGAGAGAAGGAGAGACTAAGAGAGAGCAGGACAAAGGCGAGCAGGCAGGAGGAGCGACGGCGTAGGTGGTAGGCCGGAGCCGGGCGCAGGAGAGCGAATGCACAGCCGCGCCAAGCACATGCGGTATGACGTTAGTGATGACGTCAGCTCTCCTCGGTAAAAGGTGAGATAGTGGATGCTCAACTCTTTTAAAACTTGCCGAACTATGTTATACTCTAGCTAGCACTGCATCACTTTTCACTCCATCGCTGAGGCTTACCTCGTCCCGTATTGAAAAAGCATCTAACGATAAAAATGTTTGTAAGAGAATATTTCAGGCAATCCTCACACTGGACACATCATTAGCGAAGCCGACCAGCCAATGACAAAACGCGCGTACAAAAGAGAACTTTTGTGAATTCAGCCCCCCGTGGCAATATTTTTGGAAACAATGCGGAGGACCCTCACCTGGTCAACCCGATCGACCGCACCCGATAGCAATGGATCGCAACCTCGGAACCATATGGTAAGTGCAATGCCCATTGATAACACTGCTGCATAAGCACAACAGAGAAGTATGGAACTGGTAACCACAGTCCTGCAAAAATGAGGAGAAACTTCAGCGTTTCATGTTCTGTCAGGTTTTGTTACAAGACAGCGTGCAGAAAGTTACAAAATACCAAACCGGAGTCACGGTTACCTGCTACAACTACAATAATTGGACTTGTTTGAATAGTGCGATTACAATTATTGACCAGTTAAAACGTCTTTTGTCCGCCGCGGTGGTGTAGCAGTTACGGTGCTCGGCTGCTGACCCGAAGGTCTCGGGTTAGATCCCGGCCGCGGCGGTAGCATTTCGATGGAGGCGAAATGGTAGAGGCCCGTGTACTGTGCGATGTCAGGGCACGTCAAAGAACACCAGATTTTCGAAGCCCTCCACTACTGCGTCCCTCATAATCATATCGGACGTAAAACCCCAGATTTAAAAAATGAAGTGGCCATTGTTCCAAGAAAGGAACTGAATACATTTAATTTTCAGTTTTCACTGCGTCAATGATTTTCTCAGTTTACACTTGTTCGCTTGCTTTAAAGATTTCCACGTTTGCACATCGTTGGCGATAAGGAAGGCGTACTACCCATAATGTGTCTCTCAGCTAGTGCTTCGTTTTTAGGCATTCGGGTGCTGTCATTCTCGAGGATTTGCAATTCTTAGTCTCTTGTATTATCTTTACGATAACTGCTATGCTAGTGGATTCGTACGAACGGAGGAGATTTTGGCACAGTGTGCAGGACTGCAAGGAATTTTCCTCTAACATATTTTCTGAGTTCTCAGCAATAAAATAATTTGAGCCCGAAGATAAAGAGTGTTCATTTAGCGAAACACACCTTTTTCCTCAGTCATATGCTGAGCTCATATGTGTTTGTCACCTCTCAGTACAAAACATATTACCTCCGAAATACATTATCCATAAAGTTGGTTGTTCATGAAACTGTCATTTTTCTAGCGTGAACAAGACGTGCATTCGCATACGTTTACTCATAAATCAAACTGCCTACGAAGAAATTTCAGCCCTCTCAGTGCACCTAATTAAATTTTACCGCAAAGCTGCACACTTTTCGTTCAGATGAAAATTTTCTGCAATAAATACAAAACACCAGGCCCCTAAACCACCAATACGCGCTCGGGCACGCATGCTCCTCTGCTAACAGATGCGCGAGCTCCTTGAGTTTTCACCTCGGACACTGAGGAATGGCATTCGGAGAGGTGCACAGACGGGCCAACGAACGCGTTCGCTGTAGACTCGTGCACAACTGCAACGCCAAAACTGAATTCCGTCCATTGGGTGGTTTAGGAACCCTTTAACAACTGCAGGCAAACGAAATATCTTTCTTTGCAATCAGGCTTGCAGCACAGAGCTCAGTATTGCATTCTATAAAGAAAACCACAAAGGAAGCATCTAAACCGCATGATGAATGATAAGGCGCCTGTGAACAATATCAACACTCTCCCATGCTTTCCCGATAAAGGTTAAGTTGCAGCTGCTTTGTACTTCACACGAGGGTTTCGAATGCACGTCAAATGGCCCTGCCTTCCCCCCGCATGTGCTTCCCGTTTTCATATATAAAAGGGAGGCCCGTATAACAACTCATTCAGTTCATTCTAAGACTGCCATGAATAGACCACAGAAATTGGACACCAGAAGAACAGCGCGAATACAATGCTCGAAGAAAGGAACAAATTCATCTCGCGCTGGAAATGGTCATCGAAGCAATCCCGGTCTACCACAGCGACCACAAAGCGAATATAACTACCGTTACTCTAAAGTAATAATAAACATACCCCCCCCCTCCCCCGCTCCCATCACCATGTGTGGTGTTGATACCGCTTCGCTGGACATTGACGTTCGCAGAGCGGGATGCGGCCAATTTTAAATGCGAAGCATTTCTTAAGCGAACCTCTGGCACTTCAAGCGTTTCTATCTACGTATCTATCTATCTATCTATCTATCTATCTATCTATCTGGCCGCCTACGTCTGGGTGCTCTCATGATCGCCTCCTTAACTTGGTGTAGACCAAATATTGCATGGGAGGGTAAGAGGATTTGACGAACATGATTGCCGGGTCATGACATGAATAACGTTAAAATCCTGTGGCGTACGTCGTCAAACCCTTTCCACTAGACACGTGTAGCACATACCCGTTTACCACGGGCCGCGGTGTACGGGTATGCGCCACAGGTGATTGACAGTTTATAGCTACCCAGGAACGGCGAGAACAGACATTAACTAAAATGCTAGAGCGTTAAGGAAAACCAACATTGGCAGCGTTGACTCAATGAATGGAAAGAATGAAAATTACGATCCCAGCAGGAATCGAACCCAAGCATTCTGCGTGGCAATCAGGTATTCTACCACTGAGCCACGCCAGGTCTATAAACTGGTTTGGAAACAGCCTACGCAGGCGTAATATCGGTGCAACGTCAATTGTGGTTGTGGTGCTGGCTATCTAATTTTACAAGAAAGCAATAAACACTTCATGATACTCCTACGATGTGTACTCCTACGATACAGGCGTGATATCAGATTAACGTCTGTAGTTCCAGTGTTGGCGCCGCTTTTATAGCAGTCTAATAAACATTACGTTTGTATTCCTATGATTTAGCAAGCTATATTTAAGCATTGCTCAACCCCGGAGGAATACATTAACGAAAGTTACATATGATATCCACATCACCGCACCGTAAAGTGCACTTCGTCCACCAGAATGACGCAGCGTCCTCTCCATTTCTTACGAGGCTGGGCGATGGCTTCATGCTGACCGAGGATGATGCCAGATTGATTGATAGCCGCTTTGTAGACTAGGCTACGTATGCCACATACGCCCAGGTAGTCTACGAATACGACAAACACCATTCACTGATGTTGGTCTACGTAGCACTATCCAGGCCTACCAGCCTCGACTGCCTATACCTCACCAACCCGAAGGGTGGCTTAAGGTTCCGACATGTCGCCGGCTCTGTCGACAGACAATTTGTCGACGAAATGACCGAGGCATCCACGAATTCCTAAAGCTCTACTATGCCACAACTTCACTACACATGGAGCCCTCATCACCACAATCACGACCGGACCCTATAACAAGTCATGACAAGCTGCTGGTGCTCACTGATCACGGTGATGATGCCCTTGTTCAAGAACTAACTGTCAAGAACGTCTTGCACACGTGCACACGGTTTTGTGAAACGTGCGTGCGTTCTCGGCACACGTATAAGCACTACATATCAGCTTACCGCTTCTGGTGTTGGTGATACCCACGTTGCCATTGGCAGCGTTACCCAACCGTAAACAACTGGTTATATTACACATATGCGGCTCTTCAGCATATATATGTGTGCGTATAAAATATATACAAATCTTTAGCGTCATTTTGTAACGTGTCGCTCAGTAAAAAAAGTTACGCTACAGTCACCTACCCGCCGCATGCTTCGCATAACATCGACTCCCACGGTACGTGGCATCTGCCGAATTTTTTTTATGTAAATGTCGCCGCACGGTTCGAAATCTGTTGTGCAAATACACTTCCGCGTCAATGTCTAATAATTTCACGTAAGAAGCAAATCACAAATGAGGCTTACCATTGGGCATCTTTTTGTGTTCGTGATGCTATCAACCTTTGTGCCACGACTTGGTCAAAGCTTAAACGGAAGAGTGCTCCAGCGACTGAACCGAAGAAACAACTCCAGATATTTTCTTCGGTGGTAAAGTCCAAGCTATACCTGTCATAACAATGAGATTTTTCAGATCAAGCCGTTGAATGTCTATACAATTTTCAGGTGTTAATATCCAACATATCCTGAAAGACATGATTTCAGAAGTTTCTAAGGCTTCTTTCAGAACTGATACACGCTACAGAACACTTGTTTCCCTTCGGCACTTCTGCGATTGATCACGTATATAGCGATTTCACCACGGCAACGCGACTTCAATTTGGGCCGGTCAACAATGAGCGAATACTTCGCAGGATTGAGTATGCTCCTGAACCACTTTTTCTTATTGAATTTTGTATGAGCAGTCATTGAAGCGCTAAGTTTCTTTAGAGGTACGAGCAACGAGTGACTTTCTTGTTTCTCTTCTTAGCACTTCCGGATTTCTGAATATTCAGAATATTCAGCTTAGAAAGTGAAACTGGTACGGAATCGATGGTTGTCGCTCAACTTAAGAGTGATATTTGGATATCTGTGATATCGAAAGAATGGTTTACTTAAGATAGCGGACATTTTGCTGTGGGGGAAATATTATTCGATATTAAGTGAATGAGTTCATTGACAGAGCAAACGC
The DNA here is from genome assembly GCF_013339695.2 of Rhipicephalus sanguineus. Classification (NCBI taxonomy): domain Eukaryota; kingdom Metazoa; phylum Arthropoda; class Arachnida; order Ixodida; family Ixodidae; genus Rhipicephalus; species Rhipicephalus sanguineus. The sequence goes on along the minus strand of NC_051182.1, from coordinate 33,985,775 downwards.
TATCCTTGTGAGCAACTAGAATCTATGCGGCAATTCATCGAGAAGACCTCCACCAGGCGTTTCTCTCTTGGTGGCATCTGAAAACCGCTTCGGCAGCGCGCGAAACGCCAAATTATCTCAAGTAGTAAACCAGGGCTTACGAACGCGCTACCTAAGTGGAGGATTAGGGTCACCTCCAGATTTTTTATACAAGCTTGTTATTATATGAAACTTGAGTACGATGACCATAATTTATGTAAGTTCGCTGATGCATAAAAGGTGTAGTCTAAATTTCTTATGCACTTACTTTGCGATGTATTCGTTGATTTCCAGGTCACGGAGCGGACGAACTGCGGAGCCTGATGCGATGTAATCAAACATTACCTTGGCGACGACGGTGGCTGGGGCACATATTATGACCACGAACTGGACACAGTCCGTCCAAACGACACCCCGAAGTCCACCCTTAAAGAAATTATGCAACGTACAGATGATGTTGGGTGCCAAGTTCATTACTGTTCGGTAGAACATAACAATGCGGAAGACCCCGCTCATACGAACAAAGTCGGCAGCCTAAGTCGGCAGCCGACTTAAAAGATAATCCCGTTGATGACCTCGGCCGTGTTCTTCGATGGTGGTGTGGCTGGCTGTCCAGCTAACGACGGAAGTCTAGAATGCACGGCCTTTCCCGAACGCTTGAGCGCATCCGCCTTTTAGGTACAAAAGGCTCCCCTTTATGAAGTTACGCCCTACTGTTGAGGCGACTGTGCCCGCAACTCCTAATACAAACCCATGACGTTGGCATCACGACGTGCAAACACCACGGGCCGACAATTTCTTTATTGTTCAGTGCAGCATTTTGCCATCCGTGGAAATGTGAGTTCGCACGTTGCGGGCGCACCTCGGAACGCGGTGTGTGGCGCGGCATCTGTCGTGATTGCACGTGTGCGCAGCGCGGGGTGCTGTGTCGTCTTACATCACGCCTGGTGCGTTGTCACGTTAACTGCGGCGCCCAAGTCCCGAATGAACACAAAAATATTAAAACCTAGAACGTCTGAATTGTCCTCTTGTAAATTTGCTCGATCTATCTATCTGCATCTAGCCGTTATGAACTCTATCGGACTAGATCGAATGCGATAAGGCTTTTCTACTCCCCAATGAGACCCAATCCGAGTACGATCGCACCGCATGGCATGCGCCCGAATCTAATTGGTTTTCGTGGGATTTGCTGCAACCGTTATGAGGCCTTACAACCCTGTCGAACGCGCACCGACCGCGCGCAAACCCATATGAGCCTACCAACTATTAACCCGATTCAACCAACTATGTTCAAAAAACGCTGCCGATATGTAGTCGGACCACCTGAGAACACGCAAGCCAAACTTTATTGCTCGGCACGCGGCCTGGAATTTACAAGTAATTCTCAAATTCAGGTAACCATTGCTCCCCTGTTCTCTTTACAAATTATGCCATTTACCCAAATTTAATAAAACGCGTTGCGGGGCTAGTTGGTGATACATTCTTATTTAAAAATTGTAGCGCTATATTAGACGAGGACAAGAAGAAAGGTTTGTCCGTCCTGTCATGTACCTTTCTTCTTGTCCTCGTCTAATATAGCGCTACAATTTTTAAATAAAAATACCCAAATTACTGCGTCATAACCCAATGTCTACTGCCTTCGGCTGACTGGAGCATCTTGGCTGATTTTGAGCATCATGAGTTACCGTGGCCGCCGCGGAATTCCTAGATTCAGCTAACTGTGAGCTCCTGAGGCACTGATTTCATTCCGAGAAGCCATGAAATTTACTGCTGTCACGCGCCGATGCCTTCTCCGCCCCCAAGACTAGCGTGGTCGGTGAAACGCCATCATTCCACGCCTCACCTGCCAACACCGATCACGCCATCGCATCTCACTGCAGGGCAGCGCTACGCTCAGACGACGACCGACGTATGGCCCACCCTGACCACCAAATGTTCGGCTACACCTGTGAGAAGCCGGCCACACCTAAAGTCGTTGCTAGTACGTAATATCGGCTCGTGCTCTTTCGCTGTCGACGAGCCCAGTTCCCTGCGAGGTGAGCGACCAAGTGACATCATCTACTTTCGCGTCGTAACAGAGTGGCAGCCACCGCGGCATTACCACTGGCTATCACTAGACAACCAAGTGTTTCCTCAGCGCCGGCAGGCAGTACACCGGCTCAAACAGTGATCGATCCGTTATAGCGTACCATAAAAGGAAACACAGCACCTATGGCAGTGCGGTTGATGTTCGGCAGAATTCTGAAGATATTCCACAGCCGCTGGCGACGTTTCAACGATAACTTAACTGAAGGTGCAGAACACGCCGTCAGCCAGACGGAGACAGCATGTCAAGCTTCACAACCGGGAAAGGACCCTATGATGTGACGTAGCAGAATGGGGACAGTACGACGCAGCCGTGATCCGACATCACGACCAAACGGCAATGAAAAATAAGAACTACCGCCCTAAAATTGTACATCGATGACCAAAACGTTACCTTTCTGGTCAACACCGGATTTCAGCGCTCCCTCTTGAGTGGGCCGGTCAAGGAGAGCATTGGAAAAATAGACTGCTTGGCAAAGCCTTGAAATCGGGACTGGTCAAAATCACCTGATAACGCCGGCTTATTACTCAGAGCAAGATTCACGATTAATGATTTACTTACCGTGCAAGTTTGCATTCTCAGAGCATTCTTCAAGCAGCGTCATACTTGGCATGTAATTACTAAACCTACATGGCGTAGTCTTTGACTTACGATACAAGCGATAATTCTGTCAACGAATAAAGCGATTACGCCAAATACAAGTCTCGGTTACCGTGCCTTGAATTTTCTCGGGGGTGTGATCATTCCACCGCGCCCAAGCATCATGATTTAGCAATCATAGGGGAACAAACACAAGAGAAAGAGAAACGTAGACAGGACGGACGCTGTCCTGTCTACGTGTGTCTTTCTCTTGTGCTTGTTCCGCTACGCGTGCTAAGATGCACAAGTTCCACACCCACCAACTAGCCCAAATTCGCGCGTTTAATCATAATTTACGTCGGCACCAATACACCTGCACACGCACAAAGTTCCAGTGAAAGTAATTGACAACTGCTCCACGACCATGGAATTGGTATTCCACAAGCAAGCTATCAAATGCACAAAGGAAAAGGAAAGGAGAGGTTAAGGACCGTTACGAATACAAAGACCACAGCAGGGGCACGGCGATAACGTACACAGAATATATTGTGGCTTTCATCATTGTGCGCACCTTTCCGTATTTTGCCAGACCAACAATAGGGTCCGAACGCCTCAAATACCTTCGTCATTAATCCATGCTTTCCCACTCGCACAACGTCGCAGCTCCGAAGCGTTCTCCAGGGTTACAACGGCAGTTTTCTTCGTTATCAGGGATTCAGCAAGCGCAAATAGCTAGGCATCGCTTCATAACCGAAGAATGCACTCGACAGCAGTGTCCACAACCAGTTTCAAAGCGAGGATGACAAGAAATCACTACTTGACGAAATGCTGCTGGTTGACATCATGCAACCGCCCAAGAGTGCGGACATAATCAGTAAACCCATGCAAAAAGGAGGATGGAACTTCGTGTTTCCCTGTTGATTATCTTCACCTGAAAAGACGAAGAAGGTCGTATATCATCTTACACAAACAGACGACGCCTGTTGCCGTTTCTGTAACGGAAAAATATTTTGCAATGAAGGACCTCAAGACTGGCAAGTTAAAGCCGACGAGACAAGTTGAGACAAAACAGCCTTTAAAAAAGGGAACAGCCTGTTGTAGTTCACGATCATGCTATTAGGCCTTTTCTCGGCACATGCGACGTTACAAAACGTGATGGAAACAGCAGTGACACACTGGAAATGGAAAACTTGTGTTGTCTGCTTGGATGCTTTTTTTTCGCCTCTGACATGGAAGAACATCTGTGACGCGTTCGAACAGTACTTTAGTCAAACAGGTCATATGTGTTCAGACTGATGGCGTGGCCTTTCTGGTTTGATTACGAAAACCTGCACTTCCAAGGACATGTTTCATCGGTCTGCAAGGAGAAGCGAAGTGGCGCAGTGGTCGGACCTGTTGATATTTATACTGTGCGGTGAGAGAAAAGGCGGAAAATGTTTTTTGCGTACAGCGCGAAAGAAGGAGATAGAGACCAAACGTCGCACGCAAAGGTAAGGCGATCCGCTGCTGTTACCGAGATAACCTGCCGCTTTCGGCGAGAAGATACTACCGTGACGTAACTCCATTCGCAGTTCGTCACTTTTTCGCCACGGCAGTTTGGGTGTGACGTCTCATAGCAGCCGCGTTTCTTGCGCGCCTGACACTCTCGTGTTTCGATATCGCCATATGATTTCGATGATTAATGTGTCGAAATGCGCGCAATTTTCGTAATGTTCAAGAAACGGCTGTGCCCTAAATTGCGGCGCCCTTCAACCTTCCGATATAAACAACTGCCCTCAATTTTAAAATCAAATCAAAATATAACTCGAGTGTTTTTGTTATTTACTCATTGGAATCTAAATTTAGCTACGGCAACAAACATCCGCCTCAACGTAGTGTTCATTAGCGAAGGCGACAGGTGGCCGTCTGTTGCAGCACTTTTATTTAAAATATCTGTTTGAAAACAAACATCCTCTATATGGCAATAATAATAATATAAGGAGTTTTACGTGTGAAAGCCATGATGTGATTGTGAAGCACGCCTTAGTGGAGGGCTCCGTAAATTTTCGACGATCCGCTGTTCTTTAACGTGCACTGACATCGCACTGTACACGGGCCTCTAGCATTTCTCCTCCATGGGAACACGACCGCCACTGCCGGGATCAAACCCGTGACTTTCGGGTCAGCAGCACAGCACCGTAACCACTCTACCACCGTGGCGTACCACCCTTAATTTCCAATCACGTGGAATGAAACATTCAGTTGTCAGAGAACGCTCTGTCCCGTGCACTTGTTTCGCCATCTGTGCGTTTTTTTTTGGCACTGCTGTTTGAATGATCTTATACCAAATAGTGCCTTAGTACGTCATTCGCAATCTTCAGCAATGAACCCTGCAATGTTCTGTTCTTTGTCGTCCAAGTGAGCTGCAACTGCTTCTATGATGGTACGTTTTAGTTTCTTGTTATTGCCGACAGGTATGAAAGAATTAACCATTCCTTTGCGTATACGCAAGAACTAAGCTGCAGCCATGGTGGATAAAGCAGAACGACAGACGTGTGAAACCAAGGAACATAGATACAAAAATGGTAATAATTGTGGCGCATGAAAAAAACACGGACAAAGACAGTAACGACAGGATGACGATAGTTACGAGGATAGTTACAAAGCCAATAATATATATCATGGCTCTACGAAGCAGTTATTCTCATACACACCTCTGATGCTAAAAAAACATCACGAACTACTGTACTGAATCCTTCATTCGCTTGGCCTGTACAATGAGGGTCTAGCAGAAAAAGCCCATTGGTGTCTTACCAGTGCTGTGTAAACAGTTCCTGACAATCCGATCACAACGTTGCACCATAGGAGAGGTAGGTGGAACACTGCAAAGTATTTGGAATGAACTTTATTGTAGAAAGTGACTATTATGCAGACGGATCAACATTGAAGCCGGCCCTTTGATTCATCATCGTATCAATAAAATCCGCCCGACTTTAGCTTAAGCTGTCTGTTCGAAAATCAGGCTTTTAGCACATACCATTCATGAGGCTGATATGTTCTGAGGACGATGCGATGCCAAAACGTGCAATGCTTAAAAGTAACCTTCCAACAATTTTAACACTCTCATGAGAGCAGCCAAAGCTAAGGCAAACAAATAGACAAAGCATGTACATATGCAGAAAATAGTGCTTATGCCCATGAAAAGTGACAATTTTTATTTGTTTTATCTTTCAAATCTGAGTAGTTTTCTTACGCGAGTTCGTACACACTTTCTGAATGTGCAGCGTGCTAGCATCTACGTGAGTTATCATTAGGCTTTAGCAGAGAGTCTACATGAGCGACAGCCGTACGTAGAAGCAGTAAGTCATGTTCTAGCCATGCAATTTCCTGAAAGGTAGCATTTATGGTCCTGGCGAAGTAGAGCGTACAACCAGCACAGTGTACACCTGATGCTAACTCCATAGCCGTCAGCTCAGCCCAATTACAAATTTCTTTCTTTGAACGTTTTATGACTTGCCTTCATTTTGCAGGCTTTAGCAGGCTGTTGGGAGTAGGTATTAAGATCTTTTGTAGGCTATAGGAGTAAAAGGTTGAAAACGTTTAAATGTAAAAGGGCGAGTTTTGTTTTACAGTTGTAGGACAAAAAGCTATCACACGAAAATAGAAAATTGACTCGATCTTTCAGCAAAGTCATCGTACCCACATAACGCATTTCCTTCGATCCGTTTTTTTATGACTGTTACCACAGGTGAGAAGTTGTTCTTGGCAATAACGGGATTAAGGTTAATTCAACCACCGATAAAGCGCGCCAAGAAAAAAGTGCAATATAATCGATATCTCCTTTCTTTGTTGCCTAAAGCAAACGACAGCACGATTCCTTTAAATGCATATTTGCTACCTTAGGTAAATGTGGGGAAATAGTATATCACCATGTGTTGTACGAAAGATTCACTACGTGATACTGGGCAGCGCATAACAGCATGCTTCGGCAAACTAGGGTGAAGCTGGTTTCTCAACCTGCCACTTTTGTTTCATCAGCAGTTCCTAAAAACGAACCCTTAAAAGTCATCTTCTTTCCTTCATTCATAGCGTGGGTCTCGTCTGGCAGACTTGATGCCTTCAGCAAAGCATGACTTGATGCGAGGGATTATTGGTCATCTGCCAGCTCGTAAAAAGGGCACGTGCTGCGTGACACCGTTAGTTTCACCTCCAGGTTAGTGGAGCTGTAACACCCTTCCCTACAGGCTTCGCCCCTCCCCAATGTTTGACACTCGTTTTCTTTCCGGTGAAATATCCCTCAATTAAATGTTGAGGAGGTGCCAAACGTCTTCTATAACAAGGGGTAGGCTTGACTTTTTCACAGTACTGATGTTTCACACCAGTTCACACCATATTCATGCTTTTGAATAAGCTAAACAATCCCACAGCCCGAGCTGCCCTGCAACTGCTGGAGGTTCTCCATCCAGTGTTTTCAGCGCTGCAGTAATCACAAAGGCTCGCCCACGGCCCTCTCAAAGGCCGCGATTCCCCAATGAAATGTCAGAGCGCTGATGTCATGTAGGTCAGAGAAGCTCCAGCCTCAGTGACTGGTTGTTCCTTTTCGCACGTGCAGTGCTCTCCTTCTCTATCTTCCTATTTATATTCCCTGTTCCCTTGTCCCCAGTGCAGGGTAGCAAACCGGACGTTCGTCTGGTTAACCTCCCTTCCTTTTCTCTTCTCTTTCTATCTCTCTCTCTCTCTCTCTCTCTCAATTCAACAAACGCTGGTGTTAATTTTCACAAATTAGGTTACTACCAAAACTAAGTGGACTTCATGCTCTGTAAAACAGGAACCCTTCCTTTAACCAGCGCCTCCTCTATTTTTCTGTGCCTGGGCGAAGGAGCGGAGAGCAATGGGAAGCGGCCGTCGGTGTTAGTGCGCCTTTTAGCCGCCACGCGCCGCCACCGAAGTAGAGCTACCGTCGCACCGTCGCTCACAGACACGCAGGTTCGCAGCTAGTACAGTGTTGAGTTTTCGGCTGTATTCGCGCTGTTTGAAGTGTAATCACAAAACGTTTGTAAACAGAAATGGTGAAGCACTTGTCGCTCTTGGCAACAAGAATTTTTTTGAAGGCATGTGTCTTTTGCGGCTGTTGTTGATCTAGCCGCTCGCGCGTCGTCTGCTGAGCCGACATGAGCGCGGGCAAGTGATGCGCGGAAAATTGTTCTTTCACCATTATGTTCGCTTGTCTGCAAGTCGGTTTTTCAGTGTCTGAGAGTCGAGTTTTGAAAGCAGTGTTTGCCAGTAGCTGATACCGAAAGCTTCGGCGCTTCAAGATCCCCGATGCATGCTAACGTCTACTGGTGTAGCAGACTACACGCAAGCCTTGAGTGCATGTGCTAACTAGCACGAAATGTCGCTAGACTGCTTCCAAGGAGGTCCGTGATCTCACGTTCCCTGCGTAAATCTTTTGACAAGTACATTTATTGCCACTGAGAGGAAGCAACAGCTGGTGCCAAAAAATGAGGAAGTATGTCGAGTGATTCCATCATTTCAGATGTTAAAGCAGTTTTATCGTGATAGTACGGAAAACAAACAAAAACAGCTCCATCATCCACGCGCTTCTTGCAACACTGCCCGATGTTTGTGAACAGACGGTGTTCAAGTCTAAAGTCGTAGTGTTGACTTTTAACTTGAGCTGTGACAATGTACAGAATAATTGTCCGTTGCTTCACCGGCAGCACTTGTAGTGTCCATTGGCTCCGATTCCTGAGCTTCGGGACCTAATGTCAGCCAGGGGCGTAGCCAAGGGGGGGGGGGGTGTTCGACCCCCCCTTCCGAAATTTTTCAGTTTTGCTTGCGTATATAGGCATGCACACATACAAACGCACGCACGAACAGACATAAAGTATGGTTGAACCCCCCCCCCCCCCCGGAAAAAATTTCTAGCTACGCCCCTGATGTCAGCGTTGCACATGGCGGCGGTCGCGAGGCCACGTTGCTACTGGTCACGGTGTAAGAATATTCAGGTGTTGACACTGCGCGCGCCTAAGCGGCCAGAAAATGTTCGGTCGTCGGTCCGTTGAACGGTGCGCCATCTAGTGGCTTGAGGCGGAGTGCGCCGCGCTCGCCGTGCCCTCTCCTGTTGCTCTCTCGATTTCGCCCTTCGACGCCGCTTGGCGGATGCACATTATCCAACAAAATGGCACAAAAAAATGCACGTTATCAGCAGCATGCGCGTTGCTATGGGGACGACTGCCCCGCTTTTCGTAGCGCCCTCCAAGACGGCGCCGATGAAACTGCAAATCATCTGATAAGAACCCGAACATTATCTGGACGCGCGTGGATTGCGGTTTCCCATGCGTTGGGGCAAGAGTGTCATCACCTGAGTATATTCTTACACCGTGCTACTGGTGCATGTTGACTGTTCGGTCACAGCGCGGTCACGTTTGGTGATACTTGCCATGCTTCGTCCAGTCGTTACCTTGGGCTGCAAATGTGAGGGGTAGTCTGCAAGGACTGATGGTACTGCATCCTTCTTGAGCCGCCGTCTTTTTTCTTCTATGAAGTCCTCTGGTTTAAAATGGCGGCTACATACTCTTGTGTAGTTCGAAGTTGTATTAAGCGACCAATTATCCTGCCTAATCGCTGCAAGCCACCGCTCCCGTACACCAGCGGCAGCTGGTATTTCATGGAACGAAAGCGCACCAGTGTTTTTCTTTCCGCTCGATTTGCACAATGGTACGCAACAATACGACATACCTAGGCATGCGGAGCACGTGGTTGGAAAATCCTGAAATATAAAATAAAGCACGAATACAGTCAAATTCGAATACAATTTTCGCACCGGCATCACGGCCACACAGACTGCATGCGGCATACGTACCCGGGAAAGCCTGTGAGATGTACGAATTCAATTAAACTCGAATGTAATCACGCATTCGGGAGCTTCGTAATACACGCGGCCGTTCAGCGCCAGCTTCGCGTAGTCTACTTGCACAGCGCCGCCACGCGGCAGCGGCGAGCGGCGGCGGAGCGCGCGCTCGACGGCCTGAGGAGAGCGTTCGCCCAGGCACTGAAAAATACAGGAGGCGCTGCTTTAACCCATATATGCCCAGAGTCCTACATATAGGACGCTTCTTTGGCGCATTCTAACATCGCTATTTCTTTAGCTGATGACCAGCGCCACGTACAGCACATCAAGCAGGCCTCAATATATGTAGGCCGCTGGGGATATATGGGTTAAGATAAGGAAACAACACAAAAACCCAGTCAAACACAGAAAACTCAATAAACGAAACCATCTGTTTTCCATTCTGGAGAACGATGAACAAATTATAAAAAGAAATAGGGACAAAATCTGGCAGGAGTACCTTAAAGAAGCTGTTTCTGGGCTAGTTGGTACATAACTTCGAGGGAAAATTTAGACTCCTAAGCACCACCAAAAGAAAGACGAAGCAGAGGAAAAGAGCGCCAAGACGCTCTCTTCGAATTTGTAGGCGCAAAGAAGACACGGACGAGAAGGGAGACACACACACAGGGCGCCCTGTGTGTGTGTCTCCCTTCTCGTCCGTGTCTTCTTTGCGCCTACAAATTCGAATCATGCATTACCAACACGCCCAGTTGCTCACCCTCACAACGCTCTCTTCCTGTGGTTCGTTTTTCTTTTGGTGGTGCTTAGCCGCCTCAGGAGAAACCGTTTTACGAAAGCCTCTATTTTCATGCATAATAACGGAATAATTTACGGGTAGACCGTTCTATGACAACCCCCGTTTTTGATTTTTTAGATAACGGAAATGCATGTTACAGACCCATGCTGTGTTAGGGATAACAGAATTGCCGTGTTCTGGAATACATAGATATAGTATGCACGTAATAACGGAAGTGTGCTGTCTGTGGTAATAAAGAAAAAGAAGTTACGGAGTGTCCGTAAAATGGAGCCTGCTGTTGCTAATTTGTGAAAATCCCTCCGGCAACGATTTACCAGACACATCTGCCGTAACCTGCGACTTTCTTTACAGTGCAGTAACGCAGAATATCAGAAGCGAAGGACACGTTACTTTCTTGCAGGGGACGTCTTCGCCTATTCGTATCCCTGGGACAGAAGCGATGGATGTTACTGCATCAGAAGCGCTCTGCAGACTATCAGGAATCACCTCACTAATCAGTCACTGGCTGTCCAGAGACGAAATTCGCTATTTTGAGTCGCTTTGGACCCTGCTAGCTGAATGTAGTGAAGGTGTCCAACTGCTTGGGAAGCCACTCTAACAAAGAAGCCAGGAATTATATTGGCCGGCATGTCACCATGGGCCTTCAAAGCGACCCGAAGAACTTCGTTATGCACAGGATGTGAACAAATTTATGACATTGATTACATTATTTGATCATTCCAATGTTTCGATGCAGACAGCTGGACTCTCATTCACAACCAACAATCAAAAGGATCTTAAACCACGTTTCTGTGGCGTAATGCTCCCCGAAGGGCTTAGGATAGTTCGTAAGAAGGTCTCGAAGGGCATTGAATTTGTCCTCACGTGCACACGTGAGAACAAAAGTCACGCTACGTTGTATCAGACTCCTGAACAGTTGAAGGGGCCCTCTAACACTCTTCAACCCCCTATTTTTTACTCGTCGATTGCGTAGACTGAAGTACGGACAAACTAGTGCAGCAAGAACGGCAGCGATGGCAGCACGCTGTACGAAGTTATTCAATTCAAAAAATTCAAAATGCAAGAAAAAAATGCCTACCCTCAACTCGATTTCCGCGGGGTCACGTGACTACATTTTACTCTCTGCTGTGACGTCGGATGGAGCTCCAATGAAATGGGCTGAAAGCTCTTACGTAGGGGAGGCTCGCACACCGAACAAATGTGGTGCCTGACGCCTGACTTGTCAGAACTTGAGCGGGCTCTACTGCTTCGAAGCGAGGCTGGGGAGGCTTTGTCTGCTGTTCCTTACAACGACATTCCTTTCATTCCCTCCTCTCATTCTGAGAAGGGAATTTGTGGAGCAAAAAGGGTGGTTAAACACGGTCGCCCCTACGCGGGTTGTTCGGTGAGCAGCCCGACGAATTACAAGTGTGCAGCGACAACAATTCAACGAAGCAGATTACTTGCACCGTTTCAACAACAATCATGAGCCTACCGCACATGCGGAAAGAGGCAGCTCGTAAACGTACAGACGCAGAAAGAAGGAAGAGGGACAAGCGTTTCATATGGACATCCGACCGGCGCAGGCAAAAAAAAAAAAGCCAGAGGCGAAATGGCAACCAGCGCCTCTGTCGTACTTTGTGGTTGTAGTGATATTTTTTTGCTGCGACGGCGGCTATTTGGAGTTCATTGCAAAAGTACAGAAAAGAAAAACGAAACACAATAGTAATCTCAACTTTGATGCAACGCCGTTATTACTTCTAATGTTACATTTATCCAATTATAGGCCAGCGCTCATCGTCGTCATTTCCGCCCGCAATAGTTCTGGCAAGCGCCACTACGCGCTGATGCGGTCAGCAGCGATGTAGCTACTTCAACGCGTGATTAAAATACTAAATAATTTGATATCGGTGCTTAGACTTATGCTACAATTATCCCCAGCCATCAGTCTATGCAAACCGCAAGTAAAAAATGGGGGGTTGAATAGTGTTGGAGGGCCCCTTTAAGGAGACATAGGTTAAACAGTTGCTGGACCAGCCTGCGAGGTTTCTACTGCAAATCACAAAATCTTAGCCCAAAAACACAATCGCAATAGCAGTGTACATAGAATGACCCTCGTTGCATTGTCGAATCCGTAACGTTGAGACGTAACCAGCGATCACTGTTTGTAGGCGTTTCCCAAGTTCTGTAATGCTGCCTTAAAACCTACTGTGTGTACGTAATAAGGCGATAGCGTTAGAGAGCTCGGTTCGCAGGAATTCCAGCATCGGCATTGGTGTCGCTGGTTGTGAGCGAAGGATCAGCGTTCTCTGTAAGCGAAAATGTGAGATAGATGCACAAAAAAAAGAAAATAAAAATCTTCCGTTTGAGTGGGAATAGAACCCAGGACTCCTGCGTGGGAAGCATGTGTTATGTGACGGAGCCGCGCCATGCTCGACATTGTTTACGAAAAAAAGCCAGGTCTGCGCGGAAAGCGCAGCACAGTCACAGCGAAAGCTGGAAGAGCGGCAATTCTAGAGCCCGTTATAAACTCTCTTGTGGCTACTAATACAAGTACATTAGCAACTTACCCACTACGCCACAAATCATAACTTTTGGGAAGTTCGGAAGCACCCACCACATTATTCGTTATCCTGCGGAGAAGCGAGGTACCATCTGTAAGGCATTATGTGCATTTTGTTGATGCGATGGTTGATGACGATGAATTATGGCTGAGCCCTTTGTAAAGGGTTGCAAGCTTTAAACGACCCACTAGTTACGTAGATCATATTGTGCGACGCCCGGTCGTTATTTAACTGTCCCACCACACTCGCTCTCCAGAGAAACGGAGAGCGAGCGAGAGAGAGAGAGGGAATTAACTTTATTGAGAGCCTGAGCAAATGCATCATGAGAGCCTTATGGGCTTCCTCGGCAACCAACAGAAGTACACTTGCGAGGAACCCACTACGCTATAAATCATCATAATTTCTGTGATGTAGGGAATCAGCCACTTCGCAATTTTTCGTCATTCTGCGGAGAACCGTGGTACTCGCTAAACACCTGTAAGGCATTATGTGCACTTTGTTGATGCTGTGGCTGATGACGATGAAGAATCATCGCAGAGGCCTTTTTAATGGGTTGGAAGCACTCAGCAACGCACTCGTTGCGCAATTAGCATTGTGTGACGCCCGGTTACATAATTCGCGTTTGTGTGACGCCTGGTTGTTATTTTACTCTTCTACCACCTACATTACACATGTTAATGTGGTTCCTTCCCGACATGAAGCCTGTATAGGGTCTTTTTGCAACCCAGTTTCAAGCACAGGCATGGCTCTGACGTAGAACGCTGGGCTACCGCGCAGAGGGCCAAGGTAGGAACCTCGTTCCATCCTGGAAACTTTTTTTATTTCCTTTTTGTTATTTTGTGCGATAGCGGCTACGGACACCAGCGGCGGCGGCGGACAACTACGCCGCCAAAAACGGCCGTTGAAATGATCTCATAACAGCTTTCGCTGTAAAAAAAAAAACAATGTATAGCAGGCACTGGTCGTCACAATTTAAGGAAACTTTAAGGCGCTTTCTATCGCTGCAAGAAAAGAGAGCGTCTTTTCTGCTCGAGACAGAACTCGAGACACCTTGAGGCGTTTGATCGAATTTATTGGGTGTTCTTTGCAGTTACTGCTCACCATCACCATTCAATTACCGCTAGCTGCCTAGCGGCAGTTCCCGCAACGGGCAGCACATATCCGCTTGATTGATCGCGCGCACACATCAAACATGCCATGAGTGAATTCCCAGCCCACGCGGCAATGACTTCCACTCCACGGACTTTTGCTGACGACGGTCTTCGACAGCTTCAGCCGGTGCATGAAGCAGGGCCACATTCCTGAGCTTGCCGCTATGTTCGCCTGCCGCGCCGATTGAGTGGTTTTGGTCCTTCGAGACGTCAGGTTGCGCAGGGACGCTTGATGCTTAACGAGTCCACCCACACCGTCACAGACGTTCTTCCCATGCCCGGTAGCGGAAAATATCCACCTTGCGTACGTGCCTCTGGTGCGGCACAACTCGTCGAGTTGATACCTATTTTTAAGATGGCTCGCTGCACCATCACTGATGTAGGTTACGTGGCAGTAGTTGAGCACTTTCTCATCCAACATTTCGTGCACTCTGCTTACGGTGTAACAGGCGGACGCTGCGTCGTGATGCATTTTGTCACTTATGACAGCAAAGCTGTGCGTGGTTTTCTTGCGTGGCGACACAGGTGAATATGGAGATTTGCTGCTTATGCCAATGGTACGATTCCGTTTCATTTGAGAGCAGGACACTCCAGGTTTCCTCAAAATCAATATGCAGGACAATGTTTCCACGCTGCACGCACATCTTTGCTTCATGAATAGCGGCGGCTTGAGTTCGGCGTATGTAATACTGCGGAATCCATTTGGTCACCCATTTGAAGAGCTCTTTAAGAAAAAAGGTTGGAGACAACGTCTTCTTTATCTAGTCGCCACTTTCCCAAACAGCAAATGTAATCTTGTCCTCGTGAACCATTCCAATATTAGTCAGAGTGAGGCTTTAAGTCCATTGGCAGCGCTCGCACTCTCCTAACATACAATCTGCGGTTTGGGCGCCGCAAAGGCATAATTCTTTGATGCCTTCCAATGAAATTTCCATACCAGCTGCATTCTCAGTTGCGGAGACGCAAATCTTGGTATTAGTGCAATAAACGCAAACGCAAACATCTTCTTGCGGTGCAAGCATCTTGTTGCGGTGCGCAATAGGAAACATTGACATGGCAATGGCATTTTCGGGGTGAGCGGCTTCGAAAATCTGGAAAGAGTCACGAATCGAGCGTGTCACGAACCTCTTTGAGGCGTATTCTGCCTGGACGTTCGTCATGACGGACAGGACTTCCTTCTTATTCGGGCTCTGCCGAGAGCACCCAAGTTCGTCCTTCGGGAAGTAGTAGAGCGCAGCCTGTACATCGGGTGGGCTTAGCCTTGACCTCGTTTACGGATCAAAATCTGGCCATATACCATACTTCTCGCGCCAATTTCCAGCCTTTCTGAGCATGCGCATTGTGACAGCTGGGATTACCTCTTGAACATGTTTGTTTTCAATTTCTGGTGGCACGATGGTTAAGAGACGCAAACGCTCTCGATACGAACTTAAAGCCTCGTACGCTTGCTTCAAACAGTTTAACTATCCAGCCTACGAGCGGCATTTTATCACAGATAATTCAGGTGTACTGACGCTTCCGTGCGCAGCGCCTAAAGTTGAACGTAACTTCGTCGCCGCGATGCATTCAGTCAGGGCCTACTTGCACTTTCTGTAAGACCGTCTGTTGTGTTTTTGAATGGAAGATAAAGCATCGATGAAACACCAGGAGAAAGGTGGACGAGCCTGTTTAGGCCGTCAACTGCTTCTTCTTCCTGAAGAAATATCTCGGGTGCTTCGTCACAGTTCTCACTGGACGAAGGCAGGAATTCCTTGAGGCACGTGAAACAGGGCAGGCAGGCCTCTTGGTTATCAAGAATATCCTCAGCCTCTCGAGTAGCTTCCGTACGAATGCACCATCCAAAACGTTTACGCAACCAAAATGTTTTTTAACACGAAATTGTTTTATGCCGGGTTCCACCAATACTTCAGTGACGTATTTCCGTCACGGAAATGACGTAGAAAACATTTACCCGATCAGATGGCAAAGAAACGAAGTTCCGTCAACGGGCATCGAACCCGTGACCGCTCGGTCCACAGCAACAGATGCCGGGCACGCTATCCACTGCGCCTCGGTCACAGACTCTAGAGTCTTTACAAACGCCATATTTGCACAGCGCTACGTTAACGAGCTGGGACGTATGAAAGGACACAACACAGGCGCTGACTTCAAGTGAATTTTATTAGCGAAAACGCTAGAAATATATATACAGCTCATAACATCAGCACACATCAGCACAAACGCACAAACCTATTGCATGAAAGCCAGATACGCGATTTCCTTTTTGGTTAGGGCAACTGATGGCATGCTCACACAGAGGTCACCAAGCTGTTGGATTTGATTAGCTTCTATGATTTCGCGTGTAAGCTGCTCGCGGTGTTTCGCGACAACGGCAAACTTTTCAAATTCTGGTTTACACCCACAATCTCTACAATGTATGCCGAGATGACCTTGAACAGCTGTGGTGACATGATAGTAATGCTCTTTTAAACACTCTTTCAAGCATCTGCCCGTTTGCCCAACGTACTTCTTACCGCAAGACAACGGGATCAAGTACACAACACCCACAGCACATGCTACAAACTGCATCTTGTGTTTTGTTATGTAAACGCTGCCATCAGTTACCCTAACCAAAAAGGAAATCGCGTATCTGGCTTTGATGCAATAGGTTTGTGCGTTTGTGCTGATGTGTGCTGGTGTTATCAGCTGTAGATATTTCTGGCGTTTTCGCTAATAAAATTCAGTTAAAGTCAGCGCCTGTGTTGTGTCCTTTCATACGTCCTCGTCCTCGTTCACGTAGCGCTGTGCAAATATGTCGAGAACAAATCACCAACTAGCCCATGCTGCCGTTCTCTCAATTTACAAACGCGCCTTTTATATCTACCACTCTTCCGGTCGGCGGGGTGGTGTTGCCCTCTGGGAGCAGCGGTTAAGTAAAGCAATTCTTCATTACTGTGGCCTCCGCGATTAGCACCTGCAACGCGTTGCACGTCCGTCCCATTCGGCGCGTTTTCAATAGAAGTTCACTTTTGCCAATGCCTTAACACACCGCGAGGTGGCGCTCTTAGCCCAAGCGTCGTAAAAGCGTCGGCCTCGCTCATAGCATCACGCTAATCTAAACCAAAAATAGCTCTGCGACGCGCGCCTGCCTTACCTGGCTGTAACAAACACCGCGTTCCCCGCTCACGCGCTCGCCCCGAGAAAAATCGCGGACGGGCTACCGGGGCGGCACGACGCACTTTGCGTTTCCATCTAGTCCGGCCGTGGTGTTCAATCACATTTTAACATGCCGCGGGATGGCGACCGAGTTCTGCGCCCAATATGCGACGCTCCTCTGGCTATCACACCTCGTTCTCTGATTACTCTTTCACCGTTAACTACTACAACTACCACAAGGGTTTGTTTAATCATTTAACATGGACGTTAGTCGTCGGGATGGAGGTGTACCACCTATCATCAAAGTGGGTGCATCCACGTTAAACGGTGCTATAGCTGCCAGACATCAATATACATTGTGCAAACTCTCTTATATCAATGTACAGTAAATATTCAGTTACTTCTGTAAGGGGACGCTTTACTTTCGTGTTATTCCGATTCCTACGACGGAGGGATCAACCATCTTTTTCTTAATAATCATCTTATCAACGCGTAAATAATCCGCACAACATTTTTGGACTGAGATATGAGATCCGTGATCGCGTACAGTGAGCAGATACACCAAATAAAGACGTTTATGCTGAACAGCGCCGCACCCGTTCAGTCGCTTCTTCTACGCCGCTGCCATGACTGAGTTTTCAGGAATGCCTCGCCATTTCGCCTTTTATGAAAAGGGCTGTTCTTGTGTTCTTGGCTGTGATAACGCGTGGTCCACGCTCATTGTCGAAGGGCAAAGTCCGCCTGGCGCCACCAGTGACCTATGCAGTTCTCTATCACGACCGCGGAGGTCGTGTTTCGATGGCGGGAAAATGTTAGAGGCCCGTGACCTTGGATTTAGGTGCAAGTTAATGAACACCACGTGGTCGAAATTTCCTCAGTCCTTCACTACTGCCTGCCTCATATCGTGGTTTTGGGACGTAAAAACACCAGACCAACATGCTGTTCTCGGCATGTGAAAGCACGTTAGCAAGGTGCAGGCAAAATTTAATAAATTAGGAAGCTTCCGCAGCTTCTGGCACAATCACGCAGTACTTTATGCTTTCAGACAGCTGAAACGGCGGGGTAAACGTCGAGGTAATACAGGAAGACATTATCTGCGAGCGACAGGGAAAACGTGATAGCGGGAAATTAAATCAACGGCTCCGGAAATGACTGAGGCTTATTTACGAACATTGTGCGTCGCCGTACGTGGTTGAAGGTTGCTCTATCCATTGCACGGAGTGGAAAGGAAAGTGGCAGTGAGAAAGCACTTCCATAACGGCCCATCTGCTGATTGTGGAAGTCCGCAATTACGGAAAAGGCTGCCTTGACTCCGCTTACAAATGCTTTGCTGTGTGCACCAGGTGGGTTTTGGCAAGGTCATCGAAAACATGCGCTCGCGGTTCTTCGCATGCTTTTGGCAAGAGAATAATGATGGCTAAGTTCCGGTTGTAGGCGGCAAAGTGGCGGCAGTCCCCCACCGCGCGTACGCTAGACCAAAATAAAATATCAGGATACATCTTTGTTCAACGCAAGCTGCCACAGTAAAGTTCTTCTGCGGCAAAAAATTAGAACTGTACACTTAGGCACAATGCAGGCTCATACACAACCAGCAAGAGCAATCAAGCAAGCACCCTCAGCATAGGCTGCTTTGGCCCGTTATATTTTGTGAACAAATCAAATGAGGACACTTAGTATTGAAGGCATGTTTTGACTGACATAAGCGGACTTCCATTCAAAACTTTGGTTAAAATTGGGCCGAGAGTTTAATATTTTACTTCCTCAAAATGAGCTTTTTTTTTTGAAAAAAAAATCGCTTCTTTAACGATTTTTTTCTTCGTTCACGCTCTCTCTAGAAAAACATTATCTTGCAGGAATGTTGCATATCCCTTGTTCTCTATTGGACACTTTTTAAAAATATTTGTGCAAAGTAGGAAATGTGCCAAGCAGGATCGAAGATAGCAATTTTTTCTTATTTGGGCCAACTTTGCCACATTTTTTCGAACATGTTTCGTTTTGCGGACAGCATAAAGAGCGCATGAATGTAATTCACATTGATACATATTAAAACCAGCAGCGAAAACTTTCGACAAAGCGATTATAATGCGCATTAGGTTCGCCAGCGTAAACGGGAAATATTGCGAGACACGCGCGCCGTCACGCGCCCTTCAAATATTTTTGGCGCACTGGAATCGCTTGTTACGGGGGGGGGGGGGGTAAATAAAACTTTCATTTCCGTGCATTTCCACTATGCCCACATAACATATAAAAAACTGACAAAACAAAAATATCGACGCGACATGTGTTCGAGGCCTCGTGTGTGAATTGCGCTTCGAGCGGTTGGCGTAAATGCCAAACAGTTACAGAGCGCACACGCATAATGAATCATCATTGTCAGCAACATGATCAACAATATGTGCAGCTGTGTAGTGCGCGTGTTGCGTTATGGAGGTCTAGTGGGTACTTCGTCATTTCGCAAAAGCAAGAATTATGTCGTAGAGGGCACTTCGCAACCATACTTGTTCGGGTGCCTCGATGTGCTCCTCCGGAACAGGGTGGAAACACTGCTTTTGTGGACGCCATATTGGTTCAAACGTTCGTGTTCGGTGGCAATGCCTGGCATGTAAAGATGGAATGCTTTCAGCGAAACGCGTGGTGATTTATTCAGTTTATCCCTTCTGGCGGTAGGGATTGCACACAGAATGTTGGTAACAAATAGATTAGGTGCTAATTATTACGCAGGAAGCATTTGATGGCGAAATAAAAGCATTTAGAGCGTATCTATCGGTCTATCTATGTCACTGGCTGCGTAGGTCCTCGTGCTCTCGCGGCCGATTGATGAAGTTGACGAGTGCCAAAATTGACATGGCATGACAAGGGCATGTGAAAAATATAAATGACTGCTCATTACATAAAAATCATGGCATGCCTGTAATGTACGCCATGACATACGTGACATGGTCAAGGAGCTACAGCGGCCGTTTGGTCATCCTCATGTATACCAAAATTGACACGGTACGATAATTTACTCAAAATGGCTGGTTCGGGATTACATTAGTCCACATTAGCTTAATCTGGTTCAATCCGGGCTAGATTAATCCGTCTTAATCTCTATGGTCTTATTGCGGCCATACTCAGTCATCCAAATGGCTAGGCAATTACAACTTGCTGGCTGAAGATTAGCTTAATTCGGATTAGCTTAATCTGGCTTAATCCGGACGGGCTTAACGTGGCCATGCTCCGGCATCCAACAGGCTAGACAATCTCAACTCCCTCCAAATTCATTTGCTCGTGATTAGCTTAATGTGGATTATCTTAATCCGGCTTAATCCACATTGCCTTATTGTAGCCATACTCTGTCATCCAATTGGCTAGGCAATCTCAACATACTCAAAATTGGATGGTTAGAGATTCGGACCACCTTAATCCAGCTTAATCTAATTTAATCGGATCGGCTTAATGTGGCCATACGCAGTCACCCAAACGGCTAGTCATTCTCAATTCACTCGACATTGACTTGTGCAGGATTAGCTTAACCCGGATTTATTTAGTCATGCCTAATTAATCCGAAGAAACATAGCCTAGTCGGGTCTAATCTACCTCATGGCTATGCCATCTCAACTTCGACTGGACATAATCTCCATTAATCTTGCCTAATCCCACTTGATAGGTATCTATCAGTATAGATTGGTATCGACTAGCGTCAAATTGGCTTGTCCAAACTCAATTAGACTGCGATATACTGGTTTATCTAGGCTTTTTCTAAGCTTACTCTGGTTTATTCCGTTGGCTTAATTGGTATCAATTAGTGTCAATCAGAATTGGTTTGTATCGATTACTATTCATTGTTTTGACAATGCTTATTTAGCATCAGCTATGATTATAACTTGTCTTGACCAAGCTTATCTAATCTTATCGGCAAGGTAGCCGAAGCATCCATCACTCCGCACGGATTAACGCAAAGCTTAACATCCTCTTTGTAAAAGCAGCTTTACGCGATGATTATGCGATGCAGCTATAACTGGCTATAACGAGACAAGCAAGGATTTCTTTAACAGCATGCTCACTGCCAGC
This sequence comes from Rhipicephalus sanguineus, assembly GCF_013339695.2. Lineage (NCBI taxonomy): Eukaryota > Metazoa > Arthropoda > Arachnida > Ixodida > Ixodidae > Rhipicephalus > Rhipicephalus sanguineus. Next base: position 33,964,582 of record NC_051182.1, on the reverse strand, counting down.
GATCAAAAAAATCACAGCATATCCACGGGGTGAATGATGATGAGTGGGGCGAAGCTACGGAGGGAATCATCTGTAAACCGTGAAACTCTTCCGTGAAATGCGCCCAGTACATAATATAAAGAGTGTGAAACATCGTGTATATATTAAACATCAAACTTTTATTGTACTGTTGGTTTACGTGGTCCCTTCATTATCACTTGTGATCGGTGAAATGCAAGGAAGAAGTCCGCTCCCGAGCGAAAGAGCGCCAAGAGCGACCGCATTCCCCGCTCGCCCTGTGCGAATTAAAGGCAAGGCTAGAGGGAAGACAGGACGCGCGTTCCACGACGCGAGGTCGGTAGCATGCCCAACGAAAGCCAACGGAACGCGATCGTGCAAGTGCTCCGGCTTCGCATCGCCTCATGGTTCCATTTAGCGTCCCAAAACCAAATATATTGCTCAAGGTGTGCCTTGCGTTTTTCGTAGAAATAATTTCTTTATCATGTACATTAAGACGAAAAGTTGAAAGCTCACTAGAGTGTATCGCCCGCAAAGTATGTCTTTTAGTGTGATTTAACTCTCGTACGGCAGGGTCCTCGCGCCGTTGCCGGTCCACCTCGCCCGTTGACGATCGGGCGAGGTGGCTACATACAACTACTACTACTACACTTTAAGAAAAACATCTGGCGTTCTTTCGTTCTGCTTTTACAAAACATCTGGCGTCTTTCGTTGGTTTATTAGGGGCGAAGCTCCTTAAGGCGGCACCACTGACCTCCATTAAAAAGGCTGGACGGCACATCCCCGCTCTGCGAGGCGGGCGCTTGTGAAGCCACCGGAAGGTGCCCTGTTTGTCCCGGAAGCCGGCGTCTTCTGTGCGTCTCAGTCGCGCAATTCAAATATTCTCGGGTGGCAGCTGTTGTTATGATCGTTTTTATTTTTTATTTTTTCAAACTCTGCGATTACGCCTCACTTTAGACGCCGACGAACGCTACACGAAAGATGACAGACGCCGTGCCGACACCGTCCGAATACGGCGGAATGCTGCAACGTACAAAATGCGTAAAAAGTAATGCAACTTTGAGGTACTTACGCCTGAAATGTCTTCCCTGACGACTTTTCCGGTCGATTCGTACAGTTTACTGCGCTACAAGCAGGTATTTCTTTTAAAAAAGAAGAGAAAAGCTCTTTTCCGGGACAAAGACGGCGGCTTCCGGTGGCTTCATGTCCGCGTGCTCGATGCGCCATCCAGCTCCTCCTAGTGGAGATCAGTGGGCGGCACCCGTTCGTCCCTCGTAATCGTCGTCATCGTAGTAGTCCGTAACAAGTCTTACACTTTGACCTCCAAGGTGGTGCCGGTGGGCGATTTCTCCTGTGCGTTGTTGAACAATAAAAAATTCGCAGCGTGCGCGTTAACTAAAAGCCGAATTCTTCTGTCTCTCATTCCCCATTAGCAGCCATTGGCATGTTCCAGGAGGAAACGTTAGTAGAAGTAGAAGTGTAAGTGTTAGCTAAAAGCCGACTTCTTCTGTCTCTCATTCCCATTAGCAGCCATTGTTTACCTCCAAGGTAGTGCCTGGTGAGATTTCTCCTGTGCGTGATTAAACAATAAAAATTTTGTTCAAAACGCCGTTGATTGATGAAATAAACCAACGGAAGACGCCAGATGTTTTGTAAAAGCAGAACGAAAGAACGCCAGATGTTTTTCTTAAAGTGTAGTAGTAGTAGTTGTATGTAGCCACCTCGCCCGATCGTCAACGGGCGAGGTGGACCGGCAACGGCGCGAGGACCCTGCCGTACGAGAGTTAAATCACACTAAAAGACATACTTTGCGGGCGATACACTCTAGTGAGCTTTCAACTTTTCGTCTTAATGTACATGATAAAGAAATTATTTCTACGAAAAACGCAAGGCACACCTTGAGCAATATATTTGGTTTTGGGACGCTAAATGGAACCATGAGGCGATGCGAAGCCGGAGCACTTGCACGATCGCGTTCCGTTGGCTTTCGTTGGGCACGCTACCGACCTCGCGTCGTGGAACGCGCGTCCTGTCTTCCCTCTAGCCTTGCCTTTAATTCGCACAGGGCGAGCGGGGAATGCGGTCGCTCTTGGCGCTCTTTCGCTCGGGAGCGGACTTCTTCCCTGCATTTCACCGATCACAAGTGATAATGAAGGGACCACGTAAACCAACAGTACAATAAAAGTTTGATGCTTAATATCAGTGCTGGGCAGTATCGAAGATACATGTATCTTAGATACTATCTTAGATACTCTTTGGGTATCTTGTATCTGTATCGCGATACGTCCCGCAAAACGAGTATCTGTATCTGTATTTCCAATACATTCAACAATGTATCTAGTATCTTAAGCTACAAGATACTTCTATAGAAACACCCCCGAGCGAAACAATAAACGTCGGCTGAACTCCGCTTCTCCAGCTGATACTGCTACCACTAAGCCATCAAAATAAAACTAGGTGACAGTGACATTCTTGTATTTTTCCGCCAGAGTGCTTCAGCGAGCACATGCTATTAGGTCTACGCGTCCCCATTGGTGGAGCAGAGTCACGTGATGGCACTCGGGCCATCTCGACAAAAACTAGCGCGCGAAAGTCTACGCGCATCCGACCTTTTGTTTTCTCGATGTTTACTTTCTTTGTAGTTGTGTCACTTTTATGACATTTGTTCGTTGCCACGGTACTGTGTTGCGTACTCCAATGCGTGCGGCGTCTTCCGCTCAAATTCTGATGTGTCGTTATCGTTATCGATAGTGTCGTCATCGAAGTTTTTCTCACGTTGTGCTTCGTTTTCAGTCTCAGGAATGCAAGAATGGGGTTGCTTTGCGTCCCGCTACTGTCACACATCAGCTATTAGTGATGTATCATGGATGTAAGCTTCACTTACATACGACGAGATTCACTTATATGCAAATGAGGTAATACCATCGCACCCCCGTTGCCGATGCTAGATGCAGTAGAACGAGACGAGCATTCACGAAACAGAAGATATTTCGGCGCACTGTATCTTTGTACTTCCTGCTGAATCATTCAAGAAGTTCTTTTAATGATAATTTGACCGTTAGTACAGTGCTCTCTTTGCTGTCCTCCGTTTGCATTACCTGGGCTTCTGTATAGTTTTTGCCCGCCTGTTTACTGTAATATTTCTTTTGTAACCTGTTCCTAAATTCCTTCCCTGCTTTATTTTTATTTTTTAATTGCTACTATTTCCATATATAGATTCCATGTGAGGTTACCGTTATGTAAAGGCGATGATGAGGACAAAAGTAGAATAATCTGAGCGTGCCTAGAGTATACCGTAACAAAAATTCTGCTTATGATTTAGTAAAATAGCGAAATTGAGTTTGCATTATAATGAATGAAATTATTTAAAAAAATAAACAAAATGTTAGGACGGAGATTTAAGAAACATAATAATAAGCACTCCGTTGTTCTCATGAGCGTCCCCACGAGCCGTTTCATGCTATTTTCTATTGGCACTGAGTTTTCTCTTGGCTCACCTTAAGATCTAAGTTGACGATTCATCATGCTCTATTGTCATAATTTTTAGGGGTGCCGCCTGTATCGTGTTATACAGGGTTCTTCACGTAACTGGAACCAAATATTTACAAAGAAGTGGTTAACCTCAACTGAATAAAACCAACGACATGGTTTATCGTCATGTAGTAAACCATGTCGTATTTTTATATATCGCTTAATTTGTTAATTCACTAAGATGAATTATGCCACATGTATAATATTCACTTTAGGGCCAAGTGCGTTTCGTTACTTTGTAGAGGGCATTCCAAAACAACCGAGCCAACTTTTTGTGGAAACGTACAGGGGGGATGGAAAGAAACGCAAACAGTGCGGCATCTCAATTCTCCACTGTTTTGCATTTCTTTTCAAGCTATTGCAGCCTGGATGGTAATAAAAGCCAATAGTCTTCCATTATACAATCAAGAACCATTCTAGCATCTTTTTATTGTCACTAAGGTCGCAGCGTGAGGAAAACAGCGCGCAACACTCTTCAAATTTCTTTCCATCCCCACTGTACATGCTACGTACTGACTTTTTCAGGCACATAAAGAAAGCCGGAGAAATATTACGACGTTACTGCCTTCGTGCGCTACCGTACTGCAGCGCTCTCAAACGTGCATCGAGCGCAACGACCGGCAAGTGGACCGCGCCAAAATGACAAAATGAGCGGTCGCTCATCGGCCCCACAGTGCGTCCGCATTTCTGACTGCCCACACGGCAAGTCTCTGAGAAGCGATAGGCTCAAGGTTCGCGCGCCGGTTGTTTCGGTGGAAGCACGTTTGAGAGCGCTGCCGTACGGTAGCGCATGAGCGCAGTCACGTGGTTTGATTTCATTCACCACGCAGCATGTACGACGCCAAAAAAAGTTTTATCGGTCGTTTTTAAATGCGCTCTATTACGTGACGAAGCGCACTTGGCCTTAAAGGGAATATTTAAAATGTTGCATAATTGCACTTAGTTAATTAACGAATTCAGCGCTATACAAAAATACTACAACGAGCGCCACATGACGGTAGACTATATGCCGTCAGTTTCATTCAGTCGCGGTTAACCACTTCTTTTTTAAATATTGGTTCTGCTTACGTGAAACGTGTATACTTATTCAATATGATTGTTTAATACTGAAGCGCCCTGCTATTTCGCTTATATTCGTTTTCCTTGTTTAGGCCACCGTATTTTTTGTTTGTTTTTTTACTTTTAGAAATCAACAGGTAGCAGAGCTAGAAGTGGTAATAGTGTGAATAGCAGCGATATCTTGCGACGCTTTGTGTCGGTATATATACTATACGTCTGAGGCGTTTCTGGGTGGCACAACTCCGCTCAAAGAAATGGTACAAGATTGGACGTTAGCGAATATGTTGCTAACGAACGCTTTACGCCAGCTGATAAGTAGAATATGAAAACCCGTTGCAGTTTTATGTCCTGAGTTAATTTTGAGCGCTGACTCTGTAGTTATCATCTTCAAACGATTTGGTTAGTAACAGCTTTATTGATAGTCCTGCAGAGCTTTCGCCGACCGGGCCTTATTAGGTCTCCCACGTAGGGACGTCGAGGCCTTGCCTCACCGCCGCCTCGCGTGCCTGCTACATCCCAAACTTGGTCGCCGATGCTGGGGCTGCGCAAGGCAGCGGCCCACCGCGGCGGAAGGGTTCCGGAGTTAGCACCTTGAGGGTTTTTGTAACAGTCCCAGAGCATGTGAGTTCGACCTCATTGTGGCAGACCTTGCATATATTTTTCGGGTATGTGTTCGTATCTGTTACACTGCGCGGGGTTGGGGTACGTGCGCGTCTGCAGTTGTGTGAGGGCCGCCGCCTGCGTCCTGTTCAGCAAACGATGCATGACAAGAAATATCGCTACCAGCGTTGCTGCTCTACAACTGTCGGGTGATGCGGTATTGCGAAAACGGTAATACGCTTATGGACAAGGTAAGACTGCAGAGCGACAATCACGACATCGTGCGGAAGCTTCGTAATGGTGCTCTTGCAAATAGATGGCAACCCTCTAGCTGATCGCCAAGTAGAGCAGCGACACCCATCAATTACAAAAGTGTCAAGCAAAACCACTGACAGCGCAGTGTATAAAGAGCTGCCATTTTAAACAGCCAAAGAAGTCTGAATAAGTTGTCTCGGAATGAAACGAGTATAATTTCAGCAAGAGGGATAGAGCTTTCGAGATACAAACAGGCATTTCAATAAAATTATACAGAGTTGGTCGCATTAAGAAATTTTCCAGTAAACACTTTTGTAAATAGGTCCTTGCTGCTTCACTATATCGATCTATATTGGTAAATTTGCAAATGTATCGAAGTATCTTAAGATACAATTGGGAAGTATCGTATCGGATACAATTATTGCGCTAGTATCTTGTATCTGTATCTCAAATACTTCTTGCCAGAGTATCTTGTATCGTATCGCGATACAATTTCAAAGTATCTTTGCCCAGCCCTGTTTAATATATACACGATGTTTCACACTCTTTATATTATGTACTGGGCGCATTTCACGGAAGAGTTTCACGGTTTACAGATTATTCCCTCCGTAGCTTCGCCCCACTCATCATCATTCACCCCGTGGATATGCTGTGATTTTTTTCATCAATCAACGGCGTTTCGAACAAAGTTTTTATTATTTAATCACGCACAGGAGAAATCTCACCAGGCACTACCTTGGAGGTAAACAATGGCTGCTAATGGGAATGAGAGACAGAAGAAGTCGGCTTTTAGCTAACACTTACACTTCTACTTCTACTAACGTTTCCTACTGGAACACGCCAATGGCTGCTAATGGGGAATGAGAGACAGAAGAATTCGGCTTTTAGTTAACGCGCACGCTGCGAATTTTTTATTGTTCAACAACGCACAGGAGAAAGCTCCCACCGGCACCACCTTGGAGGTCAAAGCGTAAGACTTGTTACGGACTACTACGATGACGACGACTACGAGGGACGAACGGGTGCCGCCTTAAGGAGCTTCGCCCCTAAAATGCACGGCCACATGCTGGACAAGTCAACAACTAACCTCGCACATCTTGGTGCTGTCGGTCACATGCCAGCGGTCGCGTTGCACTTGTGCGGCCCATTTTTTGTTTCTTCGCTCGCGGTTACGAGGGAAGCGAGACATACGCTGGCCTTTCGCGTGTGAACTAGTACACAGTGGCACACAGCAGGCTGTCATAGCGGCAAAGAACGGATCTCATTAAGTCAAGAACAACGTGTTTACAGCACCGTTCCTGCGCTAGCCTCTGCGCGCCACCCGACACTTTTGAGCCAATATGGCCGCCAGGTGGCGCGGAGTCTTTCAAAAGGTGTCTCCACCCTGGAAGCGGAGGCGCGCGCACATCGAGGCGCCCTAATACTTGCAGTACACATTCTAGGGTAATTTGAACGAGACAGTTTACACACACACAGACGTTCCTTTCTATGCAGCATGGCGGCGGCGTCCACCGACAAGCAAACCAAGGCTAGCGGTTGAGAAGGCGATGCAAACGGGGCCCGATTGCGCTATGTCGTTCTGTTCTTGAAGGCGAAGCTCAAGCGTCCTCCAAGTTTGTTTATGCGACTTTAATGTACCCACACTACAGGATTTCACCACATCGATCATCAGCCATCTACTGTGTGGATCTTAGTACGTTAAAGAAAGTTTAGGCGCAGCTGATGCCGCGGACTTATAATTTATACTGCAGTTAATACAGCCGCGTGGTTTTTTAATACTTTCTTGGTGCGTTGCTTGAACTACATGAGAAAACAGTACACAGAATGGTGGTTGAAAGAATAAAGCATGAAGAGTTCCGCTTCAAGAAACGCATGGAGACTAGAGAATATTGCAGCGTTTTTCATATTGCGAATGTGGCGTTCCTTATAATCACCGAACTTTACTTTTAACACGGAAGTGTTTTATGCCGGGGTCCAGCACGGCTCCACTGACACATTTCCGTCATGAATATGACGTTCTAAAATATGAAGACTAACATATGGCAAAGAAAAAACTAGGAGAAAAAGTTCCGTCACTGAGAGTCGAACTTACGACCCCTCGATCCCCAGCGCGCAGCGCGAAACGACTCCGCCACAGGCAGCACGTTCTTCGACATGCTAACGGCGTGCTATTTATCTACACCATTTGCCGGTGGCTGTACTCTGAGATCGCGGTACATCAGCGTGTTTTCGTTATCACTAGCGAGATGGCACTAAGGGCTCGAACGGCGCGCGTCGCCCCACGCGTTGAGATGAGCGTGCGCCTCTACAGGGCGTGGTCGCTCCTGCGCGCGCTTATTTTGTACGTCTTGCGCTGTCACCGGAAGCTTGCGCTGAAGTTACAGAGAGCACGAAGGTCACTTCGTTCACTGCAGCGGCCGCTTTTGCGAAAGAAGCGCGCTGCTCACAAACAAATAAGTTACAGCTGTGACAGTTACGTGCTCATCCTGTGTATACTTGTGCGTTCGTTTCGTGCGTCCTCCTTTTTATTTGCCCAGCGTGCTTTAACTGTCGAGCTGTGACAGTTGTTAGTTCGCTCTCATCGTGTGCATGTTCGTTCCGTGCGTCATTTCTGCTTGAGCAGCGCGTTGCAAGTTTCGAGCTGCTTGCCGTTCTTCACGTGACATTACAACTTGATGCTGTAGCATTCATTCACCCTCGGGGCAAAACAATCCACAACAAACGGACAACTACGTCTGTGAAGACACGTTTTACTTTCGTTTATACTGATTCCTATGACAGAGGCATCAACCATGTTTTTTTTTATTAATGCCTACACAAGAGAATAAGATAATGGAACCGCTACCCCATATTTCTCTGGTTACCATTTTTAAGGGTACCGTATGTTTAGGTTATATTTGATTTTACTGAACCTACGTGGCACCTGTGGCGCGTAGGTAACTTCTTTTTTTCGCTCACTTGTTTACCTTTTTCGTGCACTGAAGATAATAAAATGAACAATTGAGGCTGTATCGTTCGCATAGAGTGTCTATAAGCCTTGAATACTTCAAGGTAAATTATAATCAGTATTTTTCCTGCCCTGTTTTAGTAGTAGTATCTTTATCTTATTTCTTGTAATACAAGAAAAAGGAACAGAGGCAAAAGGCGTTTCATACGCCTGACAAAGGCCTCTGTATCTGAAGTTCGCAACACATACATATTCCTTGTACATATTCACAATCGAAAAAAGTTTTGACGCATCATAAAACCACACGAGCGCTGACAAAGGAGTACTGCAATCAACACAACCAACACATGACACGCTTTAGAAACTGCAGATACGCAAGTCTTACACACATAAAAAAAACAAGAACAGAAAACTCGAGGCATCGTGAAACCACATGAACAACAATATTAAGAAAAAAGTATTAGTCTGTTAGAAAAGGATCAATGACACACTTTCCGTACACAAGCAAATATTTTCATACCACAATGTCACTACAAGTTCTGAGCAATATTGTCTAGTGGTGATAAGTTATTTCATTTTTCAATATAATTTCTTTAGCTTGTTTTCTCAAAGCCTCTAGTGGAACGTCAAACTGTATGCTATTATACAATTCATTAACTATTCACATTGATTGGTATTCCATAGTTTGTTTTCCATAATTTGTCCTAGTTCTGGGTAAACGCTGTAAATTTCTTCTAGCAGGATAACGTTGCTGATTTTCTTTTGGTTTTTACCACTTATTTTTGTGTACTTCTTGTAGTAGTTTAAAATAGTATATTTGGCTTGCCCTTAACATTTCGTGCTTATAAAAGAGCATTGAAGTGCGCAAACAGTCATTCTACCACTGTAATTTTCGTAACTACGAAGAATTTTCTTTTGTAGCATAAGTTTGTTGTAATTTTTTTGTCGTCCCCCATACTAGTACAGCGTAAGAAAGTCTCGAATAGAAGAGCGCATTGTACAAATTTTTTCTTCAGCCACAAAGGAATAAGTGATCCAATTCTGTACAGGCATACTACTATTCGCGCAAGTTGCTTAACTAAACCATTATTGTGAACATTCCACGTCAAGTCTTCACTGAACCATACCCCGAGAAATTTTGGTGTTCTTCCCGCTTTATAGTGTTCCCGTCAAAGCTTATCTTTACGTCATATTTTACACGTTTATTTAATGGGCGGAATATAATATATGTCGTCTTCTTGGCATTTAACTGCAGCTTGTTTTGTTTAAGCCAGTTTGAAAGTGCTTTTCTTATAAGCTACACCTTTCGCACGAACATAGTGATGAATTAAATTGTACTTTACCTGTTTCAAGTACCAAGGACGCTGCGTAAATAGAGATGGCACCGATGCTCTGCTGCGAGAAGCACAAGCGCGCACTTGTCAAATCACTGATCGACTCCATCCGGCAAACAAACTGATAATCAGTGCTTAGGGCTCCCATGATCATGAATCCGAATTGACGTTTTGCCTTTGCGGCATTCATTACTGCATTGTTAACACCTGAAAACTCGTGAAATGTGTTTAAAGCGAATGTTTGTGACAAACATAGGGTTTTCCTGACAGTACACCGCTGCTGGTGATGCTTAACGGTCCTAAATTTAGAGAAAGTGCTATCTGGGTGCCAGTGGCGTAGCCAGCAGCGAGCACACCGGGCCCGTGCCCCCCTCCCCGAAATTTTTTTTGCCATGGCATAGAGTGCACAAAATTACACTCGATCACATCTGCCTGCCCGACCCCCATTTCAGATCAAGGAGGTGCCCCCCCCCCTTGAAAAAATATTCTGGTTACGCCCCTGCTGGATACCCGAGAAATCAAACCTCTGTCCACCAAAACAACAGCACGCTGTTCCAGCCATTACACCATCGCCACAGATATGGCTCTTTCCTTCAATTGCCAGCCATCATTGCTTGCTCTATGATTTCCATTATCTTATGTGAGAGACGACCGCGTTTCCGCAGTTCTGGCGTACAGTACCGCCAGGGCATCGGCGCCTGTCACGCCAAAAAGCGTAAAGTCCACCCACACATCAACCACGAGCACGCGCCACGCACCACTCGCGCATTTCCTCCTCTCTCCTTTCATTTCGCTTTCACGGCTTCCGTATGGCGGCTAAGCCCCACACTGTCCCTTCCTCTACAGAGGCGATTGCGCTGGCCCGTGCCAGCCTGTTGCGACCCCACCCTCACCACCTCGGGAGCTGGTGCACGAAGCGAGCACGCGGCGAAAGGCAGCAAACCGGGCAGTGCATCTTCTGGTTTGAGGAGTTCCAGGGAGCTGCGGGCGAAGCCTTTTGGGGTGTTGCAGAATATCTCACAGGTCCTAAAGCATACCCGGGATCAGACGTCAACTCGGCCGCCCTTCTCGACCTCGCTCAGGAACGTGCGGGCAGGAGGTCGCCAGTGAGCTGCAGCCGCCAACTCCCAGGCATGCGACAGTTGTAAGCTCAGCCAGTCACCTCAGATGGGCTGTATAGTGGAGGGTCGTGGCCGACAGCGGCAGTTCAATGTCGAAGCAGTGCCTGCTGAACGTGCCGAGGGAGGTCACAGATTGTTCTGTCTAGTCATCGTCGTTCATGTCCGCGTTGTACTTTCCTCTCCCGGTGCCTTGCTCCTCACCGCTACCTCGTGAGTCTCGTCTTCTGTGTCCTCCATTTCACGGTGTCCGCCCGTTCTTTGTCCTCAGCAACCATTGCCCTTCTCAAACTCCACCTCACGGAAGTCCTCCCAAGCGGTCCGAGATTCCCTGGCGTCGCCTACAGACCCGCACATTTCCGTGCCTCCTCGTGTTTTCGCACATTCATCGAGGTGTAACCGATCCACGCTGCTGCCTGTGCGGCGATGTTACTTCACTGAAGCCCGCAGGATCCCCCGCCCGCCGAACTTACTTGCTCACCTTCCACCGAGAAACAAAGGGAGGCCATTCTCTCCAGCACTGACAAAGACATCCAGACACGGGTCCTGCAACGAGCTGAAGACATCATGGAGAAGCACAGGCTGGCATTCTACGTGGCTCGGCCTCCCTTACTGCTCACCCCTTCGACTGATTGATAAAGTTGTTAATCACTCCACCTGCCTTCACCCTGCGCCCGATTGTCAACGTGCAATTGCTTCTTCTCTTTCTTCACCGTGGACCGGCACACGGTTATTAGCTGACTTGAGCATCGTGAGCTGCATAGTTACCGCGATCGCCGCGACGTTCCCGCGCCGCGCTATACAGTAGTGCGCTTGTGATCACACTAAGTGTGAGCCGCGTGTTCAAAGAAAACAAAAAGTGCTTAAAGTCATGACGTGGCGACGAACGAACGTAGCTTTTTGCCTCCTGTCATCCACCCTCGCGAGGGTTTCATCGCGTTCGCGGGCACGAAATGAGAGTGAAAGCGCTCAGAGCGTGCGGCGAATCCCTGCAACTGAGCTCGTACTTCACGGATCGGGCAAATGTTGGTGCAGTCGATTCGTGAGGCAATACAGTTCGATACTGAGGTAATTAAATTACTTGGAAGAGTATTACAGGACCCTTATCACTAACGTGGGGCCTTTCCGTCCCTCTCATCATCCATTCTGGCTGCGTCAGGTGTCCCGTGTAGAGCACCTCTGGAAAGCGGACGGGACCCGCCATTCCTTGAAGGACCCAGTTCTGTCCTTCGAGTAAAGTAGCAATAGATAACAGATGACGAAGGCGCACCTCGGGGAGCGCGCTAACGCAGACAAAGAAATTAAGGCAGCATCGCACTACTCTGAGAGTACTGCGGGGCTGGGCGGCTTTTCTTGATTCTCTTTCTTTCTTTCTTTCTTTCTTTCTTCCTTTCTTTCTTTCTTTCTTTCTTTCTTTCTTTCTTTCTTTCTTTCTTTCTTTCTTTCTTTCTTTCTTTCTATCTGTTTTGGCTGTTTCTTTCTTGTCTCTGTTTATACCTGTCTCTTTCTTTCTTTTAACACGAAAATGTTGTATGCCGGGGTCCACCAAGACTTCAGTGATGTATTTCCATCATGGAAATGACGTCGAAAAAATTTGCACTACCAGATGGCAAAGAAAAAAGGTTCCGTCAACGGGCATCGAACCCACGACCGCTCGGTCCGCAACAAAAGATGCCGGGCACGCTATCCACTTGTCAATGCCTTATTGTCAATGCCTTAACACACCGTGAGGTGGCAACCTTAGCGCAAGCGTCGTAAAAGCGTCGGCCTCGCTCATAGCCTCACGCTAATCCAAACCAAAAATAGCTCTGCGACGCGCGCCTGCCTCACCTGGCTGTAACACTGCGTTCCACGCTCACGCGTTCGCCCCGAGAAAAAATCACAGCATATCCACGGAGTGAATGATGATGAGTGGGCGAAGCTGCGGAGGTTCATCGGTAAACCGTGAATCTTCCGTGAATTCTGCCCAGTACATCATCACCGACGTGAGATCGGGCGCGTTTATACTAAAGGTTCGATGAGTTATGACGACTTGCAGCTCACTTTAATTTTACATGTACGCTGTGAATTTTCATTGTTTAGAAAACCATTGCTTTAGAAAACATCTGGCGCCTTTCGTTAAGCAGCTGGCGTCTTTTCGTTTTGCTTTAGAAACATCTGGCGTTCTTTCGTTTTGCTTTTAGAAAACATCTGGCGTCTTTCGTTGGTTTATTTCATCAATCAACGTCGTTTTGAACAAAATTTTTATTGTTTAATCACGCACAGGAGAAATCTCACCAGGCACTACCTTGGAGGTAAACAATGGCTGCTAATGGGAATGAGACACAGAAGAAGTCGGCTTTTAGCTAACACTTACATTTCTACTTCTACTAACGTTTCCTACTGGAACATGCCAATGGCTGCTAATGGGGAATGAGAGACAGAAGAATTCGGCTTTTAGTTAACGCACACGCTGCGAATTTTTTATTGTTCAACAACGCACAGGAAAAATCTCCCACCGGCACCACTTTGGAGGTCAAGATCTGGTACTAGCGTTACGACTGGTTACGCACTACGACTACGACAACTACGAGGGACGAACGGGTGCCGCCTTAAGGAGCTTCGCCCCTAAAATCGCGGCCGAGCTACCGGGGCGGCACGACGCGCTTTGCGTTTGCCTTTAGTCCGGCTGTGGTGTTCAATCACATTTTAACAAGCCGCGGGATGGCGACCCAAGTTCTGCGTCCAATATGCGACACTCTTCTGGCTATCACACCTCGTTCTCTGATTACGCTTTCACCGTTAACTACTACAGCTACCACAAGGGTTTGTTTAATCATTTTACGTGGACGTTAGTCGTCGGCATGGAGATGTACCACCAATCATCAAAGTGGGTGCGCACACGTTAAACGCTGCCATTAGCAGCCAATCATCAATATACATTGTACAAACTCTCTTATATCAATGATGTACAGTAAACATTCAGTTACTTCTGTAAGGGCACGCTTTACTTTCGTGTGATTCCGATTCCTATGTCTTTGGATCAACCACGTTTTTTTTCTCTTCCTTTCTCTTTTTCTCTGCGTTTTTCTATCTGTTTTGTCGTCTCTGTTTATTTCAATATCCTTCTTTGTCTCTCTTTTTATATCTTTTTGTTTCTCGCTCTTTGTATCCTTCTTTCTCTGTCTCCTCGTTCTCACTCTTTCTCTCTCTGTCTTGCTCTCAGCTTTTTCCATCTGTTTATTTTGTGTATTTCTTTCTGTCTTTCTTTCATTTCTTTTTCTTTATTTCTTCCTTTTTTGCTAACTCTTTCTTTCTATCTCTTTCATTTTCTCTGTTCTCTCGCCCATCAGAGTTATTACATTCCCACGCAGAAAAAACCAGTACACGTGTTTTAGGAGGGAAGCAGAAGACAAAAACGAGGAAAACAACGAAGAAGAGGACGGAGAGAGTACGTACAGTTTCAAGAGAATGACAACTTTTGTTCGCGACTAACAGGGTTTCTCCATATATTCTCGTATAATAATACGTAACAAGTTGGGTGGCTTCTGGTATATTAATACGGCACATGCTTTAACAGCTCAGGAGTTAAAGAATACAGACCAAAAAATGAGGGCAGCTTGGAGGTGCAATGCTAAAGAGGCAGCGGAGCTTGTGAGCACCTATATAGTCCTGGCTGTTGCTGCTTTGCTGAGTTTTGCAAATATTTCTTGGTTTGTTCCTGTCTTTCTTTTTCTCTGTTCTCTGTTTCTTGTGCTGGTCTTTTCCGTCTCTTTTTAATCCTAGTTACTTCTTTCTCTCAATATATAATTCTTTCTATTTCTCGTTCCTTCTTTCTTCTCTTTCTTTCTCTCTCCTTCTATTTCTCGCTTCCTCTTTATTCCGTCTCTTTGCCTCTCTTTCCATGATTATGTCTCCTTCTGTTTCGTTGCCTTTATGTCTTTGTTCACTTTTTTCGTCTCTATTTCACTCTATCTTTTTCTATGCTATGCTTTGCCTTCTCAGCTCTTTTCCCTCCTCCTCACCCGTCCATCTGTCCTCCTTACACTCACTTCACTTTGCCACTTCCTTGCTGTACTATACTATACATGAGTAGGCTATGCTCTGCTAGCGTGCCTGGATAGCCTAGTGGTTAAGACGCTGACATTCGGGTCGTGGCTACACGGGTTCGAATCTCGCTTCGCGAAGAAATTTTTCCCCTAAAAGTTCTCTTTCTGTATCTTTAAAGCTCTTTCTTCCTCTCTCTCTGTACCCTTATCGCCCAGCAGGGTTATTGCACCCTGCGCCTGAGAAATCGGAGCGCGTTCTGGGAGCCAAGCAGAAGATGAAGACGGCGATGATTAAGAAGAGGTCGAAGAGAGCGAGCGCCAGTTCATGACGATGATCATTTTCTGTTCGCCGCTCTTGGCCTAACGGCCACCTCTACAAGTTCCGCTGTTGAAAAGTTAAAAATGAAGACGGTGCAGCTGGCAGGCAAAAATAAATAGCACAGCTTCATTTGCTCAACGTCGCCAAGACTGATGAAAAACCGGAGCTGGTGACTTCTGCTTGGCTTAAAGGTCTCTTTTACGAAATACTGCTTTAGTTGGGCTATAGCTATGGCAGTGTGATGCCACTGAACCATCCGTCGGCTCCTGCTGTAACCCCCTCTTTCTCGGTGGCAGAAGTTTTCCAGGACTCGCAAGACAGGCCCGGATTTTGTTTTGTTCTGGGTGGCCGAGCAATTTACCTCTCGTTGAGCCTTGTCGCAGCGTAGCCGTGACGGCATCTCCCAAGATCGAAACTAAGGTCGGGGTCTTCGGCTCTTCGCTGTCGCTTATTCTCGGCTGGCTTTGCTCAGAACGCGGGATCCCCACGTCGTTCTGCCCATGCTCGAGCAGCTTCCCGTGGTTTCTATAGCCTCACCGCTTCTTCTTCCTGTGACAACTGCTTCTTCATTCTCGCCATAATCGTCGCTTAACGTCACGCCCCCCCCCCCCCCCCGCTATCTCTCCGCGGAAAGCGCCACGCCGCCGCTACGCCTCCGTCTCTCTATCCTTGGCGACGCGCCCACCTGTCGCTCGGCGCGCCCTCTGGCTCCCTCATCCCCGCCGGTCTCCGAACACCTCTGCCTGGCGTGCGCTTGTCAGTGCCTCTGTTTCTCCTTGGATCCGCGCACAACACCTGCGCATCTGCTCCTCGCTGTCTCTTCTCTAATTCACTCGCCTCACTTGACTGTATATAACCCGCCGCAGTGATCTAGTCGTTATAGTGCTCGTTTGCTGGTCGCGGAATCGAATTGCGGCCACGGCGTTACTTCAGAGCACGAGCCACACTCTAGGCTCCAAGGTAGTCGCAGTGCCTAGTAAGCCCGCGATATGTGCTCAACTGCTCAATTTACACAAAGAACTCAATCCACCTCTCTCTCGTAACATTTCACTCAAAGCCAAAATTTGCGGCATAGTCAACTACTTCCCGAATGCATCACGTGAAAACAATTTCCACAATTCCTAGGATCTGACACAATTTCTTTTGCATCTACGACTGCTGGGATCTCGCTGGCAGTGCCTCATAGCGGAATATAGATACGGTGGCGTATACAACTTAGACACAGGCCAGCACCAATGAGCACTGCTTTGCCAGGCTCTTGTTTAGAGTTATCGGGACTGAAGTGTATTTTCTTTATACATTTTCGTGTCATGTTCTGTATTACACGAAAACCTAAATCCCCAGTCATCAAATACTCTTGCAACAGAACTTTATATGTGGAAGAAAGAATGACGAAAACGTTATAGAGAACATTGTTTCGCCCACATTTTTATCATCTGCTCATTGCTTTCTTCTACTCGCAGCAGCATATAGGATCATAGGAGTCCCTTTACGACGTAGGATTAAGTGTGCTAGAATGTTCACTGCACTTACCGTAAAAAAGATGTAAATGGCACATGCTGTGAATGATATCGCACTGTTGAAGCGCAGACGTATGTACTGCGAAAAAGAAAAGGTACCGTAAAAATGGCGTCATTGCAAACTCAGTAAGAGTTACTTGTTAGTTTTGTAGTATTTCGTTCGATAGAATGCATTATCCCAGCACAATGATTAATGACGCGGACAAGTATTGAGAGTGATCATACCATTAGCAAACACTCTGCCCTCAACTAAAGCGACTATTCTAGAGACGACGGAGCCTACGTACAAAAATAAATGAATGAAAATTGTACCGGTAAAAAACACGTCAGGCCAGGGAAGACACGTCGGTTATATTCTACCTTTATTTTGCGACAAGGATGCAGACGGAAGTCATGCAAATGAGCATCGAAGAGGGAAGGAATATTTTTCTCTAATGACTGACGTTCACGCCATTCGCTAAGAAAAATTATACAACTAAAAGGTATTCAAACTTTTTTCTTCCAGCCGACACGTCGGCAATATCCGAAGTTTTCTATTCTCGGCATTTCCCACCGTTGCTTGGTGCTCTAAGCAGGAAGGCCCGCTTCTGAAGAAATTATTTTCTATTAACATAAGTACATTCGCGGAAAATCAGAATAGTGGAACGGTGTTTCTGGAATGAAGAAAAAAATGCAGAGGCGGAATAACAAGGTAAGATAATGTACAAAATTTACAATATTGTAGCCGTGAAGCTTAGTACAATCCTCGAGATGCAATCAACATTGCGCCGTCGCTATGATTTAGTGCCACACACTCACATTTAACGGTGGCAGTGGTCTTGTTCGGTGAAGCCGAACAGGACAGCCGAGCAGATTTACTATGTAAAGGTGTGAGCCAAACGATACAGAGCACGGGATCACGTGGCAGAATGTATCGACGCGCCATCAGCCGATGCGGCGTCTACTGTCGAGAGCACCAATGCAGCAGCGGTGCGCATGCGCGTAATGTCATATCAGGTGGCCTCTAATGTCGCTTTGTCTGACGTGGTCATGGCGCCCGTACACAAAACGTCAACTGGGTGTCGCTTTATTTGCCCCATCGAATCTGTGCCGTTGTTTTACGTAGCGGCGGCGGCGGGGCCGGCTCGGGCTCCTGACGCGCATGGCCTTTTACACTGGTTAATTAGCCTAACTAAGCATAGCTGGCATCATGTGAGCAGAAGCGATTGGCCTGGGGCTTCGATTTCTCTAGTTTAACAGATTCAGATAGCTTGAGATGTTTTATTAGTATTCTTTCATGAGTAATTTCTGAGGCAGCGCACGTACATGGAGGGTTATGTAAAATAGTGGACGAAGGAGGATGCAGCTGTTGAGTGACATCTCCATGCCTTCAATATTTTACTTTAAACACTGTTGTTCAGACATGGTGTCTTCAGTGTTGTTCGCCCGTACTTGGCGAGATAGCACACGCATTATTTCTTAACTTTACCGAACGTGCTGACCAGTGGCGTAGTCAGAATATTTTTTCGGGAGGGGGGGGAGGGGGATTCAACCATACTTTATGTGTGGTCGCGCGTACGTTTGCATGTGTGCGTGTATACATACACATGAAAAAATAGAAAAATTTCGGGGGTGGCGGGGGGTTCTTCAACAGAAAACGCGAGTGATTGGATTTACGCAGGTCCCGCGGACGTCTGCTGCACCATGTTGTTCCGTAAGCGCCGTAGCAGACGCCCGGAACAGGAACCGAAAACAGATTGGCCATCACCGTATGCTCTCGACAAGAGACACTTGTCGGCTGCCTTGCTATCATGTGACCGCACATCTTTCCTTGTCGTTTCATCCGTTTCAGCGTTTCCTCATTCCTCTCAAAAGTAGCGAATAATTTAAATGTGTGCCATTAATATCGCACTCCCTGCAAATAATAAAATTTGTATGTAGGAATCGCGTACGTATGTACGAAAGCTTTGTGATTACGGCCCCCGACCTTCAAACTGCCTGAGATCAATAGTGGCCAAAGGGTCTCAGCGGAACACTACGTTGGCACGTTCGCGTAAACAAAATGGGGCTCAAGATCAGTCTTTCAAGCCGCCACCGCCCCAGGCGCTGGCTGCATGCAAGCTCAGCGCGAGTTCGCTCCGAGAGCGCCTGCATCGCCAAGCAGCATCTGCGTGTTTTCTTGAGGTGCAACACATTGGCTCTCTTGTCGTGGCGTGTAGTCGAAGCGTGCACACTTCTCGTCGACCTTGTCTAAACCAAGATATGCAACAAACCTAAATCTCTGCAAATTTCTCCCAATGTAAATAAAGCCGAGCTATTGCTCGACAAACGTAGTTTAACCGCGTTCAACTACTGCAATTTGTTTATAAAACAGCGTTGTACTCACCTCAAAGATCGACGTAATACCAAGACCGTAGAGTACAGGTACAAACACGTGCGTAGCCAAAGGGAAAAGGAGCAGAGGCGTTATGCACCCCCAATAAAGGTGCCAGCCATATGCGTAAAAATGAGAAGGAAAGGCGACGAGCCCAGTGGACGTGAACACTGATGCCACCGTTGAAGCGGCCAGAGGAAGCATCCCGAGTCTTCGGCTTCCGAGAAACACTTCGTTCGCAGCCGAACTTGAACCAGTGGGTTGTCGACGCTTTGTAGAAGGAAAAGTAGAGGCCCAAGCAAAAATTTCCGAGGACCAGGACTCCGAACAGGACGTATTCCAGGACGTCCATAACTGCGAGAACTTCACTTTATCGCTGTCCTCAGAGCTCCTTCCTGCTGTTCCTGCAAGATATACATTTGGCTATTGAACCTTCTTGAGACGACAGTAACCGCAGCGAGCCACATTTCACACTGTAGACATTACATCTTAACACGCAGTGGATTCAGAACTCCCAATATTCATTCACATCGACTAGTACCGTTAGCGCGACCAAGTTATTTGCGAGGCGACTGACCGCAACTGGTCGCAAATGCTCGATTTGGTCTAAAAGTAACTGCTCTGGCTCAGTCGCTTCCTGTCTGCCTTTGCAATCGCGCGACTGTGCCAGCGAATTTCTGAATCAATCATACGCTCAGGAACAGGGGATAAGCTTACTTACGGTGTAATGGTAATGCACAGATGTGAGTTCTGTGCAGTGACAGACATAGTTCGCATCGGTCGGCTTGATTCGCTTTAAGTTAAGTGCGGAAACGGTGCTAGTCGCAGGTGGGAATGAGCCTTAAGCTGGTTTTCACAATGCCAAAATATTTGCTGCAGTGGGGCTCTTCGAAGCTCACGAAAATATGAGCATTCATTTTTGTGCCCTACTCGTGCTAAGTTTTCAAGAGTAACAACTACTCTCTTGTTGTTATGACCTGTACCCACGAACTATTTCGACACAAAGAAATTCCCGAATATGTGGCACGGAAATTTCCTGCACTTTGTCTCATGAGTGTTTGAGAAATATAACACCACGTTGCGCCATCCACATATCACGCGCAAATGCCATCAAAAGTGCTCCTTTGCATATGTTAGAACCTTCAAGCTCAAATGATATAATTGTACAAGTTAAAATGGTGGATGCACACAGGAAATTTTTGAACGAAACGAAAGACGCCAGATGCATCGGCAACCATTCCTTCAGAGCGGGCAATTCTGAAGCTGTAATTTTTTCTCATCTCTCTGTCTTTCAGCACGTGTTAAAGGCAAAAAAGATGCGCCCATAGTGGAAAAAATAATGCCGTTGTCCCAGTGCCATACCTGATCAGTGGACCCGTGTGACCGGGCACTGGCACATTGCACGCGGCACACAGGACGCTAGGGTGTGGCATACTGGCACACTCGTTACGGGCCGAAAACAGGCTTTTAACTATTTCCGGCACAGTGGTCGTCTACGGTGACCACCCTTTCAACATTTTTTAGCAGTGACATCTAGAGGCTGAGCGAGTGAATACGTGTTTGCTTTGCCCTTTTAGTCTTTTATGAAAATGCTCCAGATGGCGCTAGTTATCCAGGGCACTTTTTTTCCCTACAAGAAAAAATTTTGCAACAAGCATGCCGTTTCCCGCGCTGTACCCTGAAAGATTATACGGGCGCAGAGGTACGTGAGTTTCACGCGAACTTTTTTTGGTGTAACAGGCAGCGGAAGAGTATTTCTTGCTGGCTGTGGAAGCGAAATGCGCTTCGGATCAGTTTCATTCTGTACAGCGACTTTATTCAGGGTGGTTACCTACGCTGACCACCGTGCATGAAAGGGCTACGGGAGGGAGGAAGGGTGATGAAATGGAAGTATGAGGTGGATTGGAAATCACGCAAGTGGTAGCACCAGATATTTTTTTAACTTCTTGACTGCAGTGTTGTCAACGCATGCATCGTTTTTCGGGAACATGCTGGTTCCGAAAAGATGACCTTGAAAGATTTTAGAAGAAATTTAGCCCGACAGATGACCGTCCAAGCTCTTATAGATCGTACAGATAAACGTAAGTCATCTGTTGGCGCAGGGGCCAAACGAAAGAAATTCAAATCCTTTGTGGACTTCGCCATTCGTACAGCAGCGTCCAACCATCAGCCAACAAGGTGTTCACCACGAAAGTGTGCGAACTGTAGCAGAAAGGCACACCCATCTCGAACAGTTTAGATGTGTCAAACATACAACGTGCAACTCTGCCTTTGGAAAGGAAAAAAAAACTGTTTTTCGGAATTCCACAAGAAGTGACTTCCTCTGTGCAAAGCTCAAAGTATGCTGCTACACTTGAAACGACCAGTTGTTACATATTTGTGGAGCACAGACCCTTCCGGCTCGGTGGTCATCAGCGGTGACCACCTCCCGGGAACTTTGTTACTAGTCGTAATTTTTTTTTCGTGCGTTCAATGTGTTATTTGTGACCTTTTTGTCATAATTTTTGCATTAAAATTCAAAATTTAAAGCAAAGCCAACTTCTGTGCTTGAAAGAGTTAAAGGGTTCATGACAATTTTCAGCATCCACAAGTCATCATTATGGGTAATCAACGAGCACTGCGACAGGAAAAAGGGGAAGAAACGAGCTTGTGGTGGATTTGAAGGCACAACTGCGGTTCACCTTACATTGTGAATCGCACACGTCACCTCCACACCACACCGGATGATAACGAGTGTTGTATCTTTCCTCATGTAAAAACTAGTCCTGGTGGCCCCGACTTTTCATTTTCTCGCTTCGAAACCGCGATTACAGTGACTCTATGCATATGCTAACCCAGCAAGAAGTAGTTTGGTATGTGCTATAGCGATTGAGAACGTCCATCTGGTACGTTTGGCAGCAGTAAAAAAAAAGCCTAGCACAACCGAAGTAGTGTGGACATTCTAAGTTACTCGATCAACCGTTATTCATGAGTATGTAGAAAAAACGTACGTCTGAAATGTAGACTAAACACTTTAGTTGTCGTCGTCCGGTCTCACATGTGTCTTTCTTGTTTAAGTTTCGCGTACCCCAGCCGAATTGACCGTTAGCCTTAGAGCTGTAATTCGTGCTCGACGTCCATTGCAAATGAGGAGATATTCAATGACGAAGACATTAATAACCGCTGGAATGAAGTCGCGATCATGGCCGACTCCAATTTGGTCGTATTATCTAACCACACAAATGATCAGCTAAATAAATGTATGCAGGTGCACCCAACATGAAAGCTGCAGGGAGCGCGGAGCAGTGGTTCGCCTGTCCTTCAGCGGCAAACACATAGAGCGTGCGTTGAGGCGGGCTAGTTGGTAAGACATTATTATGTCAACTCAAACTGCACTTGGGACGAGGCACCAGAGTAGAATTACAGGATTAACACAGCCTGTGAGCGTCGCTGAAGGATATTTGTTCCTTCAGCGACGCTCGCGTTCACGGGCAAGCACGCACGCCTTGGCGTTCCAACCGTGCAACTTGCTAGGCCTCCATGGCGGGAAAGAAAACCTGCATTTGTAATGCAGTGGTGCTCTCAACACTTCCTCCCCATCTCTCTCACATTACTCCTCCTCAACCTCATTTCACGATTCCGTCCAATTGCCATACTATACTATACACCGCTATACTATGCTCTGCACCCTCCCCTCCTCCTCATCGTCGCTTCCTTTTCCTACCCCCTTGCTATAGTTGGCTGTGCTATACATGGTTTTGCCCGCGTGACGCCATACTTGGCTACGCTGTGCCTCAGCCTCTCCCTTCTGTCTTTCTATCCTCTTCAGCTTCATTTCCCTTTCCCAATCCCTTGCTATACACGGCTTGGTATACTTGGTTCTACCTGCCTAATGGCATGCTATGTTTTACCCTCTCTATTCCTCCTTTCCATCCTCCTCGCCCTAGCATCACTCCTCCTGACCCTCACTTCCTTTTCTTGTCCCCTTGCTTTACACATCTATGCTATACATGGTTCTACCTGCCTTATGCTATATATTACTATAGTGTTTTACCCTCTCCCTTCCTCCTTTACGTCCTTCTCGCCGTCACTTCCCTTTCCCACCCCTTTGCTCTTCATGGCTATGCGTTACATGGGTTTGCCAGTCGAACGCTACACATTAGGGCTGTGCGAATAGTGAAATTTGAAATCGAATCGAATACGAATCGAATAGCGATCATACCGAATCGAATAAAATACGAATCGAATACTATTCTAATAGTTTTCGAGTAGTAAGGCAACCATTTTCAAGACAGGCCTATTATTCTACAACTCTTTATTTGAAATAAATATTCAAAAACTTTAAAGTAACATCACCGTTACATTTAAATGAAAAAGATACCGCAATTAGGTAAACTGAGGTAAGCTCTTATACAGTAGAGGCTAGAGCTTACGGGGCATTTTTAACTGTGGGCTGAACACAGTAGCTACTTCAGTATTCTAGGTGGTACTTTATCACCAGCTTTTTATAACACAAGACCTAAGGTAAATAATATTTCATGAATGAACATCATGAATCTCATTATAATGGTAGTGCACTGAGGACATATTCGCAACGGCAACACTGGAATTTAAAGTAAAAAGTCCTTCATCTGGTGATGAATAAAACTTCGATACTCCCGTAAAAGCTGGAACTGCAAATTCCCTAATTCAAACAAGAAAATCATCCTTTTCTCTTGCAACATACTGTGCCTCTGGTGTTTTTCTGTCGCGGCTGAATATTCAAAGACTACTCGAAAAATATTGCGTAGTTCGAAACCTTGACGTCGCTCCCCTTTGCCGCCCCCTTACTGGCTATGCTAGAGATGGCTATCAGCGTGACGCCAAGCGACAACGACGATGGCAGCATGCGATAGCCCGGGCCCCTAAAATGCTTCGCACTTAAACCACGCACATTTATCTTCGCGAATACGCCTTCTTGACCGCGGCAAAGTGCTGCCGGTGACACTCACTGATGTGGCTTTCAGTCGTATGAGATTAACGCATATGGAAGAACTGATTGCTGGGTAGGTTGATGTGCGCTATCAGACTAATAATAATGCCACCTTATGCTGCGAATGTTTTGTTCTCTCGACGCAGCTCTGTGAACAAAAAATTACCGCGCGATCACGCATTTCGGAGAAAGTGCGCGCATTGTATGTCATCGCTTTAGCGTATTTGTCTGTCGTTTGGTTGTAATCTACAGCAGGGCATCAAACTGGCCTCAGCTCACCTCAACAAGGGCCGGGACAGTGAAAAAAGGAGGAGCATGGGGGGGGGGAAGAGTTTGAACAAAATATCACATAACGTTGCCATTTAAAAGAAAGCATTTCCCATATATCATGTATTGGTCATACATACCTGCAGGGGATTTGACGTCAGGTTTCGCGAAAAACATCGATAGTGGTCTCCAGAATGACTAAAATTCAGGAATCGAGATTTTGTCTTGCGGTGAAGTTTCAACACAAGGTGAACGCTTAAGGTGCCTCAGAAAAAAAATGCTGGAGTCCATTCCCGTTTCTCTAACTGATCGGAAAAAAGCATTAATAATCGCAGTAGGCGAGAAGCAAAGTCAATAGTTTAGTCCTCGTGAAGCCGCAGGCCGCATGCCGCGTGTGTCAGACACCTGATCTACAGTATACGTATCTGCTTTACTCAGCAACGAATAATACTTTGAAAAATACGCAATAGCCCCGCCACGGTGGTCTAGTGGTTATGGCGCTCGAATGCTGACCTGAAGGTCGCGGGATCGAATCCCGGCCGCGGCGGCTGCATTTTCGGTGGAGGCGAAAATGTTTGAGGTCCGTGTGCTTAGATTTAGGTGCACGATAAAGAAACCCAGGTGGTCGAAATTTCCGGAGCCCTCCACTACGGCGTCTCTCATAATCATGGTTTTAGGACGTTAAACCCCAGATATTATTATTATGAAAAATACGCAATAAATATTACACTCCAGCCAGCAGGCATAAACGTTTCAGAGGGGAGAGAGATAGAGAGAGAGACTCTTTATTGAAAAAACAGATTTTTGCCGGCGTCTCTATACCGCTGGCATGCTACTCTGTGTAGGATTGACAGACTTAAAGGGCCCGTAAACAGGCTGCGACTTTTTTAACACGAATGTGTTTTATGCCGGGGTCCACCAAGTACATCCGTCACGGATATGACGTTGATAAAATGGACGCCAACGGGTGAGAAAGAAAAAAAACCAAGAAAAGATACCCCGCTGGGAATCAAACCCACGACGTTGCGGCCGCGACGGCAAGCGCCCGACGCCCTACCGACTAAGCTAACTCGGGAGAGCTAGACACGGCGCGAACGCGCCTTATATCTTTCACACATTCTCTTTCGCGGCGGGCGGAGCGGGGCAGTGCCGCCGCCTGTGAGATGTGAAAAGAAGTAATGCTTCACGATAGACACTTACTAGCGCTTACTCCGAGATTGTACGCGATATCGGAGGTGACGGTTAAAGCGTCCGATACCAGAGAGGTAGACTGGCCGCGCTGGCATCGCCGAGGCACCCCTGACGAAGTTTCGTTCTTTGCCTTTGGCTTCGTGTTAGCGTGCGTCGGCTCATCGGAGTAGTGAAGCTTCCACGTGGACCAACGTGATTTCTCCTCCGCCGACTGCTTCAGCTGCGAGAGCACCGACTAACAAAACTGCTGCAATATGCGTTGCAGAAAGGACGCGATTTCGACGGGCGAATGTCGTGACTTGGTGGAGCGAGAGCGGCGCCTGCGTGACAGAGGCCAGCGGGACGCACGCGTTTGCGGCTCGGGCTACGAACCTCTACCTCCCGTGTTGCTGAAGCGCAGTGTGTGTTATGTATGCATGAGCACAGGCGTCGGCTACCAATTACCATAAAGCGCACACCGTGCCGTTTCTCTCCTTAATTGACGACGCTTTGAAGAAGTGCATACCGGGTACCAGTGTTGATTATGAGCTTGTTGATATCATGCTTATGCGGGATTCACAATTCGCTGTGTCCAAATATATGTTCACACCGTCAGCTACCACAACGGTTTAATCATGATCATGGGCGTTAGTCGTCGCGATAGACATGCTGTCAACATGGGTGCATCCACGTCAAACGGTTCTATAGCTGCCAAACACGAATAGACGTTGTACAAGCTCCCATATATCACTACACAATAAGCACTACTTCTGTGAATACACGTTTCACTTTCGTGTTATACCGATTCCTATGACGGAGGGATCAGCCATGTTTTTCTTAACACCCCCCAAACAAGCTCGGTAATTCGTACAGTAGACCGCGGCGATCACGTTTGCCGAATATAACAGCGCTGCGCGCCGTGCAGACCCCTCATTTCGAAAAACAATTCCCGCGCTTCTTTCCTACGCCTGACCGACCCTCCTCGTACGCGCAGTGACGCAAACTCGGCGATCGGCGAGTTGACGTAGCACTGAGCTCGTCGATTGGTCTAAACCAGGTCTCAACAAACAGTTGTCAAGTTAACGTCAGTTCCTGTTCCCACCCACCGCTACGAAACTGCGCCTTGTTTTTTGGCCCTGCGGTGATGCGGTTTCGGCCACGCAGTTGTCGCGCGTATATTCCTCGCACTGCATAGCTATGAGGCGAAGCGTTGTTCAGTTGCCGGCTGCAAATCGAGCGGGGAGAGGGGAATCTCCAGTAGCTCGGATGGGTCGCGTTTGCTCGCGCGGCAAGCGGGCTTCTCCAGGCTTTTCTCTCGAGCCCCTTCGACGTCTCGGAAAGCACGCATGCATTCCTGCTGCATTGTGAACTGTCACAAAGGTTTAAAAATAGTGAAGAGCCAAAAACTGCCCGTCAAGTTACGGAGCACGTGCGACAATATAAACAATAAACAACCGGGAACCGCAGCAAGCGGAAGTGCATTGCGACTGATCGAGCTCGCCCATGACGTCAATTGTCGACGTCGTGTCACGTTGCCGAAGTGGGCGGAGTCACGACGGCGGGGTACGCCTTTCCCTCCATGTGGCGGAGAAGGGTGGTGAGGCCACGCGAAAATTTGAAACCAGCTGAAACGGATGTTCTAACCCCTGTAACTTGCTTATTATAGCACGTACTCGCAAAATTTTTGCGGCAGCATGTTCACATAGCAAAAGTGCGCATATTTCTCTTCATTACAATTTTTGGACATCGGGGTTGTTTACTGGCCCTTTAAGAAGAGAGGGAAGGAAATAATTATAAAAAGAAAATATATAAAAAAAATGAAATGCGCAAGTGAACCTGATAGAAATATTTACACCGAGGATGTCAGGTAAGTTAAGACTTTGCCAGGTGAAATATCGAACCATTAAAGCTTTCCGACTAGGCCTATTTTTGACAGGTGATTAAACAGTGACTGTAAAACCCATCGCTGCTTTGAAGGGTCGGGCACTGGGCCTAATCTGTTGTGTATTGTTAACTGATCGTGGCAGAGCATGTCCATTTGTCCCTCAAACAATTCTTTCTCATCGCGGTACGCGGAACATTCCATTTATATGTGCTCCACTGTATCTATGCTGCCACAGTTATCACAGCGGTGCGCCCTATGCGGTACAAATAACTGTTCGTGTATGCCACGTTCAGTAGAAGTCGATGGTACAGCGTCTCAAGTTGGCGAGGAAGTGTTTGGGAAATTTTCGCTCTCACTTCTGGGTCAATGCATAGCAGATAGTTATCATGGTGGAGCGGCAGATTCCAGGGGCGGTCTTTTTCTTAACAGGCATAATGTTTTGCGATGTTCGAGGCGTCGACTTTAGTAAATTCGGGTAGTGGAGTCCTTTTCGGGCGGCTCCATCCGCTTTTTCGTTTCCTGAAATACCAGCATGGCCAGGTATCCATTGGAACTTAATGTAATGTCCTGCAACCTTAGCCTTGTGATGAAGATAGGCGATATCAGATGCTACACTTTGGTGATTACCATGATTATACCTGTTCCGCATACTTTGTAGGGCTGCTTTAGAATCTGTAAATATCACCCCATGTTTTTAGGCAGCGGCTGTCGTAGTATAAACATAAGAGCCTCTTTAATGCCATATAGCTCATCTGACGTAGAAGATGTCGCTCTCCCAAGACAATACGAGAAGGATTTTCCTGTAGATGTCACAAAAACTCCGTACGACGATCTACGTTGGGTTGTAGAACCATCTGTGAATATATGCGTTTCGGCTGCGTATTCTTTATACATATACTCCAACGCTATCTGATAAGCTGCTTCTTGGGGCATTTTCCTTTTTGCACTAATTCCGGGATATATGGCACAATTCTATTGGTGACGGTGTCCAGGGTGGGATGTTTTTTGGCATAATAGGTGACGCCTGAACAAGGATCGAAATACGTGCGCATATGCTTCCGATGGCCTGCCCGAAGGTGGATGCAGCATTGGCTTTTGAAATATTCTTTAAAAAGTGGCTCTTGTTGTGAATAGCGTGTCTGAGGTGAATCTGAAGTGTCTCCTGCGAAGATATCACTTCAAGAGGCAAGCATCCGGCTTCTGCTACAGTTGCTATTCGAGACGATTCCTTTGGAAGGCCAAGACATATTCGAAGACAGTTGTTACGTGCTGCCTCAAGTTTTCTCTTGCTTGTATAAGACATAATATGCAGGATGGGTAGGTAATAACGCAAGGTCCCGTCGACTTAGGCCTTTTGGAGGAGCACCAATGATCGGCAGTTGCTGCCCCACTGTGACCTGGCTAAAAAACGGAATACGTGCGGCGCCGACAAAATCTTCTCAGTCCGTTTCTTCACTTGAGGAGACCATGTGAGATTCCTATCAATCGTCACCCCAAGGAACCTTTGTGTCTTCACGTATGGAAGGTGCAACCACCCAACACTTGTGGGTATTTTTCCATTCTCCTCCTCGAGAAAGCCATAGCAACGCTTTTGTCGGGGGACAGTTTGAGACCGCTTGAATTTAGGTTGGCCGATATGTTTGCCAGCGCTCTCTGGAGACGTTGTTGGGTGTTTCTGCGGGAACGTGCCGCCCTCCAGATGCAGATATCGTCCGCATACAGTGTGATGCTGACGCCACGGGGCACGTTTCTTTTCAGATGGGTAAGTACTGGATTAAAAAATACCGGGCTCAACACAGCTCCTTGTGGTACTCCCTTTTCGCCGGCATGAAACGATGTAGGGCCCTCTGGTGCACACATGAAAAGTTTGCGCTCTTGAAGATAGTCTGTAATCCATGCGTAAAGCCGTCCTCCAAGACCAAGGGTTTCGGAAGCATCGAGTATTGCTTTATGATATACGGAATCACACGCCGCCCTAATGTCTACAAATAACGCTCTTGAATTCGTCCCATATGGCACACACACAATGAAAGCCAATGAGCATTAAGCCCGTCATCTACACATTTCTCGCCATGCTTATCCCCAGGAAATTACCATTGTCAAGTGGTCCTTCCTTCTGACAACCATTATTCAGCAAAGCGTCTATTCCCCTTTCCTTTTGACTCACCCAATTCGGCACGCCGTCCCCTCCTTCTCCCCCACCCCCGCTTTCGCAGTTGCCCTCTCCGCCTTTGTTTGGATTGGAGCAGAGCAGACGCGCTAACGAAAGCAGTTCCAGCCTTGAGGAAGACAAGTCGGCTTGTCAAACATCGGCTCCAGTTTAGGAATTTCTCATCACAAGCTTCCGTCTTCGCCGGACTTCTGCCTTTTTGTGGTTCCCTAAGAAATCCTTCACGTTTAATATATGTTACGGGTAATTTCTAAAATTTTTTATTATCTAAAAACACTCAGTGTACGATGCACGTCCATAAGCGGTTCGTCATCGGAGACATCTGATGCCACACCCTCCTGAAATGCGCAGTTCGCATTATTATTATGCTTACGTTGCCTTAACATCAGTGCGGGATCAGAGTAGTGAGGGTACCAGGGTGTAAACGAAGTGGCAGTAGCGACACAACGCTCGCAGGTAAGAGCTGTTTCTCGCTCCCAGATTCGCGAAAAGACCTTGCACGTGCTGTTCCTGTTTTGGTCATGCTGCATATTTCTTAAATAAATTTCCCATAGCGGTAGGCATAGGTATATATTGCGTGGCAAAAAATACATATAATACAATTTGCTGAAGAGATTAAACACGAGCAATATTGTTCCCCGCGTCCCTATTTCCGCAGTGGTAACCTAGGCCTCGGCTATTTTTTACAAATAGCTTGGCCTATGTAAAATATAGCCTAGGCTATTTTTTACATAATAACTAGTTTGGACGATTCATTACCCGTGAGTGTTACAAATGAAGCAATAATCAGTCAAAGATGAACTGTGCGGAGCAATTGCCGCGTATGGAAGGACGTCGGTTGCACACAACTTATTCAAAATCCTATCTGCTTTCTTCTCGATATTGACGAACACTTTCGCATAATCACGTGAGCCCTTTGTCTTGTTATGCTAATTAGTCGGAGAGTTTCCGCACAGCGCCAAAATTTACGAAGCGTCAGTGGGAAAACGACATCACCGTATAATGGGCCCGTTATCCCCACAGCGAAGTTTGCTACGAGGCACTACGCCTACAAGGAATTAGCAGAAGTATGGAAGCAGCGTGCCGCGACTGAAGCGATATTCTTGCACTAGCGCTCATTCTGAACTCTTGATGTCCGTGAAGAGAAAAGGAGGAGGCCGTAGAAAGGCGGAAATTTTCGCTCTTGTACGTAGCATGAGTTGATTTGCATCTCCACGCTAATAAACGCGTTCACACACACAAACACACACAGACACCAGTCGGTGTCACAAGCTCACTCAAACTTTAGAATTACTGAGCTTAACCCTAGGACTATTCAGAAAACAGTGATATTATAGTTATATTTTCTACGGCAATCTCGCCCGTTTCAGAGATAACGTACCTTTCGAACCCCGTCCTCAAGTTCTCTCTTCTTTACATCCGCCTATTGCATCCTCAACAGGAGAACATTTGAAAATAGCTGAATCTAGCGCTTGCAAACAGCGTACACTCTTGTTTTTGCATCGCTCGACCCACACGTGTATCGCACGCACATTCGCGATTCGTTTGCGTGATGGTAGAGAGAGAAGCGAAGGAGGAAAGCAGGGACAGGCAATCCAGTGTGGGCTGGCGAAACCACAAGGACACAGCTGCAGAACCATTTTAGGCTGTAAACATTATTTCATCGTGAGCCCTGAAGCTCGTGCGTCCTGAAATGTCCCATGGTGTGTGGCGCAGCGATAACACAAATGCGGACCTTTCTTTTACTTATTCATTTCTTTTGTCTGCACCCTCTTGTTTTTGACAGAATGTTGAAGTAGTGTTTATGAAAAAAAACATGGTTCGATACCTCAATCATAGGAATCGGTATAACACAAAAGTAAAACGTGTCTTTACACTGTAAACACAAATTAGCCCATATGGGCGTTTTTAGCTGTCGACATCTCCTTTTAACTCCCAAGCCCAAAGTAAGAACTCCCATGGTTGGGCGCAAAATGGGCTGAAACCGCTATTTTACCCTTATCGTCGAGATGCTCAAAATAAGGGAGTACTAACGTGGCATCACCTGATTTCATTCCGTAGTGAAATGGGCGTATCAAAAGAAGAGACGGCACGCAAGCCACAAAGGGGGTTAAAAATACGCCCTTGCTCACCTGTCTCACCAAAGAACCCGTATGTTGTCGTTGTCTGTACACATGTGTTGTGCGTATTAGGGGAACCTACTAGGCGAAAAACCGACATAAGGGCTCAGTATTGAACGCTCGTTGCCTGACGTCGTCGGTTTTGTTTCGAATTTACGGACGATGCAATAGCGCACCTGAGATGCAGTTATAGCAACAACGCCGGGTGTGAGTGCTCAAGGCTTGAAGTCCACGTTCACGTCGTGTAGTGTTTCCTGTGCTGGCTCCGAATGCGACCGGTGAATTCGAGCTACAGCCCGCGCATCCCTGACCTTGGCCGATCGTCTTTGGTTACGGGCCAAGCACGTGCGTTGGAAACACAGCGGCCGTGCCCAAGTTACAACAGTCGCCTCGTCGCTGCTGCCTCGATCGTTCGCCTCGCAACGTTTTTGTTAAAAATATACAAGTTCGTATTGTAGACGTGCCTGTGTTTCTGTTTACTCATGAATACGCAAACAACGCCCGCGACGTCTACACGGTCAACGCCCGTGAACGCGCGGCCGGCGATCGGTGAGAACTTCGACTTCAACAAATCAACATGGCGGTTCGCCCGCGGAAGTTGAAGAACTTTTTTCAGCATCGTTGAAGTGTTCAAGCTGATTAGGCCGCCCACTACGAAAATTTTGATGAAGTAGCAAATAGTCCATGCAAGTGGATCGACAGAAAAGTGCTGGTTATGATGACGAAATGACCTGACGGTGGATCGCGCAGTGCAGCAGCCTGCTGAGTGAAGTGCATTTACCCTGGCCCAGCAGTGGCCGTGTCAAGCCGCGTCCAAGGATACTTTGTGTGAGTTAAGTGCTCTTCCGTGACAAGTGAACTATTACTGCGAGAGTCGTGGGACTGACAAAACAGCCTGAGTGCGCTATCGTGTCGATACTGGCATTAGCTAATGTGGGCGCGTTTAACCGAGATGTTGTCTGTGACGATGGTTAAAAAAAGACTGGGTGGCATACAATTGAGACCCAGAGACACGTGCGTAACTTTGTTGAACAAATAAACCAAGAGCGGCGCGTTGCGAAAATCCGACACAGGCATCTATAGGTTATTGCTCTAGTTTGCTTCAGCCAGTGGCGTAGCCAGGGGGGGGGGGGTGGCACACGGGCCCGTGCCCCTCCCCCTGAAACTTTTTTCCCATGGTATACAGAGCACAAAATGACACCCGACCCCACTTATCTGCCCAGACCCCATGTCGGATCAAGGAGGCGCCCCCCCCCCCGAAAAAAATTTCTGCCTACGCCACTGGCTTCAGCAGTTGCATTCGAAGTACTACATGTATGTAGAGCAAATGCCTGAGAAATGATGGTTTTACTCGGTTATCCTTCGAGACGATATATCTTGCAGCGGCACTTGAGTTTGCGTGCTTGGCCAGTGGTTAAAGCGGTGATCCGCCACGCAGGGGCGGCGCCAGGATTTTTTTACTGGGGGGGCACCCACGACAAGTGGGTGCCTTCAGGGGGGCAGGGAGGCTGGGAACATATGCCTTGTATTTTGACTATGCTTGCTCTTGGGGGGGCAAAGGGGGGGCAGGCGGAAATTTGGGGGGGGCTAGAGCCCCCCCAAACCCCCCACTGGCGCCGCCCCTGCCGCCACGTGATCAGCTGGCCATCAGCGGTGGACGATAATACTCATCGAGCATAGCCCCGAAGCATTGCCACAAAATACCGGCCCAAGTAGGTGCAGACGAGACGCACACAACCCCCACCCTCACCGCTAAATGACAAGCAATGTAGCGTATACATGTCCTCAATTACATGGAGATCAACCTTTAAAAGCAACTGATATGTTATCATAACATGCATATAAACTATTTGTTTGCTTCGCTGAAAGTGGTAAAGGCCCCACATGATGAAACTAAGCAACAAATATTAGATGATACTTCGAGGGCAAGAAACAAGTACTGAGCATCACTACTCAAGAAATACATTTCCTGCTGTAATTACACATGACCAGAGGTCACAGCTACAAGGGAGGCAGGGGTGTGCTCAAGTAAGCTAATTTAATATAATAATAATTGATGGGGTTTAACACCTCAAAACCACGATATGATTATGAGAGTAATGGAGGGCTCTGGAAATTTTGTCCACTCCTTAACGTGCACCAATAAGCTAAGGAAGGTGTAAGAGACAGTAATTGTATGTTTAATTGTAGTGTTGTAATTATTACATAAATGGAAGGGAATTAGTGGATAAAAAAGATCAACTTGCTGCAAGCAGGGAGGGTTTCATTTCGGAAGACTTTGTGCCTTAGGTAGTATGCTAGGGTTTGTTGGTCAGCTTCTAGCTTGTAATAAGTTGACATGCTATGTCACGCCAGATGGCAGCGCTTCCAGGATTGCACGAACATAGATACCAAGTACAGGGTTTGGGAAAGCGACCACAGCTGTAGCTCAATTGATAGAGCATTGAACGCGTTATTTAAAGGCTGTAGGTTCAGTCCTTACTTGTGGCAGGTTGATTTTTCATACTTTAATTTCTTTCCATTTATGTCATAATTACTATGATATATATATGGTTAAAATATACAGGTAATGTCCTCTATACCTTCCTTAGAGTCACTGTTTATTGATTTCACTAGAATGTGAGACAAAGAGGCTACAATTAAGGCTAGTGGCGGATCCAGAGGGGGGCGTTAGGGGCGATCCCCCCCAAGGCCTGTGTAGGCACGCTCCCTGCACCCTCCTTCACTGCCTGTTGTCGACCTCATCACCAATTACGACAAATGAGCGGGACCACTGTGAGCACAAATTAACAGTATTTATGCTGTGATGGGCTTCTTGTGATGACAGTAACTACTAAAAACAAAAAAGTCAGGACCCCCCCCCCTCACCAGTTTTACTTCAAGTGGCCGCCCCCTCTAAAACGAGGGGCTAGATCCGCCGCTGATTAAGGCTTCACATAAAAATAGTTTTGCATTGCTGCAATGCGACCTGCACGGGAGCAGTCACGGGCTGCAGGTAATCACATTTTCACTTTTTTTTTGTAAATGGGACTGTGTGTAGTAAAAAATGGGCAGCTGTCTTATTTACATGTTCCCTCTTTGTCAGCGTTCTTTAACGCTATCCTCCCGAACTTGAAGAATTAGCCAACACTATCCAGCCCAAACCGAAGTTTTATAGAAAGTAGATGTTCGTCTGTTATAGCACTGCGATTTATTCATAATATAAGTGCCTTGCTGGCGAAAAACATGCCTACTAGTTATGAAAAACTTTAACATAATGAATGGTCTCATTTACATATTGGAAACATGCCCTGAAGAATTGCAACTGAAATGATGTGCAATTTTTGTGAAATTCTGTGCAGTTTGTCACACAAGTGACCAATCCACCACTATTTTAAAGCTAACCTAAAGACGTAAATATGATCAACAGTTAGTTGACATTGTCATGCCCCTATGCAATGTATGTGTCTTTACAGATAAAGCAACATGTAGTGTCTTTTCGTTTGCTCTGTGTGTGTTACAGATATTTGTGCAACAGCTGTCAAACGGTTAAAGTTTAAAAAAAAACAGACCCTGTAATTGGTCATCATTGTCTAAAACCAGCTTTTAAGAGCTGACATTTCGCCCCTGCACACAAAGCTGGGAAGCCTTTTATACATCAGTGCAGTTTAATAGAGAAAAACGTCATCATTTACGACACCTAAATCTGTGTCGAAGAACCCACCAACACGTGCGAGCTTGTAAGTGTTTTGCATGCACTTTAGCGAACAATAAATGCTTTGTTATTGAGTTTTTTGTTTACTCCATGAAGATGACTACCGATATGTTGTCATTTTTTATTTGCATGTCTGTTGATTGATTGGATTTAACTCTCCAAAGCAACCCTGGACTATATATGAGGGATGCTGCAGATGTTTACTGTTGAATTTTAGTTTGGTGTTGCGTAGCGTGCCCTTAAATTAAAGCGCATGAATGTTTTGCTTTGTGACTCCATAAAAGAATCCTTTGCGTATGTATCATCTAATGCAGCAAGGACGGCAATAAGTAAGCTTTTGCGCCCTTCAGAAGTACTGGAGAGCTCAAGAAACAAAAATGCACTGTGGTTGTGGCGGCTGCATTTAAGTGCTGTCTGGCTGGCTATTCTTAAAGATGACTCCCACGCACTCTGGGGCTCATTCGTGTTATTAACAGTTTGTAGGCGACTGCTTGTTGCAGAAGTAAAATGTCATTATCCCCCATCACAGTGCTTAAAATATCCCTTGATAGGAGGGGGGGGACATGCTCTCACAGGCTCATATATACAGTAGTTGTTGCAGGGACAATCGCAGTGTAGCCAAGCCAATTGTCTCTAAAAGGGAAGAAATGCTTATGAATATTGTACAAAGAAATATATTATTCAGAGTGTATTCTGGGCATTTCCAATCAACACCTAAAAAATGAAGACTCTGGCAACAATTTTTGAAAAAAACTTGGGATGTAACGGGCTAAAGATATGCAAGCTCGAAAGAAATAACTCTAGCTGCAACTCAGAACATTCATTTACTCACTGCACTGACAACCTCAGGTACGACAATGCTATATTTTATTTTTGCATATACTTGCCTATAAAAGACGTGAGAATTGTGCTCCTTCAGTATTACACCAGACTCGCTTTGCACTACTAAAGAAATGAAAATTTACTGGTAACGTAAGGAGACCAAGGTGAGCCTTCATTAATTCACAAGCAGGTAGCCTCATGCTCAGTTGCCTCATAAAACAGTATGCTATGACATCATAGGCGTGCGCACAGGGGGGCCAGGGGGGGGGGGCGGCCGCCCCCCCTAATCACCTAAGAGGGGGGGGGCGCAATATCTGCCCCATGTTATTGACCCTTCTAGTCACCTAAGAGGGGGGGGGGCACAAAATCTGCCCCATACATTGACTTAGTAGGATGGGGGGGCGCTGCGACGAACCTTTGCCCCCCCTGATGGGGAACCCTCCACACGCCTATGTATGGCATACTGTTTCAGCACTTCTGCCAAGAAGCTTAGTCGAATAAGATGGTGACCCATTGTGTGTATCGTCTCAAGGAAATGCATGCAGGAGTACAACGATACGCGTTTTCCTGTTTTTTGCACACCATACCAACCTAATAATCATAGATGAATCAATATTCGGAAAACTGATGGTTCAGAATTTCCCTGCACGAGGCTCTACTGCCAAACAAATCAACTCCAACACTTTTCAAATGGGTGCTGTAGTGCTACGGTTAACCTGCCGAGGGCAGGGCGAGACCCCCGTCAAAAATGCAGGGAGAGCCGGCCTCCCAAGCCTACCCTGACTTCAACCCCTTCCATCACAGCTGTGCAAACACCTAGCTGACACCTAATGTGGACTTATTGTAATTCAATACAAGACAAATTAGATTATCATTTTAAAAACTCTGGACATAATTATAATGAAACCAGCATGACGTAATAATACAAAAAAGACAGAAGACACACGAGCACAATCACATTTATTGATAATTACATTTCAAGCATCTACAGTTTATCATGTACAATGATATTTAATACAACAGAAGTTCACTTAGCAGCTCCTCTTTAAATTTAGCTGCCACATGCATGACCATAGCTCAGCAAAAAAGTTGGAGCGCACTCAGACTCACTCAGCAAATATATATTCTGTTCTGAGGGCTCACTCGGATTCAGACTCACCAAAATTTTCCTCAACCGGGCTCACTGGACTCAAACTCATGAGCGTTTTACTCAGCTGGACTCAGACTGAGACTCACGGCTTGACTTTAGCCTGAGTGAGTCGACTCAGGAGTCCATAAGCGTAAAACTACCTTTTTTTTAGATGTTGGTGTCAATGTTATTTAATGCCAATATCTCACATAATCGGTGCTCTACGATACGCCTTTTGATCTTATACCTTCAAATACAAGCTATCATTAATCCAGTAATCCAGCAAGGACATTTT
This sequence comes from Rhipicephalus sanguineus, assembly GCF_013339695.2. Lineage (NCBI taxonomy): Eukaryota > Metazoa > Arthropoda > Arachnida > Ixodida > Ixodidae > Rhipicephalus > Rhipicephalus sanguineus. Next base: position 33,927,018 of record NC_051182.1, on the reverse strand, counting down.
TATGAAATACCTGACTCACATGAGATATTTTTATCAAGAACTTTCAGTGAAGAGTTTGCGGGGGGAGGTCATGGCACCGCTCCCAATTCATGTCTCTGACCAATAAATATTGACGTGGCGCATGAACGTGAGTGCGTTGACATATGTGCGAATAGATATGAGTACAAACGTAAGCCGATATAAGGCTGATAGTAATGCTGAAGATGAGTAGATAGGACCATAGGTCGGCCATAAAAGGTGGAGCTCACTCAGACTCACTCAAGAAATATATTTTGCGCTGAGGGCTCACTCAGACTCAGACTCACCAATATTTTCCTCAACCTGACTCACTCGGACTCAGAATCACCAAAAATTTCCTCAACGGGACCCACACGGACTCAAACTCACACAAATATTCCTCACCCATACTCAGACTCAGATCATGGGCCAATCTGAGTCTGAGTGAGTCGACTCATGAGTGAGTTTGCCGACCTATGTGCATGACACCAATTGCAATAACACATACCACAGTCAATGGGCACACCTTGGAAAACTCTAGTCGTACACAGAGATTAAAATATCATTGGGCTAAGCACTACCACCATGACACGATGTTCTTCCTGTATAAGAAGGAAATATAGTAAACTTCTAACTTCAAGTATTTTTATACTACTGCCTCAAGTGAACTAGTCATATTTGTACCTACATTTTGTGATTTACCACACAATCAAGGCATTTTAGGTCTGAGACCCAGCTAATTGTTACAATAGTGTCATAAGAATATACAGAAAGAAAGGTGGTACAAGCGACTGCTTGTTCAGCTTGAACAAGGAACAGTGAACACTCCTGTTTGCCACCTGCTTGTGCTGCCCTTTAGACCATTTATTTTCAAAGTACATGCCTATTTAATTACTCTGTTGTTCTCTTTAGAAGTCACAGCCTGCACTGGTGAAAAAAGCATAGCGAGGGGTGACATAGTTGTTGCCCCTTACTTTGTACAGGCTTAACAGGTCAAAAACAGATGTCCAAAGTCTTCAACTATGACATTGTGAGTTGTGCTTTCCACAACAAAGGCATGCATGTGGTCATCAAAATAGTTTGTCTCACGGTACGAAGTGAAAACAAAATATTTTTGGTCACAAGCCGCAATCAACGTGACCTGGGAAAAAGTGTGGAAGGTCATCATCTGCTATAAATACAGGTAGCACACAACCGACACTGATTTTTCTTTCGCACACTGTGATAGATGTCGCCCCGTGCACATTTTTCACAGGCATGTCAAGCTCCTGCAGTCTGTCTTTCCAAAGATCCGGCAATGAGTTTACGTCTATTCTTACTGTGCCTATGGCAGTCACAGATTCTAATGGTTGGGTTAATGAGCATACATAAGCTTCATCTGATGTCGGCGGCTCAGGGTTCCACAAATGCTCTTAAAGTTACAAGTTTTCCTTGCAATGGACTTGAAAAATTTATGCTTTGCCTCAAAGTGCATACAGGAGAGCCTGCACAAAGGACCGTACAAAAGAAGAAGCCTCGGATAATGAATCATGAAGTGCATTTTTGGTATAACGTTTACATTTGGAAAAGTTTCCCTAAAAGCAGTGTAAAAATCATCCAGTACTTGCAATTGCGCAGCTGTACTACTGCACACATGAGTTGCAAGAACAATGTCAACCAGGGCAGACAGCAAGAGGTACACATTGTATGCATGCATATGCATCGTTTCTCTTTGCAACAATATCCCCCACAAATAATGAGAAAAAACGAAAAAAAACAATTAATGGCTGATGTGCCAAACACTGATTGATGGGAGGTGGCATTGACTTCTTGTTGCATCCTTGCAAGGGAAGTGAACTGAGCCTTTCATTTAGCTGATCAAGAGCGAGTACGGCTTGATATAATGTGCCGTACAATATGTTTCATGGCAAAAGGAATCACTCCTTCAAACAAGTCATGCATAACATCTGGTGGAAGGCCTTTTTTCACATCAAATGACTTAAGTGAACTTAGACAGCTTTCACCATTGACCCCATAAACACTGCTGAGGTTTGAATCTGTTTTAATTAGGTTGATATGTTGAGCATGCATTTCCCTTGTTCTGATTATGAAATCCTCTTCATGCCACTTCTCACCAATATGTTCTGTCTTTGCCAAACAAAAACGGCAGATAGGCCCTGATGAAAAGCATTCACGAAAATCACCTATCTGATGGCTAGACAACTTATCTCCATCACCGATCAAAAAACCCTTTAACAAACTGTCCATCTATCTCAAGTCCATGAGATTCTAGCTGCTGAAGGTCCTCAAGCAGTGACTGAATAATCTTGTGCAAGGTGAATTTTGCTACAGTGGCAGTTTTCACAAGAAGAACAAGATATTTGCTGTCAACTTTTGAGCGAAATTGGGGTGGGAATTTAGAGCTGTCAGATAACCAGCCAGGACTTTATGCTTTTCACGTTTGCTTCCAATTGGATTGTAGAGTTCAAACTCATCAAAGTAAAGTTACGATCTAATCGACACATTACGACCTAATCGACCGCTATCAAAGAAAGCCGGCAGCGCGACACCAGTCTTAGAGGCCATGCAAACACTCGCGCGACCGAAATACAATTTCGATTTCGAAGGCCATTCATTGCTTTGAATTCCGCATTGGCGCCGTGGTTGCGTGGGGCGCGCATGCGTGTTGTGTGCGTTGTATGGTTTGGCTGGTTTGGAGACCTTGGGTTTGGCGCCTTTTCGTCATGTTTTCGTTCCCGCTCTGCCAGCTGCGCCGCTCTGCCTGCCTCAGCGCCTATTTCGAACCCATGCGTGCGCGTTTTGGAAGTTATGGCAGGATGCGTTTGCCTCGTCGTGCTGAAGGATGGCCAGCGGAAAAACGTTTCACTCCCTAACGGTGCCTACGGCGAACTGATGGATGCTCTCGCTTCCTTAACCAACATACATGACAAGACCTTGGTAAGTTTTAATCGAACTTTCGTTTCTTGCTTAGTGCCGATATGTCGTGAGATGTATGTACTACATGCATACATAACTGTTCTGGCGCGTACTGCCACTGTGGCGTGCAAAGTGATTCAGGCTCTTTGGTAATCCTTTTTGAAGTTTAAAGAGACTAGCGAAACCGTTATTGTCATTTTACGCTTGGTTCTGTTGAATGACTTGCAACGTGAATATAGCTGAAGGCAAAACGAAGAAAAAGCTCGCTGCTTTATGGAACGAACGTCACGCCATACATTTTAGTGACCGTGTTCGTTCTTTAAGAGTGCGTAATTGTTCTTTTGAATTAGCAATTTGATTAGGCTCCAACATATTTTCGCTATTTTTCATAGTTAGGCCGTGGTTTAGGCTAATTCAGTGGCAAACTTTTGTATTCGGAATTTTTCGTTTCAAAAAGTCAGAGTAGTGTATGTGTGTGTGTGAAAATGAGAGCGCGCATGTTCTTTGATCTCCCTGTACCCCGCAGCTTAGATGCGTGATAGCTAGGGCTCTGTGTTTTCGGTGTTTGTATTTCTTGAAAGTCGGCGGGTGTTTATCGGAGTTTATATTTTTGGCGGAAATTCGGCGTTTATCGGAGGTTATTTCTCGTAAATCTCCAATTCTCCAAAATTCGGAGTTTTTCATTATTCTCAAAACTCCAAAATTATAGATCAATTCATATCTGAATACTAAAATATCAAAAACTCACGAAGCACATTTTATTACAAAAACATATATGCACAAGCGAAATACTTCAACACAAAACACCTGCATTTGTGTGTATAACAGCCTTATGTTAAAGCTTATTGTAAAACACGCAAGCATACTTTGCGAAGTTGCTGTCAGTGATCGAAGCGCGCTCCTTTCGATTGACGACTCTCAGCTTTGAAAACGCCCTTTCAACGTTAGCGCTAGAAACGGGAAGTGCCAGAAGACGCAGCGCATTGCGAGAAAGCACTGGCCACTGGACATTTGTGAAGTCTCCAAAACGACAGGGATTCCACAATGTTACATATTTCATAGCACTGATAGTTTGCAAAAACACTCAGGAGCTGGCTCATGTCGTCAGTTTCAAGAAGCACCAATTGAAAAATAAGCGCATATGTTTGGAACGCACAGGGCAGCTCATGCTTCACATTTGGATTCACAATTTGAACACAGTACCAAAACGATTTTTTGCTGTACTGGAGTTGATCGCACAGGTTGCTCTCAGACGTCTGTCTCCACTTTTCGGCGACAGCAGCGTAGTATTGTGAATGTTTGCGACAGTCATTAAGCGGTCATTCTCGTCAAGGAGGTCGAACAGACTTGTGACATCTGATGCGAAGACCTCGTTTGGATCATGCCATTGACTGATGAGTGCGTGCAAACGAACCCCCAGTACGGGATAAACTTGGTGTGCCAGGGTACTCTCTGCCTCAAGTTCCTTAATGATTGAGAGCACGGCACACGAATTGGTCTTCAGAAACCTCACCTTAACAAGCAAGTCGTGTACAGCTTCAGGCGATGAAATAAGACTCTTGAGCTTCTCACACTTCGTTCCCTTGGCTTTGTCGCTTCCCAATAAAGACAAAATGGCGCGCCAGTAGTCCAAAATATCTTCTAGAGCTTCATAAAAAGAGAACCACCTCGACGGACATACGGTTTTAAGCGACTGAAGGACATGCGCATGGCCAAGCACACAAGACCAAACTTAAGGCTCAGCTCCTGCAACGACTTCAACAGGGCAGGAAAGGGCACAACAAAATCTTGAACTACGTTAAACGAGCTCGTCCTGATTCCATCCTCCAGAGCGTTGCTGAGTACGTGGCACGGATCTTTGAAGTGAAGCGCCTTGAATTCAGGGTTGGAGAGTTGCAAGTCCTTGTGAAGCTTCTGCATGTAGGAAGCTGAGTCGGAGCACAATACAGCTACGTCGCCTAATACACGTATACGCGCGGTAAACATTAAATCGGTTGAACCAGAATATGTATCAATGAGCGCTTAGAACTCTCCCTATGGATAAAGAGCAGACAGTATAATAAAAAGTTGGGCAAGTTGGTGTTGGTCCAGGTCATATTGGCCCTTGAAATCGGAGTTTATCGGATAAATCCGAATTGTCAAAAATTTTACCGGCGAATGTTTATCGCATTTATTCGGATACAACCGAAAACACGGAGCCCTAGTGATAGCTTATACATGTTATCAGTATGATATCACAGCGCGGCCCAGGGAGACAAACAACAAACCATGTTTGATCTTCCGCTGTAACATGTATTCAACTTATTGAGTTTTTGAAGCTTCAGCCACTCATGGCATGTTGATTTACGCGTTTTCCTGTAATCTTGCACTGATTTTGCAACATGGGCTACTCAAGTGCACTCGGAGAAAGTTGCTACATTAACATGTTGATTTAACAGATCCAAATGTAGGATGACTGCTAGACTATGTCGATCTTGAGGAAGGAAGTGACCTCCCAAACAAGGCTAAAATAAAATTGGCGCGGAAACAAGGCTTTCATGTTGATGTGAGTACTGTTGCAGGTTGGCAATATTTTATTTGTTTTCTGCAATTCTAAGCAGGGGTTTTATCACGGTGTAATTTACAATGTGGAATGTTACAAACAATGGCATACAATATTTAGCGAGAACAGGATGAAACAAGCAAAATAAAATTTAGGAACTGAGTAAATTGTGGCAGGTGTACTTTTACAATATCCAATGCCAAAAAGCAAATGCCATAAATTTAAGGAAAACCAGACACCAACACAGTGGCTTTTGGCATTCAGTAGAATTGTCTGGCTTCATGTGTGTACATGGACTCACAATGTTAAAGCAATCAACAGCTTCTTTGCTGCAGTAGGCATTCACATCTTAACTCTCTTTTTGTCTTCCCAAATGTCTATTAACCCACTTCGCGTTACCTCACGTTTGCTTTTTGAGGAGTTACAACATAAGTTTCCCTTTTGCAGGGTGCCAGCCCTGCGTTGACTTTTGTGCAGAGTGCAGGAGGAGCTGTGGAAATGGCCGAGCAGAGGTATTGTTAGTAGCGAAAGTAAAAAGAAAAAAATAAAACTGACAGACTTTTAGAGAATAAGTTTTTGCTAATTTTTTCATAACTTCAATTTTAAAGCACTCTGTATGTTATTTTACAGTGCCGTGACAGAAAACGCACAAAACGTGCAGTCCATCCAGTCGGTGCCACTGGAAAAGGAACAGGATTTCTTAGATTTTGTGCTCCCTTTTGGGCACTACGACGAGGTGCTGAGAAGAAAAATACAAATAAATGGTGCTGTGCGCCGTGCCATAGTTGACAAGCTCTTTGGCGCATACATCAAGATCGCATGGTAAGCACTCCATGTATGCTTCTTTTCTTTAGCTATAATTTGGTAGTTTAACTATTCAATGGCTCAACTGCTCATCATGAATGACCTGTAGGGAACTAAAATTGTATTATAGAAGTTTTAGTGGTTGCCTTTGTTTCTCCTAGTTTGTAACAGCTGTGCACTTGTTGGTTGCAACCATACTGTTGTCTATTGAGAGCCAACAAAAAGTCTTGAGCATCGTTTGAGCATAACTTTGAAGTTATGAAATGTTCTTGTCGCTGATCTGGCAGTTAAGCAGCTTTGACGCTGTATCAAATCTGTGGAAGAACATTCAGAAGTGTGCTTGATTGTAAGCTCGAGCGCGCATGGGACCTTACAAAACTGTGATGCATGCTCTGCACACAGCAACAAGTGCATGGGAATGTCACATCGATTGTTTGGCTATTGCAGCTTGTATATGCTCTTCAGTGACCCCACCATTGTAGTTGTCCAGTGAAAATTGAGGCAATGTAACGAGTTGAGACTCCAGGCTTTGTGACATTGTTGCAGTTTTGCTTGCATATAGGCAAGTTGATGTTAGTGTTTTGTTGCGACTTATTTCAGTGGCCGATGAAACACCGGGCTTCTGTTATCGGGGTTAACTGAGTTTAATAAGTATTAGGGTACAGGAAGAGGCGAGGCTACATGGAGGTAGGAATGTAGAGAGAAGTGTTCAGAGGCGGAGAAGTGGCCCGCGAGCAAGAGGGCCAGACGAAATTTAATACATCAGCTTGGAGTTCGTAGAGGAGCCCTCAAAGGGGAACTCCAGTGCATTTTCGACCATATTGAGATGGTGCCGTTTTCAAATAGTAATAGAAGTCCTGTATCAGCTAGGGTGGTTCATTTTGCTGAGACTCCTCAATAATTTTAAATAGACAATAAAAGATGAGTCAGAACCGAAACAGGGAGCTGCTCCGTGGTGGGTAAGCGATGACGTCACGAAATACGCTGCACGCTGCCACACTAGCCAGGGTGTAAACATAGCACACGTGCTTCTCCTATCGCACGAAAAGCAAGCTGGCAATGTCATCCGACGTGGAATCAAGCTGTGCCAGCCTGTCTGAACTTACCAGTGACAAGTTCAACGATGATCACAGCTACTATCTGAGCGCGGAAGCATCGCCTTTTGATTTCGACCCGCCGGCGCATGATGTAGCTGACATCCCCCGCATCGATCTCCTCGTTGCTCAATATTGTGCGTGCTTACTGTAAGACCCGACGTCAGCGATGACTAACATGCTGTTCAGCTGAAAAAACCTAACAACTGTGCTCGTGTCGTTGTCACCACGTAGAAGAAAGCATACACTGCATGTGCTGGATGAGGCGGGGCTGGAAAAGAGGCACGTTACGTTGGCATACACAGGGTAGCCCGCGTTTACAAGTGTGATTCCGGAATTGGCTACCAAGTTTTAAAATTTGTTTTCTTGAAAACTAAATTACTCACGGTTGTACAATTTGCCACATATCGTCAAGGTACCCAAGAGAACATATTTGAAAGTTTTATTGAAACTGGTGAATATCGAAAAATTGCCGGATTCCTTTTAAGCGTGACTTCTGAGATATGAAGGTGCTGAAGCACATCACAACCAGCATGTTGGGACCTATGTCATAGTGACAACCACCATGTGCATGGATTGCCTACTTAAAGGAGTACTGACACAAAATTTTGAAGGCGAGATAACTTGTGGGATAGATTTGTGTGGACACACATGCATCATCTACAAAATATCAATGGATAATACAGCCTAGAACTATTTAAAATCAATTTCAAAGTATGTGTCGTATCACTGCAAGTGATACGTGCCTTTGGTTTCCTTGTAAACAACCAACCGCCACCTGCGTCACGAGTTTGTGTTGGCTGCCGTTATCCTTGCGAGCGCTGTCTCCTAGCAGACCTTTTCAATGGAAAGAGGGGGCAGGCTTGCACGGGAGTGAAAAGGCTGGAGTCCTTGCCTCGGCAGTGCATTTTTAGGGGGTCATGTATATTTCGTTAAAGCCTTCGTTGAAAAGAGCTGTCAAGGCGGTGCTCACGTGCACGCGGTTTTTTGTCCTCACGTAGCCAACTTATGTTTACACGAAAACCACTCTAGGTCCCATCTCGCTCCGCACTCTCTGAAACGGAAACTGCGACTGGGCGGTATAAAACCCTTCCCAATAATTAACCGCGGTGCGCTCGAGCAAACGAGCTTTCCAGCCGTGATAAGTGGATTATTATCTACTTATTGCAACAGAAAAAAGAAGGTGCAAAATTTTTGTGTTGGTGCTCCTTTAAGAACTGTTTTAGGCAGCTAACAAGAAATATACGGTTATCAGCTTTACAGGCTTACCAAGATGGCTTTAGTGGTAAATAATGCTCACTCATAACAAATTTAAAGAAAATTAGATTTTATTGCAGATTGTAGTGCCTCAAGTGCGTAAAATACAATTTCAAGTTATACATGTTTGTTTTTAAGCAAAATGAGTCTACCTGCATGGATTTCTTGTCATACCAGTAGATTGAACCACATCGCCGTTGGGTGACGCTAGCGGTCATTCTTTCACGATTTTCAACATCAAATTAAAAATATAATTCCTCTTTTATGGGGCAAAAGCATCCTCGTGGCTGCTGATGCGACGAACGATATTCTCATTTTCACCACAATCAGAAAATTTTTTCCGAGCAGTAGACAGTCCCTTTAAGAATGAAAAAAAAGGCATGCCTGCTGGGGCAGTTTTGTGGTGAACGTGTACCATTGCTATGAACGAGAATGCAGAACTTGTGTCTCGTCTGTGGTGGGTATATTTCATTAAGGGTTAAAATGCAAAAGCCATGTGCTCAGATTCAACCTTGATAAAGACCAGCAGATAATGAAGCCATAAAAGGTATAGGGGGTGTTAACTCTACTGCTTTAAGTGCATTGTGGTAATCGCAATATAGTAGATGCGAAGAAAGTAAAGTGGACAAAAGGCAACTTGCCGCTGGCAGGGACCGAACCTGTAGCCTTCGTGTAATGCGCCCCGATGCTCTACCAATGTAGACAGACGTTAAAAAACACCAGGGGGTCCGAATTAACCTGGACTCCCCACCATTTGGGTGTGCCACATAATAATATTGTGGTTTGGACACATCAAACTGCAACATTTAGTTTAATTTTCATAAATTTTAGGTGGGAATATGCCCTGCATTATGCCAGCCTGCTTTGCTATTTTTGTAACATCTGTCTACCAGTCTACAAGCAATGAGGCATCCACTCGTGCATAAAGTTTTGCTACATCATTAAGTGACAGTTGACCACCTAATTCCTTGTCTCAGCTTTTCAAGTACAATGATATAGCCTTCACCATTTCAGGAGTGTCATAAGCTGGAGCGCCACCACACATTTACCAGTTTGCCGCAGACATTCTTGAAACAAGAACCTTTCAAATTGCAGATCAAATTGCTGTTTATGATTTAACCTGTTTTTTTATAGGCGCTGCCATTTTTTTGTTTTGATGCTTTAGGTGGGATCTACGGTAACATGTAGAGCAAAATTTGTATTTATGTTGATACAGAAGTGACGTGCGCTCTCATTTTGGTGAAAATTGCGTGTGGACATTCCAAATTTATGATACATTTGCCATGAAAATTCCAGAATGCTCGTCATAGCGGTACAGTCATGCTCAGTGCAGGAAAATGAAGGACGATAGATGGGCTAGCTAGTTGATGTGTGATGAACCCAATGTAGCTCGTAAAGCAATGCTTAACAAAAATAGGTTAAAAATGACAAAATACCACTTGAAAGGCACTAGTGTTCAGATAAACAGTTTATTTCACATATTTTAAACAGTTGGGTGTAGTTTTGGTGGATTAACAGTGCGTGAGAGCTGCACGTCAGAGTGAGAGGGGCACATCGACGGCTGTGAGATTAAATGCCTCCCTGGCGAATGCACGGTGCATGTTTTCCTGTTCTGCTACCTCCCTTTTTCTGCCTCTCATCTGCATCGCACTCAATGCCTTTCACAAAGGCACTGAGGTGTGCCACACCCGTTCGGGCCTTTACCCCAACCAAGAGCATTGTTCGCTGTCGGTGCCAATCATACGGGCTCTAGGAACCATAGTGAAAGCAGAGCCAGTTGAGAGATGGAGGCAACGGCTGGCAAAGTTGGCACTCCCATTGCCAGGGGCGTTAAGCATCACCTCCTCTAGTTCACAGCATGGCCGCTGCACGGAGCAGTTTGTGAAAAACTCATTCAATTCCTTCTTTTCCATTAGTTTCTGCCTGAAATGAAGGTTGTGGCTACAGAATGTGGCACCCAGTCTTTCAGTATGGCTGAGAATCTAGGGGGCAAAAATTTTGTTCAGTGTTTCTTTCAGCAACATAAAACCGTGCATACTGGGCCCTACATGGTGTCTGGTTTGTTAGTTCTGTTCAAGTTTGGTGCTATAATGGTGCCGTCAGCTATATCATTTGTGTAGTTCCGTGTGTACACCTGCAACACTGACGAATTTTTCAATGATTGTTATTACTGTATGTGTTTAAAACTTTACAGGAATCATGGGTGATGGCCCTGAGGAACAAGTTCCAACAACACAAGAAAAAAGCTACAAAACTGCTCAGAGGAAATGCTAATTCGAAAGAAACTCTGTCTGCCAAAGCAAATGCAGGCACCATCTGAAGAAGTGGCAAACAACAAATGGTGCCGTCTTTTTGTGAGTTGCTTTGAAAAATATTTCTTACATCTTCTGATGGTATCTTGGTGTAGCAGCTGCAGTACCACTGGTGCTGCGCTATTATTTAGTGCTGTGTGCCAGCAGATTTCTTAAATAACTAAAGTGACAAATACAGGAAAAATAAATTAGTTACATTGTGCAATAAAAGCTCGTCAATTTGGATATCATCAGACCGAAAAAAAATGACCGAATTAACAGAGTGCCATGTTATTGAAAGTATCAAGAAAACAATAAACAAATGCCTGTTACGTTAATACACTTTCATTTTCTGATAAATAAGTACATCCTGTATTTCTTTGCATAAGAGCAGTGTAAAAGCCGCATTAGTCATCCTGTGACTGCATTCACATTGTGACCATGGCACAAGACTCCAGTGTTTAATTAGCCTGAAGTGTGCTCTACACCCCTCCCTTATAACGTACCGCCAACACCACCACGTATGTGACGGTACTTTTTTCTCTGATAAAATGTTTGGCAACTGATTGTTTGTTCATCGCGACATAGCAATCAAGTTTTATGCCAGTATGAGGGCTGCGGCTGAAAGCTCTTGGCATTCAACAGCTTCTGCATTGTTTGAGTTTTGTGGCTTTGCGCGCGCAATAAAGTCCACAGCTGCTGAGTGCCGAATTGGCATGCAGAGAATACACTAAAGAATGTTACGTATCAAGTGTCACATCATAGCGTGCGATGTTGTGAATATCACACGTAGCATTCGTAAGGGTATTGCTCCGGGGTTGAGCAATGCGAATCGCACCGTGACGTGCGCTTAGTTTCAATAAAACCGAGGTCCTCGCTCTAACATGAGTGCTGACTTTACCTCAGGCCCATTAAACGTCAATGTAGTCAGCCTGCTCAGTAAGAGCACGATTTGCACACAACTACTTCATTTACGAAAACGTGGCAGTCCACCTCGTAATGCTTCACACAAAGCCAAAAAAATTCAGCATAGACAGCTGCTTGCTGTCTGCTTCGCATGAAACAGATTCCTGTGATGCGTGGGACCTGCTGAATTTTTGGATGAGTGATTGTCTGCATTCTTGTAGTTGCACTGCACCATTTCATTTTATTTTTCTTGCATTTCAGGACTGTAGCCATCATACTACATATGGAGAAACCGTTGAGTCCTTGCAAATTCATAAGGAAAGGCTCCAGAATAATGCAGCCTGCCACGATGAAGCAACAGGAAGGCCAAGGTTGCGGGCAACAGCACTGGACAGGCATAAAGAGCTTCGCAGCCTCACCCTGTCGGATGCTCTTTTACTGTTTCCATTTCTTGGAACTGAGGCATTGGTAAGTTCGAGCAAGACCCTTTGCTTTCTTTTTTGTTTGTCTGTTTTAGTGGCTCCTGTGTATCTCAGGCAGTAATTGCAGTGTCATTTTTATCATAGGATAACATGGGCTTATGCTGCAGTGATGAAATCTGATGTAAAAACTGAATGGTACTTCGGGATGAGTACTGGGTCAAACCTTCTCAACAGTGATAAAGGATGTAGACCAGAGCACAACAATCGACTGATACTGCAATGCATTAGTTAAAAACAGAATCATGGTTTAGGAAATAGAGTACCTAGCGTTCATCCAATCACCAAGACACGTGCTTCAGTCAGTGCAGCAATGTGGATAAGTCCAAATATTCATACAACTTCATTTGCCTTGTAAATGTGGGATGTCTTCAACTCCTTAAAAATACTGGCTGATATATTTATTGGCTGTTCATGCAAGGCGAAAACAATGATGCCAAAGAAGGCATTGGGAAACTGTCATTTGAAATAAGCGGAAGTGCAGTCAAACTGGATGAAAAGGCAGCTTTCTGGAAATAGCAGCCAAATGCACATTGTTCAAATTCGTGTTGTGCTTTACTGAAATATCCACCTTGTTCAGGTTCTCCAGTTTACTTTATTGCTATCCTCCTGTCAATAATACCAAGGATGAATCCTCATTTGGCATTAATACTACCAACTTTGAGGATTGAATATATAATAAGCAAGGAGGAGACCAGGAGCTTGAACGTTTATTTGCAACTGTAAAAATGCAGTCAGTGAATCCAAGCGAAGCATGGTTACACGATTATGTATGACTGATAGTTAAATGCAATAATTAATAGTGAAATGAAAGTATATAAAAAATGCTGATGCATGCGCGACCTGAGCCCAGTTCCTATTATTCACCTGCTTGGCGTGTACTACATGTTTGTGTGGTGGATGCAGCTTCCACTTGCAGCATGTTTTCTTTCTGTGCGCTATTTTAAATGCAACGCATTTCTTCGCGAACCACGGGCACTTTGACTGTTTCGTCTGCCTACCTATCTACCTACCCCCCCTATGTCGTGGTACTCTTGTGATCATGTCTCCTTGGTAGACACTAAAATTGGCATTGGAAGACATGAGTGTATGAAAAGTACGATTCATCGGTAATGACAAGAATAATGTGAGCTCATGGTTCTATGTAACATTGTCACTCATGTTACAATGTAGATGTCACTTTCATTGCAATGAAGTCCACACTGCGTTGTGATGACGGGCATATTTCAGCAATGCTTGACCGTACCTTGCCGAGTCGCAGGAGTACATATGTAATGGTTACGACGCTGTTATAGAAGTGGATCGCAGGCACTGCAACCATAATTAGCATTGCCCTGACATGATGCTTCTGCAGCGTCTTTTTCCAAAAAAGCTTGGAGCACTGGTGTCTCTGGTAGAATACTTAAATGCTGTGCAGAATGCCTGGGTTTGACTCTGGCTCAAGCCTTGAATGCCGGCACATGGTTTTCTCTTTAGCACTATCATGTTAACATTTCCAAAGTCTATTCTCACTGTCGCTAGTAAAGACAGTGCATCACCTGTGATACCACAGGCTGTGGTATGCAGGCATGTGCCACATGTTGCTGGTGGGAAGAGTTTAATGAGGTACAGTAAAAGCTCGTTAATTCAAACTTGGTTAATTCGAACTTACTGCTAATTTGAACTGACGCCCTGGTCCCGGCACAGCCCTATGTATTTCTATCGGGGAAAACTCCCGATAATTCGAACGCGTTGGTATCTACAACGAATTCAAACTGGGAGCCCTCTGGCTTTCATTCCTCCTCACAAATATCGGCCCAGAATGATCACCCAAATTACTCGTTACTTTCATCTGTAAAACAATTGTAGTGATTGATTTCCATGTGTGATTTTATGGTTGCAAATGTCGTCTGTCTGCTGCTACTGCTGTATGGGTGGCATGGCCCAGTCAGGCAGTGTTTGCCTTTAGCTGTGTCCCCTTGGACAATTTCAGCATTGTTCTATAAGTAAACTAAGAAAGAAAGACCTTAAATTTTGATTGTGTTAACTGTGCCATGTAAATGAACGTGTTTTATGAACGTGTTTTGGAGCACAAATAGCTTCGTATATTTGGGCATTAAGGCTCACTGCTCACGTGAATGCAAGTCCCTGCTTGTTTCTGGCATATCACTGACTGATCAATAAATTCTGTTGGTTGTTTGAGCATGAACTTAACTTACGAAATTACCTGCCACAAATGTGTAATATCGCCTAATTTGCGGGAACGAGTCCAGAGGTGGCTTCTCTGGCCTCTCTCCACACGGTGTGGCACGATATCTGTTCAATCTAGTGCCCGCACGGTAATTCGAACTCCGCTTAGTTGGAACAGTTTTATAGTCCCCTTTGAGTTTGAATTAACGTGCTTTTACTGTAGTTGACCAGTCATCACATTATTCAGGACATCAGCTGTGACATCAGAACATTTAAATGGCCAAGTTAGTGCATTTCCATCTTGAACGAATAAACATTGCGAAAGAACAAGGACGAATGAAAGAAACGACAGACAACGGTGCTAACTCACAACTAAAAGCGTTATTCTTAAATGAACGGAATAAATTAGCAACTAGAGAAGGATTATAAACAATCATCATGCATGCACAAGGTAACAAAAGTAACAAAAAATATCCAAGTGGCTGATTATGCATGAACATGAGGCAAACTATTCCTGAGATATGACACATCTGCCTCTGATAAGGCTACCGAAGGTTGGCTGATGCACTTGTGACCTTCCAGTGACATGTAAAAGGCTTCCATGATTTCTCGCATGTGCTGATCCCTGTGCCGATGCAAAATTTCTGTCCTATCTAAACATGGATTACAAGCACTTTTGCGACAATGAAGAGCCAAATGAGAACCTGTGCCATTTTTAGCTTCTTTTGTTTGTCCTTGTTCTTTGGTGCTGTTCATTCGCTCAAGACATCAGCTGTGAATCGTGTCTGTCATATACTCACGGTTTCATATGCTAATTTCGGTATGTGCCACGGTAAGGAGATGACCACGAGAGCGCCCTGGCATACGTGGCTTAATAGATAGATAAACAGAAAGAAGCAGTTAAAGTGCATTTGGTTTGCTGAGAAATGCTTTGCATTTAATAGATATTTGCCTGCTTCCTTGGCCCTCACTGGCACAGGATGACATTCCCAAAGTTAATTGAACATATATCACAAGGAAACTAAAGGATGGCTGCTGCAGTAGATTGTGTGTGTTTCTCACCTGTAGCAAGTCCTTTTTTGTGCACATTCATTTGCCTTTCTCTCGCTGCACTGTTTTTGTTCTTATGGTTGTAACAAATAGACCTCAACCCTTGTTCTGTCTGGCATATCAGCTTCAATAAGTGTCATTAGCTGTGCAGTTACTTGGAAATGGAGGAAATATTTTGGGAACAATCATTCTTATCTTTTTTTGCCAGCTACTTTCAGAGTATGAACTCTTTTTCCAAAGAAGTGTGGTCCATGAAATGAAGAGTGGCTTCAAGATGCTCAGTTACGTTATTCTCAACTTTGGGAAAGCAGATGAAGTGGCAGAAAACTAGAAAGGATCACCCCTCATGCCTCGCTGACCTTATCAGAACAGGCAGTTCTGCATAGTTCTAAGGAATATTTTTTTGTTTGGTTCAGCATTATCGACACTAAAAGTTACATTACGCTTAACAGCATTTTTTTTTCTTCAATCATACGAACAAGCCCTGCTCACACCTTGCCTTGTGGAGAAAGAAGGACTTACTCTACACATTGACGGGGAGCCCGTTTTGAGTGTGCCATCACTTCTTGCAGGAATGGCGTGCCTGTTTGCATCGTTTTGGGTATTCCATGTGGAATACCCAAAAAAAGACACACAAAATGCTCACATTTCTTGAGCACGCGTTCCTACACCTTTCACACATGAAGCCGAGTGTCAAAGCTCTGGAACTTATAATTTTTTTTAATGAGTAACATTAATTTAGTTTCACAATTGTAGTTTTGTAGTTTTCTTCAAGTACGTTGTGCAAGCTGGCATTTTGGACTTCTGTGCCTTGAGAAGAGGTGAACAAAAAAAATATGACAGACAAATGTTAATATTGCATTTTTTTGTGCAAGGTTTTTTTTTTCTTAAGCCTTGGCCATGTGTCGCATGTGGAATACGGCGTGCACTTGTACAACCAATGTGTAAAGTTTTTTATTGCAAACAAGTTCTGCGGTATCCCGCAAGGTGGAGGAAAGATTAAGAAAGGGAAAATAGACAACCACCTGTTTGTAGCATGAAGCCACAAGAAAAATCATGCAGCTTTCTTGGGGAAAAAAAGCTTCTTCGTTGCCGAAAAATTCGTCCTAGTTCAGGGTCCCGGACCAGGACGAATTTTTCGGCAACGAGGAAGCTTTTCTTTCGGATAAATCCGTATGGATTGCCTTGTGGCTTCGTGCTACAAACGGGTGGTTATCTGTTTTCTCTTTCTTAACCTTTCCTCCACTTTGCGGGATTCCACAGAACTCATAGCTTTTTAGTTGCCGAAAAATTTTTCCTGGTCCGGGGTCTGGGACCCCAAAAAAGAACGAATTTTTCGGCAACTAAAAAGCTTTTCTTTCTGAGAAATCCATATGGATTTCCTTGTCGCTTCAGGCTACAAATGAGTGGTTGTCTATTTTCCCTTTCTTAAAATTTTTTTATTATTAAGCCATGCCTGGCAGCATTTATAAAAATAATTTTCATTTTGTGATGTGAACAATGTGTCCATGGCCTCGCAGGTTGGCTCCTTGCTCGAAAATGTTTTATTCACCACTGCAATTTTTAGATGGGCCACCCAGGTCTTGAGTATTCAGTGAGAAAGCCTAGTCACTTTTGAATGTTGTGACATCATGAGTGACATCATGAGTGACTACAGGTATCTTATTTGCATTTGTATTGTTTGTGTATGGTATATGTGGTAGCCATATATTATAGGTTATATTTAAGGTATCCATGTTTACAAGTTTGTCAGTCTTTTTGTCATGAAACAAATGTGATCAGTTGACCTGTCTCAATATATTTTTAAGGTATCCACGATTTATTTCATTGTGCTAAGTCATGGTGAACAGAATAATTGCAGCCGTGAAAATTGCTGTTAAATTTAGTTGACAGTACAGATCTCTAGTCATGCGTGAAAGTGCTTTACACATAGTACTGCGCAATTAGCTGTTTCAGTTTATAGAAATGTCATGAATGTGTGATATCGATATCTGATAGGGCCGCCTTCTTTTACATTTATATAGGCTTATCATTTACTGGCAGTTAAGGCACTGCTAAACAATACCTGCATTTTGTATGTTTCTGTCCGCAGAAGTGCTCACTGCCGGAAATTCAACACTAGACTTGTATTATATATGCTATTGGACATTTACCTACAATAAATATTTTTGTCAACGTTTAGTGTGTGTCTTCTCCAACGGCGCAAGCAGGAACCCTTTCGGAAGTTCTGCATCGCCACTTCTGCTGAAAAGCCCCTCCTCCCCCCAAAGCTTTTATTAATGTCTAAATTGTCGAGATACAGTTTTGCAAGAATGCTAGCATGGCTTCAGTTTTCGCGAGACTGTATTTTGGCAATTTAGAAATGGCATAGAAGCTCTAGAGGGAGTTATGCAGCAAAGGTTACTCCCGTTTACTACCGCAAGCACTCCCCAGAGGAGTAAACTAAAGTACCCTAAAAGCACCGAATTCACTCCCAAACTTAAGAAAAAACAAAACAAAAACGTGCTCACTTAATAACAAAAACTCCCATTTCCCCCCCTAGAAACGACTGCATTACGCCTTAAATGCTCCCTAATAAGAACGATAAAACCCCCCATTGTGCCTCGCAAAATATTTTATTGGTGCACAAAGGGAGTAAAACATATGCCCGACGTAAGCCTTATAAATGCCCATCTAAGGGAATTATATGCCACCATTATTACACCGAAAAAATGGGGCTTCCCGCCGCATGTTAAAGTTACTGAACACCAAGGCGGGACTATTGAGGGAACCGCAAAGCGCGTCGTGTCTACCCTCTAGCCCGGTCGCAATTTTTCTCGGGGCAAGCGCAAACGGTGAACACGGTGCTACAGCCAGGCGACGCAGGCGCGCCTCGCAGAGCTCTTTTTAATATGGATAAATGTTATGATCGAGGCCGAGGCTTCTGGTAAAGTCGGCACCTTGCGTTGTGTTAAGGCGTTGACAAAATTGCACTTCTCCACTTAGAAACGCGCCGAATCGAACGCACGCGTAGCGACGACGCGCTGCAGGAGCTAATTGCAGAGGCCAGGGTCATAACGCATTACTTCCCTTTACCGTTCCCAGAGGGCGACACCACCCCGCCAAGCAAGAGCACCGTGAGAGGAAAGTGTGAGATATGAAAGGCACTTTTGAAAAAAAAAATTCGGCAGACCCTACGTACCGTAGGAATCGATGTTATGCGAACCATGCACAGGAAGATGACTGTGTCGCAAGTTTTCACATTAAGCAAAACGGTACGGAATGACGCTAGAGAAATGTGCAAATGATACACGCACACACATTTTTTGAAGAGTAGCACATGTATTATATAACCACATTTACAGTTGCTTAACGATGCAAACAACAACATAGGTGTTACCAACACCAAACGCAGTAAGCCGATATCTAGTGCCTATATTCTTCAATACTGGATAGCGCGAATTCGAATGGGACAATGAAGGAACACAAATGCACAGAACAGGCGCTACTCGAAACTAAGCTTAATTCAGAAAAGCTTCCCTAGATATATACACAGCCTAGTGGCACGCGCAGGTGTACTGCACGTACGTTACAGTCACAGTCGCAGTTGTTAGAGTTGCGTAACAGTTGTTATGCTTATACGTATTGGTTATGACGAAGAACGCACACACGTTTCACGAACCCGTGCGCATATGTGGAAGGGGTTCTTGGCAGATCTTGAATAAGGTCGTCATCACCGTGATCAGTGAGCACCAGCAGCTGGACATGACTTGTTATTGGAACCGTCCGTGATTGTGGTTACGAACAGTATAAGTGTAGTGCTGCTGTCGAGCTGGTGGAAACCGAGAATGGATTTACATGAAGAAATGATCTATTATGCCTTCTGTCCTGGACGTGGCACCGACGTCTTGTGATGCCCTGTCCCCATCCAAGCCGTCTTTTATTTTGTCTAAGAACCAGGCGTTGTTGGGTTTTGATAAATCAATGCTGAAGTCACCGGTAATCATGAGGGACATGGCTCTCTCGGCAGAATTATTATAGTGTCACGTGGTCGTGACGTCGACGAACACAGCAGTCGGCGTTTGTAGGATGAAACTGTTTATTTGGCCGAACTTGTGGCCGGAAAATGAGAACTAGAACTACAGCAATGCACGCTGTACAATGATAGCGGCGAACAGGGCGTCGTCCGTCGATCAACTGACAAGCGGTGAAGCGCGTCGGCATTTAAACATGTGCCGTCGAATATTCCAGCGTTATCGCTGGCTGTCGTGCAAATTCTAGAATAAGCTCGAGTGTGCGCGTCTTGCGCGCAATCTTAACAAAACGATCTACAATGATCGCGAAGGTTCTCGAACAACGAGGCGCGGTTCGCGCTGAGCGTTGCTGACAGTCTTTGTGGCCGAAAACCGAATACAGCAAAAGTGATAAAGAAACGCACGTGGCAATGCCCCGCTCTGAAAAAGCATCGTCCCGATGCTTAAAACAGAACAGGCCAATGCATGCAACAAATAACAAGAATAAAGCAACAAAGTACAATAAACAATAAGCACAAGAAAGAAAGCACAATAATAAAGCAAAATGACAGTCCTCAGATTGGCTAACGTGCGTAATATGGTTTGAGGCGCACGACATGGACGACTTCAGGTCGTGCGCGGCGCCGCTGAGAGTTCGTAATGCCATCAGAGACAACCAGGGTTGCCACTGGTGGCTACGTTTCGCCAAATTGGCGAATTTCAGAGGCCTGTGGCGACCTAAATTTATGATTGGCGACTTGGCGAATTTTTGGCGAATTTCGGCTTAGGTCTCGCTTGAGTTATACATTCTAAGCTCCGTGTCTTTCCAACGAATGAGTGACAACATTCTCTCTATTTTTCTTGATTTTAGACGCACCGCTTGAAGGCGCACATTATGCGCCATTCGGTACGTCCGTCCACTAACTCCTCAATTTATCTAGATCCAGGAGGTACTGGCGCGTCCCCCAGCGACAGCCGAGCAAAATGCAAGCCAGTGGACTAGTTCGCGTGCCGCGAGGTGGCGGTGTTAGACAATAAGTTTATCGCTTGAGGCGATTTCGGTGCTTTAAGCGCGCCTCTAAAGTTTTCATTTCGGAGTGGCTAGGCGACGGTTTGGTCGTTTGTTCCGGCCTTTTTACCGCCAAAGCTCCGATTGTTCTGAATCACTTGGCGACTTATGGACTGCTGCAGTACCCCCTAATTCGGTACGTGGCGTTTACTTTTGTTGATGAGATACTTTTCGGGCCGACTTCTCAAAAAGTCTGGGTAGCCATCAAAAGTGAAAAGCCTTCAGAAACTGCTCTGAGGCAAAAGTGCAGCGCAAGCTTGACTGCACAGAAAGAGTGTTGTGAACATTATTACGAAGGCTACGCCATACTTTCGAAGAAGTTTGCGTTGCTTTGTTGCTTTGAAATTATCTTTCTG
Organism: Rhipicephalus sanguineus; assembly: GCF_013339695.2. Classification (NCBI taxonomy): domain Eukaryota; kingdom Metazoa; phylum Arthropoda; class Arachnida; order Ixodida; family Ixodidae; genus Rhipicephalus; species Rhipicephalus sanguineus. The sequence goes on along the minus strand of NC_051182.1, from coordinate 33,906,096 downwards.
AATTATTTTAGCATTTTCGACTGCAATGAAATTCTTTAATTATCGCAGGAAGGCTGCGCACGACAACCGTCTCTTGTTTAGGGGAACAACATGGGAAAGCACGCTAATGCGAAGAGAAAATTTCGTGATGATTGGTTCCGGGACGAAAAACTTAAAGGTGTGTTTGTGCACGGGCTGCGTGGTTATGTTGAGTCTTGAAGGGTGATCGTATCGTAGCGTAGGAACGTAAGGGGTCGGAGGGGGCGAGGGGTGACTCTTGCCACTGGCGATATTTGGTGGTTTCTGTATAACAAGCCATATATGACTTACTTTTACGATTTGGAATGCGAGTGAGGGAATTTGTTATTTTGCCAAACTACCTGTCGCCGGGCCGTCATCTTTTTAGGAGTTTCTACATTTAAGTCAATACGTGTTTTTTATTATTTTTTGTTTACTGTCGAAATGTTTTCCAGACTGAATATTGTCGACAGAAGATGCACAAGCGGTGAAGTGCAAATACTGCAGCTGTGTATTGAGGCCTCATTACACGGATCTCCTGAAGCACGCTGACTATAAGAAACACAAAGATAACGTTGTGCCTGCCGCACAGCAGCTCAAGCAATTCTTGGGTCAGGTTACCAAGCCAAATTTTGACCAAGCCAGGCGTGAAGTGCGAATAGCATTGTACACCGCTACGCACGCATCTATAAGTGCGGTTGACGAGCTTCGTGAAATTCTGCAAGAAGAATTCGACGGAAAGTTTCGAATGCACCGTACCAAGTGCGCAGCTGTCATCAAGAATGTGTTGGCGCCACACTTCAAGCGCAAGCTAGATAAAATGGTGAAGGAAGCCCCTGGGTACTCCTTAATGCTAGATGAATCCACGGATGTCTCAGCCACAAAACATCTGTGCGTTTCTGTTCGCTTTCTGAACCCCGAGACGAACTGCATCTCAGACACTTTCCTCGATTTGAAAGAAGTAGCAAACGGAACTGCAGAAGTTATGCATCATTGCGTCATGAACATACTGTCTGATCAAGGGCTAGCTCTTAAAGACTGTGTCGGAATAGCGACAGATGGTGCAAACTCGATGTACGGACAGCACAACTCTCTCTGGAGCCGGCTCAGAGATGGAAATCCAGATTTGATTCTCATAAAGTGTGTGTTCCACTCATTAGACCTCGTCGCCGCTAAGACGATGGAGACAATGCCCTCAGCGCTGGAGTACATGGTCCGCGAATCGCACAATTACTTTGCTCACAGCACTGTAAGGCTTGCTGCGTACAAGGAATTGTACAATAGTATGCTGGAAGACCATGACAGCGACAAGCTAGAGCCACCGAAGCTCCTGTCTCTGTCACCAACGAGGTGGTTGGCAGTGTACGATTGCATCGAAAGAATTGTGAGTCAGTTTGAGAGCCTACAGAAGTTTTTTCAGAGCACTGATAGCCGCGACTACAAAGCGCGTGTTCTTCGGGACATGTACAATGACATTCGCAACTACCTCTACTTGATATTTCTGGCAGCAGTGCTTCACAATGTGAAGCGAGTGAACACGTTGTTTCAAAGTTAGACAGTGGACCCCTTGAAGCTTTTTCAAGAACTAGAAAATCTTTATATAGATGTTCTAAAGCGCATATTGAAGCCGGCAGTGTTACGGCACAACTCCAGCGGTGACCTGCTCTCCCTGAATTTAAAAAACATGGAGGGCATCTACCTAGACTCTGAACAAGCCGACCTCGGAGCAGCATTTGCAGAACGGCTTGAGGCAAGTGGATTACCTGTCCAGGAACAGGCCTGCATTAGAGAGCAGTGTTTAAATTTTTTGCAGAAGATGGCAATGCAGCTACAAACGCGCATTCCAAATGCGACATCTGCGCTTCGCAGGCTTCAAGCTATAAGTCCGGAAGCAGTTTTGGGGCCCAATGCTTGCCGGGATGTCTTCAGTTTGCCGTCATGCTTCTTTGGCATCTCCACGAACCAGCTGGAAGCGGAAGTACGACTGCTTCGCTCTGCATTCGCTACGACTGAAATGAACTCTGCCACAAGCTTTTGGTATAAGGCATTAGCATTCAGGGATGCTGCTGGTATATGCCCCTTCCCAGTTCTCGCTGCTGGAGCCATCAGGATCTTAACACTCCCGGTTTCGAATGCAGAAGCGGAAAGAGTATTTTCGCAAGTAACGTTGACTAAAACGGAACTTTGCAATAAGATGAAGCTGGACCTATTGGAGTCCATATTAAGAATTAAATTTGGTCTTCGTTTGCAGCAAAAGACGTCAGCAAATTACGTCGTTCTGGAGGAAATGTTTCGCCAAATGACGGCAAACTATCCTGAGGCTTCCAGCATTTACTGATGTTCCTTCTGTGAAAACCGGAAAGTGCGTCAGGGTCACGTACCTATGGATATTTACAGCCGAGAAGCGCTTACGCGGCTTGTGTGCAATAAAAAAATTATTTATTCAGGCATTATTCAGTGTTCTGGGTGAGCGTGTTCAATAAAAATTATTCCTCTATAATATTTTACTTGATCAAGCTGTTCATTTATTTTATGCCTTAGACGCATCGGATTGACACGTGTAGATATAAGTGAGTATAAGAAATGTTCAGTGGCGCCCGGTAATATTAGTTCACATTTAAAACAATAAGACTCACTAATGATTGGTTTCTGTGAGAGTTCTGTCGTTTTGCGTTTCATAAACATTTTAATTCATATATCTGTCGTAAAGATTTCTACAAATAACGCTTTCGTGCTTTTCATATTTTACCTTTAAATTTGAGTGGACAGGAATGGAAGGATATCATAAGCGTTCCCTTTATAATGGTAACCCTTGCGCCTCCAAGCCCTCCTCGCGGCTTGTCGGAAAATTCGGCGCATCAAGCACTGCCATGGTGAAGCGAGTGATGCGACTGGCCTTGAAAAATAACAGTATAATTGAAGGGGTTTGGATAATATTGTACTCTACGGTGCTATAAATAATTGGAAATTTTTATAGCTAGGTACGCCCGAATATCTAGAGTGGCGACTTTTTTGGCGAAATTTGAAAAAAATGGCGACTTTTGGCGACTTTTGGCATGTCTATTGGCGACTTTCATTCGAAAGTCAGTGGCAACCCTGGAGACAACCTCGTAGTCGAGCGCGCCGAGGCGTCGAAGTACCCTGTACGGTCCGAAGTATCGTCGAAGAAGCTTCTCACTGAGTCCCCGTCGGCGTATTGGCGTCCATACCCATACACGGTCACCGGGTTGGTATTCCATGTGGCGTCGTCGAAGGTTGTAGCGGCGGCTGTCAGTCGTTTGCTGGTTCTTGATCCGTAGGCGGGCTAGCTGTCGTGCTTCTTCGGCGCGCTGTAAGTAAGCGGTGGCGTCGAGATTTTCTTCGTCGGTGACGTTGGGTAGCATGGCGTCGAGTGTCGTCGCCGGGCTTCTTCCGTAGACCAACTTGTACGGCGTCATCTGCGTCGTTTCTTGGATGGCCGTGTTGTAAGCGAAGGTCACGTACGGAAGGATGGCGTCCCACGTCTTGTGCTCAACGTCGACGTACATGGCCAGCATGTCGGCGATGGTCTTATTTAGACGCTCGGTGAGGCCATTGGTCTGTGGGTGGTAGGCGGTGGTGCGGCGGTAGCTCGTCTCGCTGTATTTGAAGATCGCCTGAGTTAGGTCCGCCGTAAAGGCGGTACATCTGTCTGTTATGAGGACCTCTGGGGCGCCATGACGCAATACGATGTGCTCCACGAAGAACTTGGCTACCTCGGCGGCACTGCCTTTGGGCAAGGCCTTTGTCTCGGCGTAACGGGTGAGGTAGTCAGTTGCTACGACGATCCACTTGTTGCCGGAAGTCGACGTCGGGAACGGCCCCAGTAGGTCCATCCCGATTTGCTGGAATGGCCGGTGAGGTGGTTCGATTGGCTGCAGAAGCCCTGCTGGCCTAGTAGGCGGTGTCTTTCGTCGCTGGCAATCTCGTCAAGTCTTAACGTAGTGGGCGACGTCGGCAGGAAGGCGTGGCCACTAGTATTTTCCTGTATCCTCGCGAGCGTGCGGGAAAAGCCGAGGTAACCCGCCGCCGGGTCGTCGTGCAGGGCCTGCAGAACCTCTGGTCGCAGTGCCGAAGGTACAACGATGAGGTAGTTGGCCCGGGCCGGAGAGAAGTTCTTCTTTACGAGGACGTCGTTTTTCAAGAGAAATGACGCCAATCCCCGCCTGAATACTTTTGGAAAAACGGTGGTCCTGCCCTTGAGGTATTCCACAAGGCCCCTGAGTTCCAGGTCGGCTTGCTGTCGTTCAGCGAAGTCGTCGCCACTTATGGTTCCCAAGAAGCAGTCATCATCGTGGTCGTCCTGCGGCGGTGCGTCGACGGGGGCACGAGACAAGCAGTCGGCGTCGGAGTGTTTTCTTCCGGACTTGTAAACGACTGTAACGTCGATTTCTTGAAGTCTTAGGCTCCACCGTGCGAGGCGACCTGAAGGGTCCTTCAAGTTGGCTAGCCAACACAAGGCGTGGTGGTCTCACAACTTAGAAGGGCCGGCCGTAGATGTAGGGGCGAAACTTTGATGTAGCCCAGATGATGGCCAGACACTCCTTTACTGTTGTGGAATAGTTGATTTCTGCCTTTGATAGCGACCGGCTAGCATAACTGATGACCCTTCCCAATCCGTCGGTCTTCTGCACAAGGGCGGCGCCGAATGCTACGCTGCTTGCGTCGGTGTGGATTTCCGTATCGGTGTGCTCGTCGAAATGCGCAAGTATCGGAGGCGTCTGCAGGCGTCGTTTCAATTCTTGAAATGCCTGAACTTGCGACGTTTCCCACCTGAATTCGACGTCGGCCTTCGTGAGTTGCGTCAGTGGCTCGGCGATCCGTGAAAATTCCTTGACGAAACGTCTGTAATTGGCGCACAAGCCGAGAAAACGGCGTACGGCCTTCTTGTCGGTGGGCGTCGGGATGTCAGCGATGGCAGCTGTTTTCCGCGGGTCCGGGCGAACACCATCCTTGCTGATCACATGACCCAAGAACAAGAGCTCCTCGTACGCGAAGCGGCACTTTTCAGGCTTCAAAGTGAGTCCGGAGGTCTTGATTGCTTGAAGTACAGCTTCAAGGCGCCGAAGGTGTTCGTCGAAGTTTGAGGAAAACACAACGACGTCGTCCAGGTACACGAGGCACGTCTGCCACTTCAAGCCGGCCAGTACTGTATCCATAACCCGTTGAAAAGTCGCAGGTGCCGAGCAAAGACCAAAAGGCATGACCTTGAACTCAAACAGGCCGTCTGGCGTTATAAAGGCAGTCTTTTCTCGGTCTCTCTCGTCGACTTCTATTTGCCAGTAACCGGTCTTGAGGTCCATCGACGAAAAGTACTTTGCGTTGTGTAATCGATCCAGGGTGTCGTCAGTCCGGGGAAGGGGATACACGTCCTTCTTCGTGACTTTGTTCAGGCGACGATAATCGACGCAAAAACGGAGAGTCCCATCCTTCTTCTTGACTAGCACCACGGGGGATGCCCACGGACTCTTCGACGGCTGAATGATGTCGTCGCGTAGCATTTCGTCGACCTGTTTCTTCACGGCGTCCCGTTCCCGCGTCGAAACCCGGTAGGGACTCTGACGGAGTGGTCGAGCATTTTCTTCTGTTATAATGCGGTGCTTAGCAAGGGGCGTTTGTCGGACCCGCGATGACGACGAGAAACAGTCCTTGTTTTTCTGCAGAAGGCATCGAAGCTGTTGCTGTTGGCGAGCGGGAAGATTTGGGTTTACGTCGAAGGGTAGCTCAGCTGTTGGGATAGTCGTCGTAGCTTCGTCGTAATCCGAAAAGGCAAATGCATCGCTGACGGCCAAGATTTCTTCGATGTATGCAATCGTCGTGCCCCTGCTCAGGTGTCTGTATTCTTGGCTGAAGTTCGTTAGCATCACGCTTCCTTTTCCTTCGTGCAACCGAGCAATGCCCCTTGCAACGCAGATGTCACGGTTTAGTAGCAAACGCTGATCGCTCTCGATGACACCTTCGATGTCTTCAGCTTTTTCGGTGCTGACGGGAATTATGACGCTGGAGCGAGGCGGGATGGTAACTTGATCCTCGAGCACGTTCAGGGCATGGTGACATGGATTCGTATCCGGCGGTGTCGTTTTGTCCGACGATAGGGTTATCGACTTGGTTCTTAAGTCAATGACGGCGCCATGATGGTTTAAGAAATCCATGCCTAGTATGACGTCCCTGGAGAAGTGTTGCAAGATTACGAAACTCGCAGCATACGTGCGATTATTGATTGTTACTCTTGCTGTGCAGACTCCAGACGGCGTTATTAGATGGCCTCCAGCGGTACGGATTTCGGGGCCTTCCCAAGCAGTCTTAACTTTCTTCAACTTCGTGGCGAAAGGCCCACTGATGACGCAATAGTCGGCTCCAGTGTCGACGAGAGCGGTTACGTTGTGGCCGTCGATGAGAATGTCGAGGTCGCTATTTCGTCGTCTTGCTTTGCGGTTGGGTCGCGGCGTCGGGTCACGGCTGCGTCGGTTTGTTCCGCTGCTTCGACGTGGCGTCGTTAGGTCTTCCTCTGGCCGTGAAGTTTCGACGTTAGGGCTTCGTTCGGTCGTCGGCGGCGGAGGATCTTCGGTAGTTCGTCGTACAGCAACCGCACCTCCATCGATTGCTGCTCTTAGTTTCCCGGATACGGGCTAGGCGACCGGCCCCGATTTGGGCCAGTGTATTGCCGGCGGTGCGGTGACATGTAGCGGCCCGGCGAAGGCGAGCGGGAAGGTCGTCGTTCTTGCCACTGTGTTCCGGTGAGGTAGTCGTCGATGTCGCGAGGCCGTTCGCCTGGCTATGGGCGCGGCGCGTTGACGGCGAATCTTCGAAGCCCCATCTGTCGGTACTGACAGCGGCAGTACGTGTGGCCGGCCTCCCCGCAGTGGTAGCAGAGCGGGTGGTTGTCAGGGGCGCGCCAAACGTCGGTCTTTCTTAGCGTGTATTGCTGGCTGGCTGGTGGGCGGTATGACGTCGGTGGCGGCGGTGGTGGGGCCTGACGGCGGGACTGCTGGGGCGGCGCGGCGTCTTGACGTGGGCGAGGAGGGGGGGCGTTGCGTCGGGCTGCAGCAGCGTAGTTCATGGCTTGCGGCTGGGGCAGTGGTGGTTCAAGGTTGCCCAGCGACTGCTGGATTTCTGATCGAACGACCTCTGCGATCGAGTCCACTTGAGGCTGTGGTGAGGCTAATAGCTTGCGCAGTTCCTCCCGAACGATCGCTCGGATCGTTTCGCGCAGGTCGTCGGAGGCGAGGGCATGAACAGCTGGGCTGTGTTCAATCGTACGGCGATTGTACTGGCGGGTTCGTATTTCCATCGTCTTCTCAATCGTCGTCGCTTCTGAGACGAATTCTTGGACTGTCGAAGGTGGGTTCCGCATCAGACCAGCGAAGAGCTCTTGCTTTACCCCTCGCATGAGGAAGCGGACTTTCTTGTCCTCGGGCATGGCAGGGTCAACGTGGCGAAATAGCCGGGTCATTTCCTCTGCAAAGATGGCCACGCTTTTATTTGGAAGTTGGACCCGTGTCTCCAGCAAGGCTGCGGCCCTTTCCTTTCGGACGACGCTTGTGAACGTCTCCAGGAAAGCGCTGCGAAAGGCGTCCCAGGACTCCCGATTGGACTCCCGATTCTCGAACCAGGTCCTTGCTGCATCTTCCAGGTAAAAGTAGACGTGGCGCAGCTTGTCCTCAGAGTCCCAGTTGTTGAACGCTGAGACCCTTTCGAAGGTCTCGAGCCAGGTTTCCGGGTCTTCGAATGACGACCCGCGGAAAGTTGGCGGCTCCTTGGGCTGCCGGAGAAGTATCGGCGCAGGCTGCACGGGGTCGGTCATCGTCGCTGCGGTCGGTGTTGGGACCTGGGGCTGCCTGGTGTTTTCGGGAAGGAGCCCGTACTCTGGCTGCAGTCCCTTCTGCCTGCGGCTTGTTCGACGATCCGGGTTTTCTTTGCCGTCGTCCTCCTCGCGGCTTGGGCTTGGGTCAGCGCTTCGCGGGGGCGTCCGGATCATGGAAGAAGCAGCACCTCCACCAGATGTCACGTGGTCGTGACGTCGACGAACACAGCAGTCGGCGGTTGTAGGATGAAACTGTTTATTTGGCCGAACTTGTGGCCGGAAAATGAGAACTAGAACTACAGCAATGCACGCTGTACAATGATAGCGGCGAACAGGGCGTCGTCCGTCGATCAACTGACAAGCGGTGAAACGCGTCGGCATTTAAACATGTGCCGTCGAATATTCCAGCGTTATCGCTGGCTGTCGTGCAAATTCTAGAATAAGCTCGAGTGTGCGCGTCTTGCGCGCAATCTTAACAAAACGATCTACAATGATCGCGAAGGTTCTCGAACAACGAGGCGCGGTTCGCGCTGAGCGTTGCTGACAGTCTTTGTGGCCGAAAACCGAATACAGCAAAAGTGATAAAGAAACGCACGTGGCAATAGGAAGCATTGACCCCGGTTTTTGCGTAATCCGCGTGGTCGACGTTGTGGACCACATGGACAAGTGGATGGCAGTCCAGCGACTTCCAGGGGTGCTCTGTCATCAGCTCCCTAACTTTCCTTGCGTCGGCCGCTGTGGGGTAGTGGTTACGGTGCTCGGCTGCTGACCCGAAGGTCGCGGGTTCGATCCCGGCCACGGCGGTCGCATTTCGATGGAGGCGAAATGCTAGAGGCCCGTGTACTGTGCGACCTCAGTGCAGGTTGAGGAATACCAGATGGTTAAAACTTCCGGAGTCCTTAACTATGGCGTCTCTCATAGTCATATCGTGGTTTTGGAATGTAAAACCCCAAGAATTACTATTATTGATCACTTTCCTTCCGTGTCAATGTGTATGTTCGCAGTTACTGCGTTGATTGCGACTCTGTTATCACCTGTGGCACATACCCACATAACATGAACTCTGGTATGTGGGTATGTGCCACACGTGACTGAGAGAAAGGGTTTCATTATGTACGCGACAGGTATTTTGCGTTATTCATGTCATCACCAGTGGATCGTGCTCGTCATGCACTCATCCTATGCTATGCAGATTTTGGTATATTACAACCTATGGAGACGACCGGGAGAGCGCCCAGGCGTAGGTGGCTAGATAGATAGATAGATAGATAGATAGATAGATAGATAGATAGATAGAAACGCCAAAAGTGCTTGAGGTTTGCTAAGAAATGCTTCGCATTTAAAACGCCAGAATGTGGGAGCGTGGCGCAGTGGTGAGCGTGCCCGGCATATTGCCACGATTAATAGCCGGCAGGACGACAGAGGACAAAGAAGCGAGCAGCACGAGCTGCAGCTCTGGGCTCTCTGAGGAAGACGTCGTTGAGGCGTCTGAGTAGAGGACACTACTACTACTACTACGATCCTCGGTCGCCTTTCTGCGTGTTGATCGAACGGTTCTCGCTCGCCTGCTCTTGGGCTTTAGGCCAAGGAATTAGTAGCTGTTTTTGGTTTTTTATTGTCCTTTCATTGTTTCTCATAGTGCAATAGTTGTTTTATAAGTGTTTTTTGTGCAGATCAGACCAGACAGGATGCCTTTTTCTTCGCCTGGGCCAGGGACTTTCCTCTGGTCTGCTTCTATTCCTCCGCAGGAGTTACCAGTAGATCTTTTCTTGCGCAACGGCATCTCATCCGTTCCAGTGGCTCTAGTCCCTACCAATGACGGCTTCATTCGGATGAAGAACCCGAAAGCCATTCAGACGGAACTGCGGTCGGCAACGGCCCATTTCCAGTGCATAACAGAGGTCCGCCAGTTCGGCAGAGGGGGTATACTCTGCTTTTCCCCAGACCAGTCCTGTGTGCAAGATCTTCTAAAGTGCACGATGTTTGCATCCAACCCGGTGAGCGCGTTCATACCGCCACACTTAGCATGCACCAGAGGTCTAGTCCGTGGCGTTGATGCCAACATGACACCATCTGAAGTACTAGAATTGTTTTCTCCAGCAGGTGTTATTTCAGTGTACCGATGCGGACGTGTGGTTGAGAAGAACAAAATACCAACGGAGTCCGTCATAGTGACATTTGCAGGGTCAGTGCGGCCATCAGAAATTAAGGCATGGCCTCTAATTTACAGAGTCGAACCTCTTTCCCCTCGCCCTCTCCAATGCGTAAAGTGCTGGCGTTATGGGCACACCATAAAAGGTTGCAGGTCCGCTGTCAGGTGTAGAGTATGTGGGGAGGATCATAATGCTAGTGAGTGTCAAAGCAAGGAAGAAAGGTGTTGCCTATGTAACGAACCTCATGCTGCAGATTGTTCAAGCTGTTCTGCAAAGGCACGTGAGCTGCAAGTTCTCGAGATAACTGAACGAAGACGCTGTTCTCGTAAGGAAGCAATAGCTGAAATACAGGCACGCCCACAAGGTTATGCTGGTGTTACAGCCCGCCAAATTCCATCAATGGAAGCGTCTCTCTCCGTTTCAATGGCGGAAGTTATCGAGAAGGCAATGGAAAAGGCAATGGAAAAGGCAATGGAACGTCTCTCTGGGAACCTTTGTGAGTCATTAGCCCAAATACTAACGAACCAGATGGCCCAAATATTAGGCTCAGCGGATAATTTGAGCCTCACACCTCAAAATAGTGAGCGTTCAGGACCTTCAAAGGAGGCAGTCTCTGATGTCTCCTCTCAAGGTGTTCAGTCTGTAGGTGGATCTGCCGAAGCCAGACCGTATCAAAGGGAGGTTATCGGAGATGACGTGCAGGACTCAGATGAGATGGAGACGGATCCCCGATCGCTAAAGCGCCCTCGATCCCCTTTAGCTAAAAAAGGTACTACACCAATCAACTCAAAGACTAAAAAGTACCAGAAAGATACCCTGTCTAAAGCCGATTTTCTAAAAGAAAGTATCTTAAGCAAGGCAGTAGCCGAGTCCATCTTAGCGAAACCATAGGGTCACTTAAAATTCTTCACTGGAATTGCCCATCCATTCACTCAGCTGTAACTGATTTGATATATTTGGCGTCGAAATTCACTCCAGATATCATTGCTCTACAAGAAACCTGGCTTTCAATGAATCAGTCTTTTCGATTAAATAGATTCAGATCTTTCCGGCTAGATCGCCCTTCGAAAGGCGGAGGTCTGGCATTTTTTATCAATAATAGAATAACTCTCAAGGCGAAAATTGCATATAAGCATATGTCACCTGAAAGCGAAATTTTTGCTCTGGAAATAACGTTGCCAGGATGCCAGCCCCTCTTGTTAGTCAATGCGTACTTCCCTACAGGTGTGCAAGAAACTCGATGCTTGGACGCCGCAGTAACATCTATTTGTAAGGATAAAATTGTGGTGGGCGATTTTAACTCGCACCATACGTGCTGGGGTTTTCGCACTGATCGGTGTGGTAAACGATTGTGGGAGTGGACAGCAGATAACAATCTGCGTTGCCTGAATTCGCGAACGCCTACATTTATTTGTCATCGATCTCGCTCAGCCTTGGATGTAAGCTTTGTGAGTTCGTCACTCACTAGTGTATCATGGACAGCCTTGGAGTGTGCCACCAACAGCGATCACTTGCCAGTGATGTTTGAGATTGTTTGCACAATAACACCGTCATGTTCTCAGACTCGAGTATTTATTAATTATAGCAAATTTAAAAAAAGATCTAGAAACTGCTTTGACCACCCATTCTGAAGAACGAGAAGACGCAAAAGCTGTGAGACTAAGTGCATTGATAAAAAGAGCGTACAAAAAGGCAGAATTTGTTGTCGAAACTGTAAAGAGTACCGCCCATAGTCCTTGGTGGAATTCAGACTGTGCACGTGATTTCCGACGACGACAGGCAGCTTGGAAAAAACTTCTCTATAACCAGTGCCCCCAAAATTGGTCTGATTACAAGTTTTACGCTGCAAATTTTAAACGCACAGTTTCTTTAGCTAAAGAGGAATATGATAGGAAACACTATGATTACCTGTCAAAACCTAAGAATAAAAATGCGCTGTTTAGATTTATGAGATTACGTAAAATTCTGCCATCTCCAACTAACATAGATTATGAAATTATGTCGTCAGAGGAAATGAAGAAATCTTTGGAAGTTATAGGTAGAGGACTGGAGTGTCGATTTACATCAACTAAGCCGTACAGTTTGCAAATACCAGCGTTAATAACAGATTTTCCCAAAGTTACATTGGAAGAATTGGCTCAGGTGGTTCAAGATTTGCCCTCGCCAGCTCCAGGTCCGGACGGAATTAGAGTTAATATGATAAAAATACTATTCAAATTGTCACCATGTGACCTCCTAAACACTGTGAATTATTCGTTAAATTACACCTGGATTCCATACGATTGGAAACTAGCTAAAATAATTCCGATAGAAAAACGACCACGCTATAACATAGAAAATATACGACCTATTTCTCTTACATCGAATATGGTAAAACTCATAGAAAGGGTGTTAAATAAAAGAATTACAGTCTGGCTGGCAGAAAACGTTGTACTAAATCCAGATCAAATTGGTTTTAGAGCAGAGTGCTCAATATGGTGCGCACACGCAGATTTAGAAAGCCGCATTCAACTTGCTCGAAAAAGAAGGCAACACGCTGCTCTAGTGACACTAGATATAGCCAAAGCATATGACAGTGTGGAACATTCAGTATTATTAGACATCTTACAGAGCCACAATCTACCACAATATATGATTGCATGGCTGAGGGAATTTTTGAAGGCTAGAGAATGTTATTGTTTTAAGGATGGAAGCGCATCGTCAAAATTTAAACAGACTCACGGAGTCCCCCAAGGAGCAGTCTTGTCTCCTGTATTATTTAACATATTAATGAGCTCAATCCCTACTTGCCAGGACGTGCAAACATATATTTATGCAGACGATATTGCATTCTTCGCGGCAGATAGTGACATTCATTCTTTATATCAAAAATTGCAGACATATATAAATATGCTAGAGATATGGCTAGAGGCCATTTGCATGACCTTAAATGTAAATAAAAGCGCACTGTTAATATTTCCATTAACAGACCCCATCTCAATTTCAATATGTTATAAACAAGAGCCCATTCCACAGGTTGAGTCGCTTAAATATTTGGGGATAATTTATAATGGCAAGCTAAACTGGACTCCTCACATAGAAAGTATTGCATCTAAGGCACAAAGTGCCTTAGGCATACTACGCAGACTGAGCAGCAGACGATATCGATTACGTAGGGACACAATGGTGATGATATATAAAATGTACATGCGCCCAATATTAGAATTTGGGTGTGTATTGTTCTCAGGTGGCCCTGCTTACAAAATTAAACCTTTGATTCTGCTGGAGCGAGAAGCCTTGCGATTATGTCTAGGGCTCCCTAGGTTTGTAGCTAACAATGTTATGTACCAGGAAGCTAGATTGCCAACATTGCCTTGTCGATTCCGCATCCTAACGGTGCAGGCATTTTTTAAATTTTATAGCTATCCGTTAAGACGATCTGAATATGCTTTTATAAAAAACCAAGACTCCTTTTTTCTTGCTCATTGGCCACGTTTTCATACACCACAGATTATTTTTGTTCAGAAGCAGCTAGACCGGATAAACGTGAAAATTCGAGATGTGCCTGCAGCAAATGTGTCCAATCAGAATCTAAAGATAGAATATGATGAGATTTTCCCCCTAAACCTAAATTTCAACCATACAGGGTATTAAATAGCCGGCTACAAGATTACCTTGCACACGTGGAAACAAATAATGTAGTAGCCACAGACGCTTCAGTAATAGACGAAAAGGCAGGAGTAGGCATTTACTCCCCTTCGCTTGGTTGGTCATTTTCATTAAGACTACCGGACTTCACCCCCATTTTTGAAGCTGAACTCTTGGCAATTATTCTAGCCCTGCGTAAATTAGATTTGAACGCCCATAGCGCAATAATAATAACAGACTCCATGTCAGTATGCACGTCCCTTACAGCTTCATCAAAATCGACTGCCCTAAAGACGTTCCTGACGCTAATTCCTCCACAGCTGAAGCTCTTAAAATTATTATGGGTGCCTGGCCACTCTGGATTAGAATTAAATGAAATGGCCGACTCACTAGCGCGAGCTGCATTGATGGTCCAGTTGTTCCTGTCCTTCCTGTAGTGGCCAGTATAACAGCGATTAGATATAGAAAATTTTCAGTTCGTGCAGACGCCATAGAATCAATAACAGCTAGGACAGAATTTAGTCATTTAAAATTTCCGTGGAAGATCCAATGGTGTCCTACTAGACAATTGGAAGTATTAGTAACTAGACTACGATGTCGTGTGCCCCCGTTAAATCTATATTCACACAGGGCTGGTCTGGCGGTATCGCCCCTATGTCACTTTTGTTTAGAAATAGAATCAATAGAGCACTACTTTTTATCATGTCGCAGATACAGATTACTCAGAAAAAGACTTCTTGATATCCCATTCGCTAACCTGGGGCTGCAATTCACAATTGACAATGTGCTTACCTTCGGTGCTTCAAATCTGGGCTTCAGCCACAGAAATGCGTTTGATGCCGTGTGTAGCTACCTTCAAGAAACAAAACGAATACGGCTTTAAATTTCCGCTTGTATAAATATTATTATAACAAAAAAAGTTTTGATATTATTTTCATTAATATTGTGCTTCTTCTTCTTATTAATATTTATTCTAATTCCTATTCTGAACAATGATTAAAGTGTCTGATCTGTATGTTTAAAAAACTATTATTGCACTCTTTCATTGATGCGTACGTGTTTTTTGTATATTCATTGCTATTATTTATTTATTTATTCTTTTTATTGGCATCAGCATTCAATACTCAAAATATTAAAAAAAAATTTTTTTGTAAGACAACTTCTTGGCCAATCCCCCTGAGTGGGTATGAGCCATGCAGTAGAGGACACCACTACTACTACTGCTCTTGTGTTATCTGAGTACAGATGTGTCTTTCCTCGTCGCAACGTAGTCCTGTATCTTGTTATTTCCGCCTTGCGACACTGGTGGAGGTGCTGGACTTTTACGTTTGATGCTCGGGACTCCTTCATGACGCGGCACTTCCAGCCCGACACCGGAACCTGTTCCTGCAGTGGATACTCCTGTCCACCGCTACAGTCGCCGACAGCGAGGCCTCATTCCCGAAGCAATGCCCGCATACCATCCACAAACGAATGGTCTGACGGAGCGGCTAAACAAGACATTTGCTGATATGCTCTGCATGTACGTCGATGTGAAGCACAAGAACTGGGATGAGATCTTGCCTTATGTCACTTTCGCTTAAAATACGGCACAGAAAAATACAACACGCATGACACCGTTCCGCGTCTTCTCCATGGCCGTGAAGTCACAACCATGCTCCACGCTATGCTGCCGCATGAAAACGATGGCGTCGAAACGGATGCCAACTACCTAACTCAGCTTGCTGAAGAAGCCCGACAACTTGCGCGCACTCGTATTCGCCGCCAGCAGGACTATGACACAAGGCGCTTTAATCTACGTCACCGACCAGTCTACTACGAACCGGGAGAGTTTGGGTCTGGACCCCAGTTCGCCATCGTGGCCTCTCAGAGAAGCTATAACAGCGGTACTTTGGGCCGTATGAAGTCCTCCGACGTCTCACTGATGTTGACTATGAGGTTGCTCCCGACAGTCCACATTGCTCAAGGCGTCAAAGGCATGCACCAGAAGTTGTTCACGTGGTTCGGATGAAGCCCTATTTGACCGACTGAACTCATGAGCTGCCAGTGAGTACAAACACTGCTGCCGTGACGATTAATCATCAAGACGATGCTTTCTTGGAAGGGAGGCTGTCACGATTAATAGCCGGCAGGACGACAGAGGACAAAGAAGCGAGCAGCACGAGCTGCAGCTCTGGGCTCTCTGAGGAAGACGACGTTGAGGCGTCTGCTCATGTGTTATCTGAATACAGATGTGTTTTTCCTTGTCGGGCAACGTAGTCTTGTATCTTGTTATTTCCGCGTTGCGACAATATGTTGTCGCGGACTGCGTGGTCGTGGATTCGACTCCGGTTGTAAGAACTTTTTTTCCTTGGCATCTGATCCTGTGCATTTTTTGGATGTCACTGTGCATGGATGTCCTGTGCATTTTTTGTAAGTCATGGAGGACGCCGGCATAAAACACTGTCGTGTTAAAAACGGTATTCACCAGAGGTAGTTGGTTCACAGGTAATACTGGATTGAGCAGCGGAACGTAAAACGGGGGACAAAAGCAAGAAACAAGGACGTCGCCTTAGTAACAACTGAAATTTTATTTCTGTGGGCGCGGCTAAATAAATAACTAAACATGCACAGTCGCCAAAAGATGTCTAGCAGTGATTGGCAGCTGGCGTCGTGTCCGCGAACCGTTTTTTTACATGACAGAGGTATATGAAAGTTCTTTTCTTGTTGAAACCACTGACGCTGCACTGACGCACGTACTACTTTCCTTTTTTTATCTCTATGGCTTCTTTCATCTGCCGCTTCAGGTTGTTGCGTCCTTTAGCTATAACGGAGACTTGCTCGAGATATGTCTCGCATGCACAGTCCCTGCAATGAGCTGCTAGATCTCCACAATGCACTGTATTCTGCAGTGAGGCAGCATGTTTCCTTGTCCACTCATTGAAGCATCGACCAGTTTTCGACGCGGCACCATATCAACCTCGTATTTCGTGCTCTCTGTAAAGTTTCAATGCTGTGTAATGCTGTGAAACATGGAAAACGACAGCTATGAACTACTAACCACAACATGAAATTCACCAAGTGCACCTCTAATCTTGTTAATAAGATGCTATTAAGTTGTGGGAGAGTGCATTGGATAAACTGAGCTGTATTTTAACTAATGGACCAGGCAACATAAGAACAATGTAAAAAAATTGGTATGGTAGCCACCTATCTTCGCATTGTAAAAAAATGCGCGTGCACACCAAAGTTCATGGAGACCACATTCTTGGTAACTGGAAAAAAGAACTAAAATAGACAGAAAGTGTGGAAGCTCATTATATTACTAAAGATGGTGATAAATGTGTCAGTGTGGCGTCACTTAGTTTGACTACTCAGGAGACATGTTTTCTTGATAAACCACTTTTAGCATAGCAATACGCATGCCCGCCATGTATGATTACTGTTGGCGTTTTTTGTGGCATCGGTATAAGTGTGAACGTTCAATAAAGTTTCAGTTGGCAGACCACTGCTAGTCCTACTGTGTGTGTTCCTTCGTTGTCCTCATTTTTTCACGCTGTTTCAAGTTATTCGCAGAATTAACGGTATCGCCCAATAAGAACTTGTTGTTGGGCGAGTTGGTAAGTACTTAACATCGTGGTTTAGCGCTAAAAAAAGACACAAGACAGACACGCTAAGAAAGACAGACAGACCTATCCTGTCTCTCACATGTGTCTGTCTTTTTTTAGTGCTAAACCACGATGTTAGGTATCGCCCAAACCTAAAGGTTGTTGCTAATTAATGAGAACCAACAGACAATCAAGCCAAGAAAAGTATTGGGGATCTGACTTGTATTAATTATGATATGACTGTGGATAACTTAAGGTGGATGAAAAGACAACTTGCCACCGCCAGGGACCGAACGTGCAACCTTCAGATAACGCGTCCGATGCTCCAAATTGAGCTACAGTGGTGGCCATCCTCCCGCCCACTATTTCGGGTATATCTGTGCGTTTAAACCTTGTTGTGTAAGACGGCGCCGCTCGTAGCGACGACGGCGAGTGTGGAACACTGCTTCTCTTTTTGCCTGCTGGCGTCACGTAGCACGTGATCCCTTCACGAGCGGGCAGCTGACCAATGATTCCTCACATACTACCAAGGGCATCAAGTCTGCCAGAACAAGACCCTCGCTATGAATGAATGACAATAATAATAATAATAATAATAATAATAATAATAATAATAATAATAATAATAATAATAATAATAATAATAATAATAATAATATTTTCTTGAATAATTCTTGGGTTTTAACGTCCCAAAACCGCGCTATGATTATGAAGGACGCCGCAGTGGAGGGCTCAGAAAATTTGACGACCTGGGGTTCTTTACCGTGCACCTAAATCTATATAAATGAAAGAAAGTAAGGGAAACTTAAGGATAATTCATATCATAATTGCTGCAAGTATCCCCTATACTTTCGTTGCCTTGATTCTCTCTTGGCTCTCATAAATGTTGTGCCTATGTCTCTAGGCGTAACATATGCATATAATAAGAAGTGGGGGACAGCTCCCATTAACTATACCTACAATAAACCATCATATGGGTGCCATATTTTTTCAATAGTGAACGCATTCTTTTCTGCATTCCTTTTCTACTACGCGTTTGTGTGTTTGACCTTCAGCACTTCCTTTTTTTTCTTCGAACGCGTGGCTTACTTTATATGTGATCGCGAGCGTGCGGCCACGTCGCGACATCCTGCGGCGGCAGCAATAACTATGCAAATCACGATACACAAATCAGCGAATGGCCGTGGCCTTTGGGTTTATGGCGCCATTATATAGACGTGTTTGTCGATAGAAGCGGGAACAATTTCTAGCTGATTTTGATATTTACTTGCAAATTCCAGGGCGCACGCTTCACTATAATGCTCGGCTCGCGTGCTCTCGCGAGCCTCAACTACCGATCGGCAGAGTTTTCTGGACATGATAAAACATGCTGTTGCAGGACTCCATCGTACTATTATGTCGACAGAAGAAGTTCCCCGAAGAACGCTGGCGAGTGTTCTTGAGAAGGATGATGTTGCCGGGCTGGTGTTTCCGGCAGCGTAGAAATGATAATATCCCTGAAGCAGTTTGAGCTACCTTGCGGCAAAAGTACCATTGGTGTAGCCAGGGCGGGAAGAGAAGGGGTTCATCCCCCCTCCAGAAGTGTTTCAAACTTTCATGCGCATACATACACGCACACATACAAACGTACGCACGAAGACGCATAAAGGGTGAAATAACCCGTCCCCCCCCCCAAATAAAAAAGAATATGATCGGTATTCCACCGTAAAGTACCGTTGCCTTCGTTGCAGACATTGGTTTATCGCCTCTTTCATCAACTAGTAATTCGCAGTTGAGATAGCTTAGGCCAGCAAGACAACACTCAACGGCACTAGCTTTTGGATTGCTTCTAGACGGCATTCTTGATTCATCATCTAGACTGATTAACAGGGGCTATAGCTTGCGTTTAAATAGCGTCTACCTTTCTCTAGTTCCCTGGATTGTGCAACGGAAGGTCTTACCGACGATTCAGTTAAGGATTAAGTAATTGTCTCGAGGTTATAAAGGTCTTGGCCTTGCCCCTTCCAATCAGAGGCGAGAGGAACGCGATTTTCTTGGTGCTGTGAGAATGAGATGATATCGCGCACCTGCTCTCAAACAGGCACACACGCGCACTCGTGTCCACTACTGATCTCTATAGTCTGTCCTGCGCCATATTCTGGGATACTTCGTCTACACCGCCTCGAACTTAGACAGCCGCTAACTTCCGTTTTCGGAGACATCCACAATGCCCACGCACGGCAAAGAATGGACCGGGGATTCTACATTAGTTTCCAAGTAGACGGAGCATTGAAGTGATCAAAAATCGTAGAACAGAGAATATTGTGAGATCCAACGTTTCGACATGAAGACATGTCTTCATCGGGGTAGGAGCATAAATCTTACGCATCGTTATAATGGTCTCTCATTCAACAAATTGCACTTCGCCTCTGTTTATTCGACATCAAACATCGTCGTTGAAAGCACATAAAAACTCAGTCAACATGGAATACGAGAGCTATACGTACACAAGCTTCGCCTTTCACCTGTCTCTGTGCTAAAAGTTCTAAAAAATTTTTCGGCCTTAATTTAAAAAATAGGCGAAGGTTGCACTAAGCAATAAGCCGCGCAAGCCTTGAAAGAGCTAAACTGGGCGATTCCGAAGACTAATGTGGTTGCTTCTAGGTCGTTGCTAGGCATTAGGTAGGTGATTCTAGCTTGTTTCTACATTGATTCTCAGCGCAGAGAGGTTTGAGTTAAACTACACACAGTTAGACACGACACGGATGTCCAATCTCCAGAAACGGAAACCCACCTCTCATGCAGTCACAGACACGACATGGATGTCCAACCAGAGACAAACTCGTGCTTAAACCAAGCGTTCGCACAGCTCATAGATCTACGGGCACTTCGTCGTTGGCGTAGGCCTTCTTTCGCTTCGGGGTCTTCGCGTCGCCACCGTTGCCTTTCCCGTTCCCTAGTGTTGGGCTAACTGTTGCCTTCTTCCCTTTAGAGGACCAATGGTGAGTAGTGGGATTTACCCAAGTTCTGTGGCCCATACCCCTTCATGATGATGATATTTCCTCGCAGCCGCCGTTGCCTTTGCCGTTCTCTTGTGTTGGGCTCACTACAGCCTTCCTTTTTTTTAGTGGACCAGTGGTGAGCCTGGGATTTACCCACTTTATGTGGCACAAAGCCCTTCGATACTGGCAGTTTTTTGACAAGCCGCACAAACTTCTGTGGCACATACCCGTTTGTTCGGCTAACTGTTGTCCTCTTAATTTTTAGTGGACCAGTGGTGAGGACAAATTTCATTTTATTCAATGGTGCGCATGTCGTTTGTAGAATGCAAAGGAAGAACTTGAAAGACAGCTTTTGGTCACTGTCCCATTTTTTAGCGACATTTTGTGTGGCTCGAACTGCAGTGACGGAAAAGAACGCACAAGTTGCGGTAAAGGAAGTTTACGCCACTATTTACTTTCGACAGGGGCGACTTGACGACGCAATAAAAAAATGGTTCATCGAGCTTCATATTTGATCGTGGTACCTTCTTGTTTTGAAGAGATGTAATACGTGAAAGGAAACCAAACGTAAAGGTTGCACTCTAATTTCATAAACAGTGATATGCAGGAATGCGGTAGACATGCAGAAATGCAATAAGTGCCACCTATTAATTGAAACATAATGCTATCGACGCTGTGCTTCGAAATCAAATTTAGAGAAATAAGTGTGTTTCACAACTCAGTTACAATTGTGCTGCATGTAGCAGGGTGTATTGCTGTTGCCGACTTTCTTCCAATGCACACAACACTTTGTAGGTATGTGTCCAACCCTGCGTAGCACTGCCCTCACACCCGGGGTCTGTGTACGGCACTTTTGTGTGGAGGGCAATCACTTTGAGCCGGGACTTGGGCGGTGGACGCCGTGGCCAGGGTGTTGATTAGTTGCCCGGTATGCGAGCCTGAGAATGCTTGTGTGGTGTGTTAGTGTAGCAAAGACATTGGTCGTGGTTATTTTATTGCGCGCTGCGTGTTTTTTTACTTATCGAGCTTCTTTGCTATCCTACAAATTTCTGCCCCATATGTTAGTACTGGCAGCACACCTTGGTTGTACAATATCTTCTTTAGTGGCACCGGTGTTCCCTTGAATCAAAATTCTCTCAGGCACACATCTTACAAAACGAAGCATATTGAGACCCAAGGCAGCGCACGATAATCCAACTTGCTCTCAGTGTATATTTGCAACTTGTCTTTCTATGGTCAAGGGAAAGATTGCTAGTGCAATAGAAAGGTTAAGCATGAAAGAAAATTCCATGAAGACAATGTGTGATCCTTTATTATAAAGTAGTGAAATATTAAAAGTAAGGATGTCATGATACAGAAATGAAATCCTATGCTCTGAGGCTATGTTAATAAAAACGAATACATCAAATTCAACTGCCATAAATGTACATTCATAAAAACAAATTATATGTATATAAAGGACAACTTCTATAAAAAATACAAATAAGCAAGCGCAGCCCAGTGCTATATACTAATAAAGTAATTCAATTGATTCAACTCAAAGGTATTTCAGTCATAGTTCAGAAAAACCACTAAAAGAACTCAAGCCACTGCAAAAGAAATGTGCTGTCGCCTTGCATTTACGGCATAAGCAAAACAAAACCAAGGGAAACCAAGCCTTGAGTGTACTGCCAGTCTGCGGCCGCCCCCTGCACATCAGTAATATGCACCCAAAGGAAAGCACAACACCCTCGCCACCTATGAATACGCGCATTCTGTCACTCGCCCCACCTGGTCAAAGAAAGCAGTTAAATGTTGCACTTCAGCATCTTCATTGTCATTCCCCCTGACGAAGGAATCAAGCTGATTCCACACCGTTTGAGAATAAGCCCGTTTTTTTTCATTGTAGCCTTTCGAAAGCCATAATTAGCTAACCTAACCAGACAAGCAATTCTGCTAAAATGTCTAGCTGTAAAAAAAGGAAAAGCAGTACATATCAGTGACACGATGCCTTCGAATAAGTTAATAGAAGTGAGAAGAATGTTACATATTCATGTATGTATTTATATCAGGCCCGTAGTTAAATTTTTTTTTGTGGGGAAGGGGGGGACTTGCTGAAAGCCTTGACTATTTCAGAAAAAATGGCTATTGTCAATATTTATTGTCGGTAAAACTTCATCAGAATTTCTGGGGGAGGGGGAAGGGCCTAGGGGTCCACCCAACCCCTTCCCCCGCCTGGCTATGGGCCTGATTTATATAATGCTAATTGGAACACTGTCCTGCGCAGGAGACGGTGCACACCCGCTGCAGCCTTGGCTGTTCGTCCCCATCCCTGGAGCACATTTTGCGGTATCCCCTGCTGCCCGATTCCACCGCACCTACTCCTGACTGCGGCACGTCGTGGAACGGTGTATTGGAGTCATCAAGGCCCGCTTTCGGTGCCTGCAGAGGTACAGAACACGGTACTATGGCCCACTCTTCACGCCGAAGATCTTCGCAGCTTGCGTGGTGCTTCACAACCTCGGTGTTCGGCAGCAGCTGTCCGAACCAGACGATATCCCTGGCACTGAACTCGAATGAGAAGATGCGGACCTTCACAACAACCATAACGACTATCCGGCAACAGTAGGCATGCACCAGACATGATCTTCTTCTGTAGCAGTTTAGAGCTAGGCACCCCTGCATGTGATGAGGCTTACTTTCCTGCTAGATGTGCGCATAAACATGAAACGTAAGAAGCTCTTTTATTTCTCATGGCAAAGTAGCCGCTTTCCTTGTGTGCGATCCTATACCAATCACCTGCACTTATGTTCAGCAGGAATTGTGCACTGACAAATGCTGTTTCCTTGTTTACGGCAAGGTAGACGATTGCCTTGTGTTTGATCTTATACCTATCACCTCTATGTGCATTCTTGCAGGAATAGTATTCTTACAAAAGCTTCGTTGTGTCCATTCATTGAAAGCATGCTAATTGCACCAGGTAGTTAGCTAAAAGCGACAGGGACACAGGGCTGTGTCCCTGTCGCTCTTTTCTGCCATGCTTTCTCTTGTGCTCTATAAGCGTTTACGTGCAAGCGTCATGCGTGATATTTCAGAATGTGCTGCGAGGCAATTCACCTTCTTCTGTAATGATTTTCGATGTGTTTTGCAGAAATCGCCTCGTTTTTTTTTTCCATAGTTCTGGAGGAACCATCTTATGGTGTCGTCCTTGCAATAATAAAAAGGCAATCAACTTGTCTCATTGTTTACATCGTTCTCTCATCATTCCCTGCTGCCAACAACAAGAAAGAATGCATCTAATATTGTGCCAGCTAGTTTTCAAACAAGGACATCTACAAAAAAGACGTCTGTTTGCATGCAGTTTGTACACTTCTTAGCGCTGCCATTGCAAAGTGACATCAGCTATGTGAAATACTGCAATCCCTTTTCTTTATGTGTGGCCATTATGCACTTCTCACCCGTATGTTAGAAGCAGGGTGGAAGCACCTTCCATTGTTAACACCACTGCTGTGGATTGAGGTTCGCCTAGACCATGTCTTTCAGATTCAATTCATCGTGCATTACATGAGGTCCTGAAACCTAACTCTTATTGCTTGTGCTTCTGTATATTGACATGATTGTAACTTTTATTTACAGTAGTCCGTACGCATCCTTGGCAAAACATATTGCACAATCTTAATAATCACGACAGTTAAAGAACATACCTCGCGCATCGGAGACCTTATAATAGGACTACTCGCTGTTGGGCTAGTTGGTGCATTACTTCAGATAAACTGACACTGAACCGCCACCACAACAAAGAAGACAGAAGAAACAGAAACAGAATGCCTGAAATGCTGCGCAGCTCCTTCTCTCTGTACTATCGGCAGCACTTCTGGACGCCGCGAACCTTGGGAACGAAGGGCCGCCGCAGCCCAAGACGGAGTAGAAGCGCACAATTTTAACAATGCGGGCGTCGTCCACCGAAACGTGCGTAGCCAAATCAAATGGCCCTCCGCCTCTTCTCCTGAAAAAAGCATGTGCATTGCTCAAACGTCAAGATCAACCGAGTGAACCGCAAGCTTACCTGATTGCGCTGCGATTCCGCGCCCCGGGCTTGCGCTGGCGCCATCGTAATTCGCCATAGCCGCCGCCACTCCGGCGGCAGCCTGCTGCTGGGACCCAGGTGGTTAAGACGCTCTTTAGGCTTCTGTCACAGCTCCCGTCGTACCTCCGGCAGGAAGTCGGAAGCCACCCTCCCCATATGGGACCGATCGGTAATAAAATCTAACATCGTGGCCCACTGTTCGGCGATCTCCCGACACAACCAAAGCACACCAACACAAAATAACGATGTCGGCAATATCTGCGCTAACTTGTCCGGCTTGCTTATTGGCTAGAGAAGTTACTATGGCTCCGTCGCTCACCTCCAAAAATGGCGCTGAATTACAGAACAATATCGTCTGTTTCATGACTTTAAAACTAAACGCTTTCCTTTCCTTTTATTTTTTGTTGTTGCATTTACAATTTAAGAAACAAAATGCTACCAAATTGTACGCTTATTTGTATTTCATGCCCCATTACGTCACGTTCTGCAAGCAATTCATGTGTTTGCGTCACCATTGTGTACACTTCTCGCCTACGTCAAAGTATATAGAAAATTGCGAAAGTACAGGATAGGAACCTAGTAATCAAAACCCTGTGCGCACCATTGTTGCTTTTCTTAGAGAATGGCAGGCCAGTTTTGTATGTGGACTGACAACGATGAACTGATTTTGCCATCTTTACACAACGCCAAAGTCAATATTGTACATTGACTTACAACGGCATTTCATTGTTCCCATCCTTACATGATGGCTATACCAATATTCTATGTTGGCTGAGAATGATGGACCTTTCTTGCCGTCCTTATACAATGGCGGTGCCAACATTGTATGTTGGCTGGCTACGATGAATCTTTGTTGCCCTCCTTGTACGATGGTGGTACCAATATTATATTTCAGCTGGTTACAATGGACAATTGTTGGCATCCTCATAGGCTGGCTTCGCCAGCACTGGTTTTGTCGTCATTTGACTGGGCCTGACTGGGCGATGACTGGGTCATCGTTTGCCAATGTATAAATATTGGCCCATGTGCTGTGCTGCCTGGGGACCTTCTCGAATGACTCTGAGGCTATACGTTAGAACCAGCAGCTTTGCAATGTTCCTGGAGTCGTGGTACATTGGAACGGCCATAATAAAAGCAGTTACTAAAAATTTCGAGAAATTACAACACAAGGTATGAAGACTTATTCAGCTTTATTTATGCCAGATACATCTTTATCGATTCTGGGGCTAAATACTACAATACGTAGGTTTACAGAGGTGCTGGGGTAGTATTACAGAGAAACAGCAACAAAAGCACTATCTTTAAAAAAAGTGAGGCTTTACAGAGCAGCCACATATAGGGTTTTACTAGTCACTCTTCCACAAAACACATAAGAAACGGAACCATGTAGTTCAATGGCGTTAGCCACAAAGCCAATGAGAACCAAACCTTCTGGCTCGATTTTTACAATATTTTTTATGCCTAAAAGGGCGGAGCCTTCAATGCTAGCTTGACGACATTTTGGCATTGACCTCTAAATATACGGCGCCTTCAGAGACATGTATGATACAGATTGCCTATTTCCAACCTTTTCACTTAGTTTAGAACTTTACAGTCCTCAGAAAATAAGATTCCATTATTTATTTAAGCTTTATTCTTATTACTGTTAATTAATTAGGCAATGCACGTAGTCTCGTTATTTTCCGATAAAACAACCATTACACCATTTGGTCACAAGATATAGGTTTAGCTTACAGTATCTCTCAGAAGCAAGATTGTTTTTATGGCGGACGGAAATACTTTCATCAAGCATGATAGACCTTGCATGGTCTTGTGGAGAGCTCACATGAGGCTTTCCTCCAGCGTTACCGCACAAAATCCAGAGTATCAAAATAAACATGGTATTTCTGTCATGGCCATAACGCAAATTTAACAGCAGTGGGACTTTTGTATAATTCCTTCACTACACAGCGAGATATTTTCACGACAAGAACTGGTACAGGATAATAGCAAATGTAGAGACAAGAAGCAGCACCCTGTTAATCAGAGCGCGATCCACATGAAAAAACTCGGCGCCCGAAAGCTCCACTTTGGCGTCTTCGATGTGGCAGACGAGGTTCTCGAGAAGCAGGGCGAAGTTCAAGTCTACGTTGCGGTCCTCGATCGTATTGGTCACCCTGAGTGCGTAGTGCAGCGAATCCGACACGTTCTTGGCCATTTCTGAAGCCACGAACGTCATCGTCATGAAAACGGTCATGTCTCGCAAAAGGTCGACCAGGCTGAACGCGTACTCGGAGAACTGAGCGCCTCCGGAGACAGCGACGATGCAGGAAGGAACGCCGAGCAGAAAACTGGCCGTGAATTCGGCGTACCACCAGGACAGTATGGCCCCATAGGTGCGGTTCAGCGCGTTCGCGACATCTGAGATCCGGGACAGTCTCAGCAAAGCTTTTCGGACAGCTTTGATTTCGAAAGCGCGTGCATTGGTGAATTCAGACTCCAGAGTCAACATAAAGCGAAGGGTAGAGTTGGACAACATGTAGCAAAGCCCTACGAAAAGCACTATTATAAACGAGGAGAGTGTTTTAGACAGAGACAGTAGGAAGGTGTCAATAAACACCAGCACAGCTCGTATACCGTTATCATAGTGCGCGTATGGGTATGCCTTATTTTGCATGAATGCATTCATCAGAAGGGCGGGCCACAACACGAAGGCACACACTACACAGAAGGCTGACAAAAGCTTTATGAAGCGCGCGAGCTTCGCAATGTGGGAATACGCATCGAAGATGGCGCGTATTTTGGTGACAACCTCGTTCAACAATCTGTAGTGCAAACAAAAGTGAACGACGCTCAGGAACGAGGTGAAGCTCCTGAAGATGTGACCGAGAGCGAGCAAGACGCGAAAAGACGACAGGTCATGCTCACGGGCGAAGAAGGCAACCAGCAGGCGAACTGCGTAGGCGAATATGACAAGCCCGACCAAAGGACAAATCTTGCGAGTGGAGGCTGTGGCCGGCTCCGTCAGAGGCACCAGAGGGAGTCCGAGGGCTCTCAACGGAAGCGTGATAGCACGAAACGCGGCCGACACTTCAGAAGCCGTCGAATCAGCCGATTCGTTGCTCAGGGTAACCCTCGTCACTGCCCACCTCGAGGTTGGTGCGGCTCGGGTTCGGGCGTTCAAGGCAGGCCACATTGCTTCTCAGCACGGCTCGTAAGCACGGCGATTTTTGAGAAGCAACGGAAGTCGGCACACGCAAGACGCCGAGTTTCGATTGCGTCTGCTTGTCGATTCATGACCGCTGGTCACGCGATATCTGCGCATGGTGCGTCTAATGACGAGGGCTCATAAATTAGTCGCAACCAATGCATGCACATGAGCATTCGATTTCAGAACAACAGAGGGAATGTTTGGGATGGTAAAAGAGGCGCACCTACGGCAAAAGAAAAGTGGCTTCCTGTTACCACAACATCTGTCCAATATGAAGCGCTCGGGGAACGAGATAACAAAATCTCCAAAGGAAGTGATGTTTCTCAGGAGAATTCAGTTTTTTCTCTGTCTCAGAAACACCTCATTCACTGAAAGAAGCGTTGCCAACTAAGCAAGGCACACAAATAAAGTCATTGAGGGGTATTGGCATCAAATCTTGAAGTTCAACATTTGCATCTGGTTGATTCCTTTCAGAAGTAGAAGAGTATTTCAGAAGTAGAAGAGAATTTTCAGAAGTAGAAGAGTAGGACTGAAAATTAATATGCATAAAACTAAAGTAATGTGGAACAATCTTGGCAGAGAACAGCGCTTTGCGTTAGGTGGCGAGACACTAGAAGTTGTAAAGGAGTACGTCTACTTAGGACAGGTAGTAACCGCGGAGCCGAACCATGAGAGTGAAATAACTAGAAGAATAAGGATGGGTTGGGGCTCATTCGGCAAGCATTATCAAATCATGAATGGTAATCTACCACTATCCCTCAAGAGGAAGGTATATAACAGCTGCATCTTACCGGTACTTACCTACGGAGCAGAAACCTGGAGACTTACAAATAGGGTTCAACTTAAATTGAGGACGACGCAGCGAGCGATGGAAAGGAAAATGATAGGTGTAACCTTAAGAGACAGGAAGAGAGCAGAGTGGGTCAGGGAGCAAACGGGGGTTAAGGACATCATAGTTGAAATCAAGAAGAAGAAATGGATATGGGACGGGCACGTAGCACGTCGGCAGGATAACCGGTGGTCATTAAGGGTAACTGACTGGATTCCAAGAGATGGCAAACGCGTGAGGGGGAGACAGAAAATTAGGTGGGTAGATGAGAATAAGAAGTTTGCAGGTATTACGTGGCAGCAGAAAGCATAGGACTGGGTTGATTGGCGGAACATGGGAGAGGCCTTTGCCCTGCAGTGGGCGTAGACAGACTGATGATGATGATGATGATTCCTTGCACCTAATCCATCTTTACGTTCAGCTCATTTGACAATGAACAGCTACGTTCATGAGAAAACGCATCCGGTGTTGTGGGTTGATTGCGGTTCACGGTGCACTTTCATCGTAGCTGACGCGTATACTCTGGCTCAAAGGCTTCCCCTGAATACTTGCAAAGAAACACTGAAGTGCATGTCGAAAGTATCGTGGTCAGGGACACCTGCTGGCCTGGTGTGCACCTACTCTTGCAGATGACAGTGTATTCTCCACAGCAAAAATAAGGCACTGGCTATGGAGCTCACTTTGTACATCGAATTAAGCACTCAGAAACGTCACTGGCACGGCGCATTGCTGAAGACAAAAGCTTGCATTGTATGTAAGTGGAAACGTAGGCAGCCGGACTGAAACTCGTGCGCGCGGCCCAGCAGGAATGCAAACACCGCGAAGTTGACGACAGTAATTCGATGCAGATTGCACAAAGGGTAAAATCACTCGTCCGTAAAGCATTTGATGTAATTAGCTTTCATCAATGGCAGCAATAACCCAGTGATCAAAGACGTCATGAGGTCGACAGTGCAGTAATGCTGTGAAGCATGTGAACTATACAATAAGAGCGATCTTCCACAATGGCATAAACTGTCTAAGCAACACTTATATTTTCACTTTTTGAAGATATGCTTCCATATAATGCAGAAGTCACAATCAGTTTTCTGCAGCACAGCAAGACTGGAAAAACCAGATTTCCGGGCAAAATGAGGAGGGTCAGTGCGGAGGAGAAGGCGCTTGTTGGGAATGATTTGCCATCACCCATAGCAGTTTCAATGTTATAGGCCGTAAGACTGGAACACAGTGCATTTCTCAATGTGTTGCCACTTCGGCCGCGTAATACATGTCTCTTTTTCCTTTATTTTCCCTGCAGCATTCGTCCTTTGGAATACTGTTTTGCGCCAGTGGGTGTAACTATCGTAGCACTTTACACCCCACTGTAATGTTATCATCATTGTAGCGTCATCATCATCACCATTAATCATCATCGTCATTTTCCAACCACCGCGCCGCGTCTCTCGCGCAGCTCATGCCTAGCGCTCGAGGCGCGAGCAGTTTAAGAACGTGCTCACGCTCCTGGAAGCTGGACGCCGGCATGCCGCTGCCGCTCTGCTGGTACTAGGGCCTTCTAATAAAGTAGTGAGAACGACACGGGCACGTCGGCCGCCGAACGTCTCTCTCACTCGCTACATCATAACTTTGTGATATTTAACGATATTCTACTGCATGTATATCGCCATATTCTGTTATTATAGTAATATTATTGTTACATGTTATCGCGTTGTGCGAATACTCATGTTATTCTAGTGAAGTTACTACTTTTAATAATTTTTTTGTTTACGTTAGAATAACTGCACTTCCCCCTAACCCCACGCCTTCTTGAACTCCGGCAAGGTATCTGTAAAAAAGTTAAATAACTAAACTAAAAAGCTGCGGCTGAGATTAGCTGTAAAACGGAAACGAGATTCGCAGTTGACATTTGAATTTTAAACAAAAAAAACACCTTCACCACATTTATCAACGCGCTGTTTAACCGCTTTTAGAAGTTCAGGACAAGCAACCCAGTAAAAAAGTTCCTTACCGTCAATGGAAAACGCTTAACGTATTCCTTGCACTTCTTCCCAGGTTCTAGTCAACACAGAGTAATTACAGTTAACCGGTAGCGAAGAAGAGGAACGTTATATACAATCTTCTACGGCTGCCGATGGGCGCGGCCATGTTTGATCACGTTAATCGTAGCTGGCCTTCTCCCAGCCAACGTATTGGGCCAGCGAAGCGGCCATGGCCGTACCACAAACGCTGGTTGCAGCACCGTGTAAGCAAGTCACATGCGTGCGCAGCAAAACATAGTCCTACATCTAATCGCCTAAAAGTTAATAACGTTGTCACATTTGCGTTTGTTTTGTACGTACTACGCCACAGCAATACGTGACACGTTTATTCTACTTAGCATTTGTGGCACATGCCTTTCATTGTTGTATTAGCAACCACCAGTAGAAGGGGTTTCGAGCCAACATGGCAGCACCCATGCAAATTAGATCACCCGCTTCGATCCGAACTCGCCCTTGCTACGTGCCCACGGTCCTCACAGCAATAAATAAATGGCGAAATTGGCTATCGCTTTGTGTCAGCTCACGCTGGCGACAAAGCATCAGCTATGTTCTGTCTTCATTATTCAGATCAGCTGTGTTTATTTAGCCACACCTGGTAAGCCTTGTCTCCGATAATTTGAGAATGAATCTTGGAAACACTGCAAAGTACTGACGACTACATGGCTCTCGAAGCTTCAGGACGCAAAAAATTCGGCAGGTCCCACTTCCGTGGGAGTCTATGGCATGCGAAGCATGCGGTGGGAAGGTGACTGTGGCGTATTTTTTTTTTACTGAGCAACATGTTACGAAATGACGCTAAAAATTTGTATAAATTTTATACGCACGCATATGTTAAAGAGCCGCATATGTGTTATAAACCAGTTGTTTAGAGTTAGGTGACGCTGCCAACGGCAACGTGGGTACTACCAACACCAGAAGCGGTAAGCTGATATGTAGTGCTTATACTTGTCCGTTACGATAGAGAACGAACGCACGTTTCACGAACCCGTGTGCATGTGTGGAAGAGGTTCTTGACAGTTCTTGAACAAGGTCATCATCACCGTGATCAGTGAGCACCCGCAGCTGCTCATGACTTGTTATCGGATCCGGTCGCGATCGCGGTGACGAGGGGTCCATGTGTAGTGAAATATCAAGTTTAGTACAGCTTTTAGAGATCGTGGATGCCTCGGTCATTTCGTCGACAAATTGTCTGTCTATAGTGCCCGCGACATGTCAGAACCTGAAGTCATCCTTCGCATTGGTGAGGTTTAGGCCGTTGAGGTTGGTAGGCCTGGAGAGTGCTACGTAGACCAACATTAGTGGATGGCGCTTGTCGTATTCGTAGACTACCTGGTGCGTATGTGACCTACGTAGCCTAGTCAACAAAGCGGCTGTCAATCAATCTGTCATCATCCTCGGTCAGCATGAGGCCATCACCCAGCCTCGTAGGAAATGAAGAATTGCGTCATTCTGGCGGACTAAGTGCACTTCACGGTGGCATGCTGTGAATATCATACATAACTTTCTTAATGTATTCCTCCGGGGTCGAGCAATGCTTCAATATAGCTTGCTGAATCATAGGAATACAAATGTAATGTTTATTATGCTGCTATAAAAGCGGAGCCAACACTGGAACCACATAAGTTAATCTGATATGACGCCTGTATCGTAGGAGTGCTCATGTGATGTTTATTGCTTTCTTGAAAAAAATCAGGAGATCCCACATACCGTGGGAATCGATGTTATGCGAAGCATGCGCGGGATGGCGACTGTAGCGTAATTTTTCATATTGAGCGAAACGTTACGGAATGACGCTAGAGAAATGGGGGAGTGGTATACGCACACCCATATGTTGAAGAGTCGCGTATGTATTATATAACCGTATGTTTACAGTTCCGTAACGATGGCAACAGCAACATGGGTGTTACCAACACCAGACACGGTAAGATTATATGTAGTGCTTTTATTCTTCAACGCTGGATAGCGCGAATCTGAACAGGACAAAGACGGAACACAGATGCACAGGACAAGCGTTACTCGCAACTAAGCTTCATTCAGGAAAGTTTCCCTAGATCTATGCTACGAGCCCAAGTGGCACGCGCAGGCGCACTGCACGTACGTTACAGTTACAGTTGCAGTTGTTAGAGTTGCGTTGCAGTTGTTACGCGTATACTTGTCCGTTATGACGGAGCGCGCACGC
The DNA here is from genome assembly GCF_013339695.2 of Rhipicephalus sanguineus. Classification (NCBI taxonomy): domain Eukaryota; kingdom Metazoa; phylum Arthropoda; class Arachnida; order Ixodida; family Ixodidae; genus Rhipicephalus; species Rhipicephalus sanguineus. The sequence goes on along the minus strand of NC_051182.1, from coordinate 33,873,629 downwards.
ACGTTTCACGAACCTGTGTGTATGTGTAGAAGGAGACCTTGACAAGTCTTGAACAAGGCCATCATAACCGTGACAGCGAGCACCAGCAGCTGGAGCGCACTTGTTATCGAATCCGTTCGTGATCGCAGCTACGAAGGGTGTAAGTGTAGCGAAGTGCGAGCTATAGTGCAGCTGGTGGAAATCCTGGATGCCTCTTACGATGAAATGATCTACGATGCCTCCTGTTCTGGACGTGGAAGCGAGGTCTTTTGATGCCCTGTCCACATCCAAGCCGTCTTTCACGCAGTATAAGGACCAGGCGTTGTTGGGTCTTCATAAGTCAATGTTGAAGTCATCGGTAATTTCTTTTTTTTTTTGAGATACCCTAAGGGCCCAGAAGGCATTACATAGGGGGGGATACAGTGAATGTGGCAAATAAATAATATACACACTGAACAATGAAATCAGAGTACATGAATAAGTAAACATCGAATGGTGTAAAAACAGATACGTGTGACCGTGTTATACTACGTAAAAAAAAACAATCGTAAGGTAAAGTTTCATAACAATAAACATCATCAGTATCACATGAAACTAATAGCAAGGCCTGGTTATCTCGGCAGATTTATTGTAGGGAAGCATTGATCCCAGTTTTCTTGTAATCAACGTGGTCCACGTTGCGGACCACGTGGACAAGTGGATGGTAGTTGAGCGTCTTCGAGGGGTGTTCTGTCTTCAGCTCCCTCCCTTTCCTTGCGTCCGCCGCGGTGGTGTAGCGGTTACAGTGCTTGCCTGCTGAACCGAAGGTCGCGAGCTCGATCCTGGCGGCGGCGGTCGCATTTCGATAGAGTCAGAATGCTAGATGACCGTGTACTGTGCGATCTTGGTGCACGTTCAAGAATACCAGATGGCCAAAATTTCCGGAGCCCTTCGCTATGGCGTCTCTCATAATCATATCGTGATTTTGGGACCTAAAACCTAAAAAATATTATTGTTATCACTTTCCTTGCGTGTCAATGTGTGTGTTGGTTGAGACTGTCACCTGTGGTACATACCTACACACGTGACTGAGAGAAAGGTTTTCATGACGTACGCGACAGGTATTTTGCGTTATTCATGTCATGACCAGTGAATAGTGTTCGTCATTCGCTGATCCCCTGGTATGAAAATTTTGGTATATTACAAGTTATGGGGACGACAAGGAGAGCACCCAGACGTAGGCGGCTAGATAGATAGATAGATAGAAGCTGCCAACGTACCGGAGGTTCGCTAAGAAATGCTTCGCATTTAAAATTATCTCGCATTTAAATTACCAATGTCTGTTCACGCCGTTCCTGGGTAGATATAAACTGTGTCACCTGTGGCGCATACCCGTACACCGCGGCCCGTGGTAAACGGGTATGTGCCACACGTGTCCGGAGGAATGGGTTTGACGATGTACGCGACAGGATTTTCACGTTATTCATGTCATGACCTGACAGTCATTTTCGTCAAATCCTGTTACCCTCCTAGGCCAATTTTTGTCTACACCAAGTTAAGGAGGCGATCATGAGAGCACCGAGACGTAGGCGGCAATATAGATTGATATATAGACAGATATACGTAGATAGAAACGCTCAAAGTGCCAGAGGTTTGCTAATAAATGCTTCGCATTTAAGATAAAGCAAATAGAAACGTTGGTTTCCAACTTACGGGTCAAACAAGGCACGACGGCGGAGGGATAAATTCGAGGCGGAATGAAACTGCGTGCACAGATGCCGCCAATATTGACTTCTTTCCGGCGCTGCCCTCTGTTCGCTTTTATTTACCAGCGCATGGGCCAATACGCTAGAGGGACCCCGAGGAGATAACGCGGCGCGGATGGAGAAATACTGAGCAGCGCTGCCAAAAGCCACGGCAACGGGAAGGCCATGGTGCGATGGTGTCATCTAGTTTTGATTGAACAAACCACGGAAAATCGTCTCTAATGGGGCATCTTCTCCAGTGGCTGTCCCGTTACGTCACGAATTCCTGGAAGCTCACCTCGTTAAGGCTACGTGTCTACTTTTGATAACGCCGTAACATAGAAAACAAGACCGAACGCTTCGCGATAGCGAGAGCGTGAGGCAGACTGGAACACAACCACAAAGGAATAGCTTCGCCTTATAGCGCCACCTACAGGTAGACTTTAAAAACTGTCGCTAAACACACACGACTACAAACAATAAAAACTTGGCTCAAACTGACTACTTACTATAGCGTGAGGCATCCGCACCATACTTCAACAGCGTAGCTGTTGAAGCCGAGCGTAAGGTGTAATCCATGTACTGGGAAAACCTCTCCAAACGATGAACCGACACGCGCTCGTTTCATCCTCTCGTTCATGGTCGTCGTCGTCTTCATCTTCTGTTTCGCTCCGACAACACGCGCGCGTATTCCTCCGGCGCGGAATGCAATAACTCTAATGGGCGAGGTCACGAGTGCAGAGAGAGGGAGAGAAAGAAAGGGATATAGAAACGGATAAAGAAATATAGATAGAGAAAGAGAGAAATTCTAGGGGGAAAAACTTCTTCGCCAAGCGAGATGTGAACCCGCGTACCCACGAGCCGAAGGCGAGCTTCCTAACCACTCGGCTATCCAGGCTCGCTAAAAGAGCATGGCATAGCCTTGAATGGTATCGTATAGCAAGGGTTGGTAAAAGGAATTGAGGGTGAGGTGGAGAAATGTCGGGATGAGGAGCAGGGAAATGAGGAGGGGAGATAGTAGAGCACAGTATAGAAAGAAACAAAATGAGAGAAATACATATAGAACGAAAGGAAGAAAGAGAAAGAAGGAGACAAATAGAGAGAATCAAAGAAAGAGGAGCAAAAGAGAAAGAGATGAAAGAAAGAGCAACCAAGAAATACAGAGAGAGAGAAAGAAAGGGGAGAAAGGAAGATAGAAAGACCGAGAAAGAGCAAAGAAATGATAGAGACAGAGAGAAAGAAATAAATACAAATAAAGAGAGAAAAAATACATACAGAACAAAGAGAGAGAGAAGAAGGATAAGGAAGGAAATAAAGGAAGAAAGAAATAGAAATTTCGCAAAACTTAGCAAGACAGCAATAGCCAGGGCTGCCTTGGTGCCCATAAGTTCCGCTGTCTGTTTAGCTTCGCGCCTCCAGTGCAAACTACGAATTTTTGTTTTTATTTTAGTTTTCTGCCGTGGCTGAATCGGCGACACGATGCTGCTTGGAAGGGGTAAAGATTCACGTGCATCTACAGCGTGCAACAACACCCATGTGCACCCAGAACGCCATGTTCATTCCCTTGTGTTTGAATAAGTACTGTTGCCGTGTTGCCAGCCAGCTTAGCCTGTGGAAGAACAAATAAACTGTGCAGATGTGAATACGTACATGCGCTCTTACAATAATTTCTGATATGAACAACCTTGTGAATATTCAGGAATGGTTGGGAATTACTTCATGCATGTTGGAGCCAACCTACGATTATGAACAAGCTCATGTTGCTTGCCCAAATGCACTCTTTTTGTCAACTGCTAAGGTGGCGTATTGTGTAAACGATGTAAGGTAAATCTTTTGACATTGCAGATCCATAAAATTAGAAGTAAAGGTAAGCAAAACAAACTGGCGCTAATTTACGCAAATCGAAGAGGCTCACTTCTCAGGGTGCCACTTTCCTTTAGTTTTCAATATTTTTATTCCTAGTTCACCGACTACACAATTACCCGTTATATTGACTAATCTCGTCTGACAAAATCCTGGCCGATTTTCATTCAACAGTGGTGTGCTTTTCATCGTGATAACCCCGAATTAAACTCACACTCTGGCGAGAAGATGGCACCGCGACTGCCAATACTGTGCTGTCCTGCCTTATAGCTTAGACACCAGCGAAATGCACAGCAACAAATGATCAAATGATTGCATTTAAACCTTTTCGGTAACTTCTGCCCTGTGATGGGTCGTTCTATCTATGAAAACAAGTGTGGGATGCGGAGTCGGTGAAGGACGGATCCCAACATAAAACGAAACGACGTTTATTAACGTAGTAGCAGCAGCAGGGCAAGCATGCCGATGCTGCGCTTCGGAAGGTTAGACAAACAAACATGAAACCAAGCTTGGTAGCTTGGGTTATGTAGCCAGCAGTGGTGACGTAAGCCTCCGGTGAAACTGCGTGGCGCTGTCTTTTATCGGAAGCGTGTTGCAGCAAGTAGCTGTGTCACACCGGGCTAATCAGTTACGAGATGGAGGCTGCGTAGGTCTGTGCGCAGTGGTCGCCACACAAGTATTGAATTTTCCGTCAACTGATCGCTTTGAAAATGTCATGATGTATTCAAACACGTCCGTCATTCACCCACGACATAATAGCTTACAAGTCGCGTGACAATAGAGGGAGCCAACGCGCAAACAGTAGTTCCTGTAATTTCGTTGTCATTATCTTGCACATAATCAATAAACTACGGGCAAAAAAGGCAAGAACGCTTGACATTACAAAGGCTTAAAGTATACATTTCGAACAGTGATTCTACAGGCTATAAAACTGAAAGGAACAGTCGCGTAAGGAGCACCCTGAATAATATATCTATCATTGTCTGGCAGCGGTACGCCCACATATCTCGATTTCCTTCGGGAGTACAATTCACTCGTCGCAGAGTCGCACAAGCGCCTTCTCGCGTGATCTCGGGACGGGCACCCTTCGAAAGACTACTAAACGCAGCAGACATGGCTCTACTTGAATCCCTGATCAATCAACCGGACCTCGATTACAACCGATGCAGTACCAGGGTAAAAGAGGCAACATCCAAGTGTAATTGAGGAAGTGATATCCTTGAAGGTCAGTAATGCAACCATACCTACTTGTCTTGCTAGTGCTATTTTATTACTTGTGCTTCGCTCAAGGACAAGACAAACAGAAAGTCGAGGATTTACAGAAGTCCGTGATACCAGAGAATATCGACATCCACTTGCTTTGCGAAGCAAGACCACATTTACAAAGAGATTTTCTCTTCCATTACGCCAGACCTCACAAGGTTCTTCCATGGTGCATGAACTGGGACCAGTACGTCGATAATCTGGCAGTGGCGTGTCTTTATGCGAAGCATATCCTGGTAGTGTTGCCGAACAACCGCTGGAAACGTATCCAGGAAGAAACTACCGGATTGCGCGGGGCTATATGCCCTTCCGTCAAGTGTCTACAATTGGCGACAACGAATGTGAAGAATTCATCCCAAGAAAGAACGCACGAACCAATAATTCATTCTATATTGAACATGCTTAAACACACCGCACCTAAAATGATGGGGAAATATGATGCTCCACTTTACGCGCAAGCATTTTCTGGTAGAACTAGGTCATGGACTCAGCTGTCGGGCAAGAAAGTGAGAATAGGCTGCGTTGTGTACAATAAGACCGGAGTCCTCAATTCTTGCGAGTCCACCGACGGGAAGGCATTCACCCATGCTCTTCGTCAACTGAATGTCTCTTCCGACATTACACCAGTGCAAAGAGGAGCATTCGCGGCAGCCCTCGGGAAGAATCAAGCAGACATAGTGGTCACCGCAGTAGGGCTTACGGAAGACCGCTACAAGGATTTTGACTTTAGCGTCAACAAGTTTGGACAGGCTGTCTACTACGTACAAAAGAAGTGGAAGCACCGTGCGGACTTCTTTCTCGGCGTTCTCCCATGGACCTCACTGTTGGCCTTGTCGACTCTCTTGTCCGTGGGCTCCTTCGCTATTCTCAACTTGTGTCGAGGCAGACGTCCACTGAGTGACTTGGGCCGCGTAGTTCTCGCCCTCATTACCACCACGATGTCATTCACCTCGCCACTACACCGCGACCATGCGCGCAGTTCTAGCGGACGAGTGTTAATGGCCTTCTGGATGCTCGCCTGCTCCTCCCTCGCCGCTTATACCAGGAGCCTTCTCACAGCCAGCCTCACGGCGAAACCCACCTGGGAGGCCGATGACACCTTCGAAGAAATGTTACCCAAGTTACAGCAAGGACGCTTACTTCCATGTGCTGAGAAAAACTCCTTCTTCCACGTCTTACTCTCCATTGCGGCTGGTAACAGCAGCGACGTTGTTGATGTGATGGCATCAGCTGCAAGGCGTTCGGGCAACGGCAGGCGTCGCTTCACCGGGAGCTTTGAATCTTGTCTTGAGAGGACCAGAAGGGGTACGCATGTGCTTTTTTCCGAAGGCGTTGATTATTGCAAGTTTTCGAGGTATGAGGAGACGATTGTAATTGGAGAGAAGCCCATTCGCAGCCTGATTGGTGGCTTCCCGATTAGGAGGGGTTACTCGCTGCGTGCTGAGCTCATTTTACTGGCTCACAGAATTTTCGAAACCGGTTGGGACATCAGATTTAACAGGACGCTCACCTGGAATTGCTCTGCAGTTGTCGGAAAGGACGAAGCAGATTTTGGCACTGCACATTTGTTCTATCTCTATGGCGCGTTCTGCGCTGTAAGCATTCTTGCCATACTCCTAGAACTTTTATACAAACGGCTATTTGACGAGAAAAAAGAAGAGAACTCTAGTCGGTGGGCGACTTCGACAGTTACCTCCTATGGACACGCTCCGGTTAACTTTCCTCGTCGGAGGCGACGTATAGGTCGGCGTGTTCTGCTACGCAGAGTGGGAACCCTAGATCGAATACATGAACATCCCATAATTCGGATTCGCCCTGAGCTTCAATAAAAATGACACCAAGCCGTTGCAGGACTTGCAGTGCTGATCGACAACTCCGTCACTTTTTTCTTGCATTGAAGGCATGCAAAACAGGGAAATTTGCGTTTTTATTAGCACTAGCACTGTTGTTTTGACGTATCGGAACTGTGATCAGGCATGAAGCTCCCGCACAGCGTTTATTGGGTATCAAAATGTGCGCCAAATATAACGCACAAACAGCAGTCCCTGATAATGCGCGGAATTTCGTGACGTTCTAAAGACCAGGCCTATATTCAGAAAAAGACTGTGGCACTGTATTTCTTCGTAACAGCACAGTCATGCAAATCCTGGTAGTATTAGTAGTAGAAAGCTTTACATTTCCTTTTGCTTGTAAAATCCTGGACTGAAGGCTCCACCCTCAGTCCAGGGTCCCATTTCCTGCTGCTATGCGACTGGCTCGGTGTTCGATATATTATCAGGAAAACATCTTAGCCAATGACAAATAGCGCCAAAACTAAAAGCATCTTTTTTTTAGCCGATACGGTCGTGTCAATCTTGATCTCTTGAATTGTACTTTGGTTTGCTGTTCACCGGGCGCCTTTATTAATGTCATGTGGGCCGCGACACGAGGCTGGTGCTCGTAAGCACAAACGACCTACCTTAAAAATGTTCTTTCATACAAACGCCGACAAAGGCAAACCGCTAAGCCAAATCTCCGATTTATCTGCTATTCTGGTTGACAACAACGGCTCATTAACACATTGCAGCTGAACCCTATGCACATATCTAAATAGGTGAGATGTTCAGGAAAAGACAGAAGCTCGAAGAGATGAAAAATTCGTCAATACGAGGTGTCGCTGGAGCCAAGGTTTCGATATGCGGTCTTGTCTTCTGCAAGGGTGCAACTGGCTGCATCTGCAGTCAGCTTAAGGCTCCAGTTGCAGCCTTCAACGTTCGCTCCAACGACACCACATGTTGGAAAATTTCACATCCCTATGCAATTATGTAATTTCTACACAGCAAGCTATGCTGCACTGTCAGTTTAACATTATTGTCATAAATACACTGCTTCGCACATTGTCAAATTTGAGGAAGAACCAGCATTCATCACTTGCAGCTATTCAGCTGGTCATAATAAATATTTTGTGTCCGATTACGTGGCTTGAGAGTATTTCTTGTCTGCTGATGTACCCCGTCATTCCCAAACATGCCTCAACTTGTAGTTTGTGCTTCCCTTGACTGAAGCTGAGCACAGCGCGGCCGTTCGACGGGAAATGACACTGCGTCTCTGAAGATTGGCTGCTGATTATTGATAATACGCAGTGAAAATTTCTACCGTGGGAGAGAGCTACCATCAGCTTTCTCGAGTCAAGCTGGAGCGCCGAGTGGAGGAGGGCCATTCTAGGATGTCTCGAGTAATGTCTAAAATTGGTGTCCTCATGTTTCTGTCGCGGTTATTTACTGAAGATGTGCGACGTGATGCTGTCTTTTCGCTAATCATCAGATCTTTTCCCAAGTTCAATTATAACAGTTCTTTTTCTTAGCCCCAACTTGATGAACCAGGGCAGAGCACGAATTCTTCTGTTCAGCATAGCACGCACGTCCGTATTTCTGTTTCGCGTGTGTTTTGCTGATAGCCGTTAAGCTGCGTTCTTACTTGTAAAGACCAACCTATTCTTGTGATGGTCGTAAACAAATCTCTGTAGGGCGAGTTCACTCGCTGAGGACGCATTTATTTTAGACTAGGAACCACCATCACAGCATTTAGAACAACTTGTATTGCAAGCTTTGAGCCGTTCCTACGTAAATTAGCGTGTCCCAGTCGTGCCTGTGAAACAAATAACGTGTCCCGCCTCTATGAAACATCTAAATGACTATGCCTCGTAGTCCTACTCAAGTACCTGTATTTAGAACCACCAAAATGGCTCCTGCGCTATTGATGCAGATGTCGCGCAAGGCCCTCTAAGTTCTCTGCGTTTGTTATTTTTCGCTCCTAAATGCTGTGCTGCCAGCCCAGATGTATCTCAATATGAAATAAAATTTGCGCTCTGTCTTTTGTACTACCTAACTAAAAAGAAAGAAATCCAGCGCTAATGTCGTCCTTGTGTCGCGATTGCTGTAGTTCTAAATGCTACGCTAAATGCAGTTTCACTACTTTAAAACCCGAGGAAGAGCGTAGCACGGGCACCCAGCGATTCCCGCTCGTAGAGTTTCCACTGCGCCGCTTACCAAACCGTCGATGAGGTCAGTGTTTGAGGTAAGCATGTAGGGTTTCCCCGGCACGAGCAGACTCTTGCTAGGGAGATTCGAAAACTCGGTGTGCGACAAGCGCACTACTTTTTGCTGCAGTTTATCCAACTACCCTCCAGTGTTGGTCCGGAGCAGTCGTCGTCCCAGCGAAAGCTATCAGCGTCAGTTTGAAGACAGACGACCCAACGACATCGACAGCAGCAGAACCTGCCACTCTTCGCGCTGCACTTTGTGTAGTCAACCGCGAACAGCCTCAACGATGGTCAATCTTCTGCGATTCGAAGGCAGCCCTGCAATCTTTGCTATCAGCAGTGCGACACGGACAATACGAGCAGTTGGTCTTCGAGATTAGATATCTCCTCCATACTTCGTTAGAGAAAGGACACCACGTGACATTTCAGTGGCTGCCAAGTCACTGCGGCCTGATAGGCAATGAACACGAAGACAATGCTGCTCGATCAGCTCTTCAAGGTGACAGGATCGAGACGATACCCCTATCAAAGACCGATGCTGCTAGCCAACTTCGAGTGGCTGCACAAGAAATGACTTCCTCCACTTGTAATACAGCAAGCAGACTGCACAACCACCACCGCCACTGCCCGATCAATTTGCGCCTTGAGACGCCTACGGGACTACGCCGAAATGATGCCACTCTGCTTTGCCGTTTATGGCTAAGAGTGGCTTTCACAAAGTCATTCTCCTTTCGAATCCAAATGGCTGACAACCCGTTTTGTGACAACTGTGGTAGCGAGGAGACAATACAGCACATCTTATGCGACTGTAATCGCTACAATGCGCAGAGAAAATCCCTCGCAGTCACTCTTGCTCGCATAGATCCCAGACCGATGACGGCAGAAATCATTCTGGAATGTCGCCCTGAGAGGTCATCGCGGGTGAAGGCGACGAAGGCAGTACTCAACTTCTTGAAGGCATCAGACCTGCACCGTCGGTTATAGACTAACGACGTTAGCATGACTGTGAGAGGTGTGTGACTCATTGTGCGTGCGTGCTCTCCTTCTCTTTCTCTCTATCATTATATCTCCCCCATCCCTTCCCCCAGTGTAGGGTAGCATACCGGTCCTTCTAGACTGGTTAACCTTCCTGCCTTTCCTTTCTCTCCTTCTCCCCCTTATCCACTTCCTGCTTATTACGGCAGTTTAGATACATGCCGTCTGCAGCGATCCCCGTGAGGTTGTTTTCCCCTTCAGATGTAGCGACGCAGGCGCCTGTCGGGGCAGCAATCGCTCGCGTGGCGACGCGGTGGCGTCCTCTTTCGCCCGGCGCGCCTGTCAACCGCATGTTGCCGTACCGTTTTTAGCAATTTCATGTTAATTATTGTGTTTTCTTCCTGTTTATTTCTGTTATTAAAATTATTTCGGAATTTGTTCATTTATATTAACCCGGTTTCGAGGATTGCAAGCGTTATTTTAGCCCTGTATTGAACACTTGATTGTGAGCGTGATCACGGCACATGAGAACTATTAGCCCCGAGAACGAACACTGGCGTCGCTGCAGTCGCGCCGATGTGACGTCACAGAAAGGACTCACCTGCTCCGCTTCCGAGGATTGCCGTTTTCTGCGCCCGCCGTCTACGCGCTCTTTCGCGATACGGTGGCGATTACTCCTGTATTTTACTATGCGAATCTCCCAAGGCAGAAAGTGAAAGTTTTATTCACTACCGAGACTTAAAAAAAGTCATGAAAAGTTTGGATAATATAGATTAGGTAGGGAAAACTGCCGTCGGAACGAAAAAAATAAAAAGGGTGATGCAAGCCAGCAAGACCATTCGTTGTTTTCGCCGCCTATACTCTAAGAAATCGCATGACCACCGCAAGTGATGTGGGCTGTTAACACTGTTTTGCTTTTTTGTAAATAGTGCTTTGTAATCTTTTTTGTGTTCACGTGGCGTTTTCTTATATTTTGTCTCGTTTCGGAAATAAACTTGAGCTGTAAATCACAGCTCGTCTGTGTTTCTTCCTGGTCCCTTGTCCTTTTTTGCGCGGTTAGTCGCATAAAGAAATCGGTGCTAAGAAAATATTTATGCGAAATGCTTCTAACTTCACTACGACAAGGCATACACTCCAAGGTTAAAAGTCGCGTGCCGAAGTATTACAAATGAAATTAAGGCGTTTTGAATAACCTAAATACATTGTGGTTTGCCGTGATAGATATGTCTGCCACTAAATAATCTAAGTGATTTGACAGAATTGCGTTGTCACCCACACAACGATTTCGGGAATGCTGGGACCGGCGCGTCAAAAACGTTAGTGTTCATTTCACGTGGGAGCACCGCTGATAGCAATCGCTTGCCAGGCAAACGCCAGAAACAGCATACGATGACAGGATATTACCTTCCAACCCCCTTCATTCTTCCTTTCCATCCTCTTCACCCTTACATCGCTCCTCCTCAGCCTCACCTCCCTTTCCTGCCTCTTGCTTTACATGAATGGCTATGCTGTACATGATTTTGCCTGCGTGACGCCAAGCGACGACGACGACGGCAGCATTCGACAGCCCGGGCCCCTAAAGTGCTCCGCACTTTCGAAACACGCATATTTAGCTTCGTCAATATGCCTTCTTGAGCGCGGCAAAGTGCTGACGGTGACACTCGCTGATGTGGCTCTCAGTCGTATGAGATGAACACATACGGAAGAACTGATTTCTGGGTAGGTTGATGTGCACTGTGAGAGTAATAATAATGCCATCTTGTGCTGCTTATGATTCGTTCTCTCGATGCAGTCCTGTGAACAAAAAATTACGGCTCGCGGTCACGCATTTCGGAGAAATTGCGCGCTTTTTGCGTCATCGCTCTAGCGTATTTGTTTCGCCTTTGATTATCATATACAGCAGGGTTTCAAGCTCACGTCAGCTACTCGGCCGCAGTCGCAAAATTTAGTCCGACAAGGGCCGGGACCGTGAAAAATGTAGCAGCGAGGGGGAGGGAGGGGACGGAGGAGCTTGAACAAAGTGTCACCTAACGTTGCCAGTTGAAAGAAAGCATTTCTCATATCTCATATATTGCTCATACCTGAAGGGAATTTGACGTCAGGTTTCGGGAAAGATAGTGATGCCGATTATCCAGCATGACTAAAATTCTGAAATTAAGTTTTCGTTTTGCGGTGATGTTTCAATACATGGCGAACGCTTGGGGTGCCTCAGGAAAAATATGCTCGAGAGCATTCCCATTTCTCTAACTTATCCGAAGAAAGCATAATTAGTTTCAATGGGCGAGAAGCGAAGTCAACATTTTACTCCTTGTGAAGCCGCGGGCGGCTAGCCTAAGGGCCGCGGGCCGCATGCGGCCCGCATGCCGCGTGTTTGAGACCCCTAATCTACATTACACATAGCTGCTTTACACAGCAAAGAATAGTATTTTAAAAATACCTAATAAATAACGGAGGAAAAATAATACGCAATAAATAATGCACTCCAGCCAGATGGTATAAACGTTTCCGAGGGGGCTCTTGAATCCATCCGATGTGGAACATACACAACGAAAGCCAATAAGAATTAAGTCCTTCATCTGCGAATTTCCAACCGTACACATCCCCGGTAAATTACCATTGTCAAGTGGTCCTTCCTTCTGACAACCATAATTGAGCAAAACGTCTGTTGCTCTTCTCTTTTGACTCTCCCAATTCGTCAGGCCGTCCCCTCCTTCTCCCCCCTTTTGCAGTTGCCCTCTCCCCCTCCTTAGATTGGAGCAGAGCAGACGCGCTAACGAAAGCAGTTGCAGCCTTGAGGAAGACAAGTCGGCTTCTCGAAACATAGGCTCCAGCACACCCTCCATTTACGAATGTTTCATCACAAGCTTCCAGCTTCGCTTGACTCCTGCCTTTTTATGGTTCCCCAAGAAATCCTTCACATTTAATGTAGGTGACGGGTAATTTCTGAAATTTTTTTGTGTAAAAACTTTCAGTGTATAAGGCACGTGTATAAGCACTGCATCATGAGAGCCATCAGATGACACACCCTCCTGAAATGCGCAGTTCGCGTTATTAATGTGCTTACGTTGCCTTAACATCAATGCAGGATCATAGTAGTGAAGGTACCAGGGGCTAAACGGAGTGACAGTAGCGGCTCAACGCTCGCAGGAAACAGCTGTTCTCGCTTCCAGATTCGCGAAAAGACGTTGCATGTGCTGTTCCTGGTTTGGTCTTGCTGCATATTTCTTAAAAAAATCTCCGAGAGCGGTAGGTATAGACGTATAGTGCGTAGGAAAAAAGACATATTATACAATTTGCTGAAGAGATTATACACGAGCACTCTTATTCCCCGTGTCCATATTTTCGCAGTGATAACCACGGCCTAGGCTATTTTTTATATAATAACTTGTTTGGACGATTCGTCACCCGTGAGTGTGACAAATACAGCAATAATCAGTCAAAGATAGACTGTGCTGAGCGATTGCCGGGCATAGAAGGACTTCGGTTACAGACAACTTTTCCACAATCATATGTGCTTTCTTCTAGATGCTGACGAATACTTTCGCATAATCACGTGAGCCCTTTGTTTTGTTATACTAATCCACCGGAAAGTTTTGCACAGCCCTATTATTTACCAAGCGTCGGTAGTATAACGTCATCACCATGCAATGGGCGCGTTATCCCCACGGTTGAAGTTTGCTACAAGGCACTAGGACTACAAGGAAGTAGCAGAAGGATGGAAACAGCATGCCGCGTGAAACAATAATTTCGCACTAGTGCTCATTCTTAACTCATGATGTCCGTGAAGAGAAAAGGAGGATGCGTAGAAATGCGCAAATTTTCGTTATTTTACGTGGCATGATTTGATTTACATCTGCACGGTGATAAGCGCGTTCACACACACATACACACACACACACACACCAGGTGGTGTCATAACCACACTCAAAATGTAGAATTACTGAGCTTCATCCTAAACTATTCAGAAAACCGTAATATTATAGTTATATTTTATACGGCAATCTTGCCCGTTCGGAGACAACAACGTACCTTTTGAAGCTCAAGTTCTCTCTTCTTTGCATCCGCCTATTGCTGCCACAAAAGCAGAACATTTGAAAATAACTGTATCTAGCGCTTGAAAACAACGAAAGCTAGTTCGACCCACATGTGTATCGCACGCGCATGCGCGAATCGTTAGCATGATGGTAAAGAGAGAGAAGCGAAGGAGGAAGGTAGTGTGTGATGGCGAAACCACAAGGACACAGCTGTAGATCCATCGTAGGCTGTAAACTTCATTCCAATGTGAGCCCTGGAGCTCGTGCGTCCTGCACAAATGTCCCATGGTGTGTGGCGCAGTGACAACACAAATGCGGACCTCTGTTTTGCTTATTCATTTGCTTGGTCTGTACACCCTTGTTCTTGACAAAATATTGAAGTAGTGCTTATAAAAACGGAATGCACCGGAGCTAGGTGGGTCACAGATAACACTGGTTTGATCAGCGGAACTTAAAATGAGGGACAAAAAGAAGACAGACATGGACGTCGCTGTACCAACAATTAAATTTTGATGTCTATGCGCGCGGCTAAATAAATAACTAAACATGCACAGTCACCAAAAGATATCTAGCAGTGATTGGTACCTGGTGTCGTTTCCACGAACTGTTTTTTTTACATGCCAGAGAGATTTGAAAGTTCTTTTCCTGTCAGAGCCACTGACGCTGCACTGACGTACTATCGCGCTCAGTATGGCCTACGTCATGCGACCGCGTGGCCGAGCGCTCTGCAAGGTTGTACAGTTGCGCCGATCATGGCATATTTTCGAGTTATCGGGAGAGAGTTTGGCTGTTCCTGCGAGCGCGCATCGCCTCCACTTGCTTTCACCCTCGCCCTCATTTTTGCCCTGCGGTATTATCAGCTTCGAAAATGATAACTTCGAGGGTGAAAGCGAGCAAGTGGGGGTGATGCGCGCTCGCACGAGCAGCTAAACTCTCTCCCGATAACTCGAAAATATGCCATGATCGGCGCCACTGTACAACCTTGCAGAGCGCTCGGCCACGCGCTCGCATGATGTAACTCATACTGAGCGCGATAGTATGTGCTACGTTCCTTCTCGATTTCTATGGCTTCTTTTATCTCCCGCTTGAGATTGTTGCCACCATCCGCTATAACGGAAACTTGCTCGAGGTATGCCTGGCATTCGCAGTCCCTGTAATGAGCTGCTAGATGTCCACAAGGTGATGTTGCCTTTAGTTAGGCAGCATGTTCCATTGAGGAGAACTGATTCTTGGCCTAGTTGGTATTGTTCACTGTATGACATTTTGCCGCTAGTGAAAACAAGACACAAGAAAGCCACGAACACGACGCCTATGTCATCGTGTTCATGTCTTTCTAGTGTGTGTTGTTTTCCCCAGCGGCAAAACGTCATACAGTAAGCATGTTTCCTTGACCGCTCATTAAAGGGACACTAAAGGCAAATATTAAGTCGACGTTGATTGTTGAAATAGCGGTCCAGAAACCTCGTAGTGCTACTTTTGTGCCAAGGAAGTGCTTATTTTGAAATAAAATCACGTTTTAGTGGTCCGCATCGCGTTGGCGCACTTCAAATCACTCGCCTGAAATCAGATTTTCATACGTCACTGCTGCCGTGCCCAACGTTGCCCGCCTTTAGTGCGCGGCCGCCGACACTAGTAGCAGCAGAGCGAAAGTAGCGGGACCACAGCAGCACTGGCGTTTTGCACCATTCGGGTATCCGGCAATATCACATGCATGCGGCATTTTGTCGAACTTTCTGTCAGAGCGACTTTCACGAGCGCGCAAAACACACGCGGCAGTACGCGATCCCGAAACTACCACTGAGGCGTGACCGCGTGAGCGAAGCAGGGTGCCGGGCGAAGCGCAGTTCGGCAAAAGGGAACCTTTGAACCACGTGCGCCGTTCCCCATGGCAACGCCACAGATGTTCTTTTTTCCATGAATCAAATGGAAACGAACAAACAGCATTTTATTACGTCTTTTGATGCACGGAAGGTTCTTTTTTTATTGCTGCTAGTTTCATTACTAGTGATTTATTGTAGGCAGACTCTCATACGTCATCGGGATCACTTCGAAAATGTCCCACTCGTGGCGCTCATCGTGTGATACATTTAGCTTAATTTCTCGGTAAGTAGGTCACTGCTGTTGATAATATTGCCGTTTTAGAAGTTGCCATACATTGAGCTTTCACTCTGACATAAATTGTTATTTGCCTTTAGTGTCCCTCTAAGGCATCGACCAGTTTGGCCGATATATCGCCAAAATGGTCGATGCCTTAAGGGGCCCTGCGACACAAATTAAGCCTCTCATTTTCAACGCTTGTTCTGGTACTGTGGAATGCGCCGACATCGTTACACGAGTGGCAACGCGGAAAACGAAGCTGTTAGAAATTTATTTCACCGGATAAACTACATTGATTTCGGACTACAGCGACACACATCGGCTATTTCTGTTATGGGAAGTGACGTTTCGTCATATGACCGTGACGACTAAGGCCGCGCGTTTTGATCGGCTTGACGCGACAAGTACCATGTAATATTCCTACGGTGGTAGCTAGGCCATATTACTGAGCTCTAAAGAGAATAACACCCCTTTTTATGCTTTCTCAGAAACAAATCATACCTGTTTCTTACTGATGTATCTTCAAAACAACGAACACGACGCTAGGTGCGCTGCAGAACTGGTGGGAATGGTAATCAAATGATACTCTTCCGCTTTTTGTAGGGGTGCGCGAATAGTGAAATTTCACCTCGAATCGAATTCGAATCGAATAGTGCCGACTATTGGCGAGAAATATCGAATATCGAATACTACATTTACTGGAAATGTGTACCGGCAGTTACGGCAAGACAAGGGGAAAATCAGGGACGCTACGGCGTGCCGACCGTTTTATTACGCACTTGTTCGGGAGTGGCTTTTGTTTCAGCTTTTATGGGCGCGCAAGCACCTTGATAGAAGAGCCGCCATTCCAGTCAGCAGCGCCACTCATAACCTCCTAACGACTAACAGAGGAGGGTACGGCAGCTAGTTTTTTTTTTCCCATGGCCGCACAATACGGCTCGTCTGACAACGGTAATGTTGTGCTTCATCGCCATGGGTGCTACGGGCCCCAAAATCTTCGGGCGCCCGTTCACAGGAGCGTTTCAACTGCGTGCCTGAACGATGGGAGTTTCTGAACGAGTGGTACGGTGCGGCAGTGGAGACTGCCCAGCGTTAACATATTTTTACATGCAAAGCCAGTGACAGAGGGTTTCGCAGGCCAATGTCAGGACGTTTTACGGCGCTTGCGGAATACCTGACCGAACTAAGCAAGATGCCAGTGCCTACGTTTCGGGAACGAAGTTGTTAAGGGCTTGACAGTTTTCTCAAGTGTTTTTCTACGTACGGAAATGGCATAATCTCCTTTAAAATTAGCATGCGCTAGCCTCTCAACCGGGATGTCGGTGAAAGATATAACGAAAGGCCTACTGTAACGACGTTAGCGTTAGTTTTAGCCACCCCACCCTAACCAATTTCCACCATTGGCCTTTGTCGCGATTAGATAATCGTCTTGTCGAATTATTCGAAACTTCTATTACTAGCTATTCGAAAGCGAATCGAATTATTTGGCTAGGTACTATTCGATTCGAATTCGAAACTCGAATATTCGCACACCCCTAGCTTTCTGTCTTTTGCGACATCGGGTGACAGCGGCCACACCGGCACCTGCGAAACACGCAACGCTCAGTCCGGCGCAATACTGTCAGCGAAAAAAGAAAAATTATAAACGCTTACCAACCGACGCCTTCCGTGTCAACGGGCGGTGGCGTTTCGTCCGGGCCCTCGGAGCCATCCTTTTGGCTAGATAGCTTTTGGTGACTGTGCGCGTTTAGTTATTTATTTAGCCGCGCGCATAGAAATAAAATTTCAGTTGTTTGTACAGCGGCATTCTTATCTGTCTTCTTTTTGTCCCTGGTTTTAAGTACCGCTGCTCAAACTAGTATCAGTGCTTGTGAACTGTTTAACAAAATTGGTTCATAAAACTAATCACCTACTGTCTAAGCAACATATCATTCGTAAAGGTTATTCTTCTGGATGACAGATATCACTTACCTAAAAAAATCACAGCATATCCACGGAGTGAATGATGATGAGTGGGCGAAGCTGCGGAGGTTCATCGGTAAACCGTGAATCTTCCGTGAATTCTGCCCAGTACATCATCACCGACGTGAGATCGGGCGCGTTTATATTAAAGGTTCGATTAGTTATGACGACTTGCAGCTCACTTTAATTTTACATGTACGCTGTGAATTTTCATTGTTTAGAAAACCATTGCTTTAGAAAACATCTGGCGTCTTTCGTTAAGCAGCTGGCGTCTTTTCGTTTTGCTTTAGAAACATCTGGCGTTCTTTCGTTTTGCTTTTAGAAAACATCTGGCGTCTTTCGTTGGTTTATTTCATCAATCAACGGCGTTTTGAACAAAATTTTTATTGTTTAATCACGCACAGGAGAAATCTCACCAGGCACTGTACCTTGGAGGTAAACAATGGCTGCTAATGGGAATGAGAGAGAGACAGAAGAAGTCGGCTTTTAGCTAACAATTACACTTCTACTTCTACTAACGTTTCCTACTGGAACATGCCAATGGCTGCTAATGGGGAATGAGAGACAGAAGAATTCGGCTTTTAGTTAACGCGCACGCTGCGAATTTTTTATTGTTCAACAACGCACAGGAAAAATCTCCTACCGGCACCACCTTGGAGGTCAAGATCTGGTACTAGCGTTACGACTGGTTACCCACTACGACTACGACAACTACGAGGGACGAACGGGTGCCGCTTTAAGGAGCTTCGCCCCTAAAAGTAAACATGACTTGGACCATTTGTCTTTAGAGGGGTTCAGCAGACGGCTCGTATATTTGCACGTGTCGTACGTTCATCGCTAAGCTTGCATTGTAGACATAAACAGAACAATACAATAGACTACGAGGAAAAAAATGCTTCGCATTTAAAAGATGGCTTTCTCCTTTGAGTCGTCTACGCTGGGGCTAAACGTAGCAATATGAAGCTTGAAAATACTCCTGGAGCCGTGGTACATTGAAACGGCCATAATAAAAGCTATTATTAAACACTGCGAGGAATAGCAGTACAATGTATGAAACTTTACTCAGCTTTGTGAAATACACATCGTGATCGATTCTGGGGCTAAATAATTCAATACGTAGGATCACAGAGGTGCTGGGGTAGTAGTACAGAGGAACAGCAACAAAGGCACACTTTTTAAAAAAAGTGAGGCATTATAAACCAGCCACATACAAGGTTTTACCATATTCATTCTTCCACATAACGCCCAGGGTGTCGGAACGAAATGTTTTTCGTTTCGGTTTTAGTTTCGTTCCACCGCAAAAAGTTCCGTTCCGTTTCTGTTCCGGAACGAAAAAATGATGTTCCGTAACGGTTCGTAACGGTTTTTTTTAATGGACCAATTTGAATTTAAGGTAATCATAACGAACATTGGATTTTTGATGTGGTTACTTGCCCTGCTCTTAGGAAAGTGGGACAAGGGTAAAATATGTTCTTCAGAGGAGCGGAAGTAACTGTACCACGAATTTCTAACAACTAGCACAAACCAGTATTGATTTCAAAGTCATAGTATTTATTTTCTCAAAAGACAAATACGAATTTTTTAGTGGGCTCAATGCTTTGTGTCAAGGGAGTGAACACGATCTCAGAAGCAGCACGTCATTGAGTGTACTCACTGATGTGCGAGACCACTGTTCCGATAAAGAGATCGCCAGGCCTGCGCGATACACGCAGCACAGTTACAACGAAAGCTGGAAGAGCGGACTTTGTAGAGCCCGATGGAGAGTCTCTTGGGGCAATATTACAAGTGCACATGCAAGTGCCCACTACGCCATAAATAATCCCAATTCTTCTGAAGTAGAGAAGTTCCCACTATGCCATTTTTCGTCATTCTTCGGAGTCTCGTGGTACACGCTACACATCTGTAAGGCATTATGTACACTTTGCGCTGTGACTGATGGTGATAAAGAATTATGGCTGAGCACTGCAGTGGGTGGGAAGCAGTGTGGCGGAATGGGTGCCTCCATTCTATTTCAGTTCCATTGCGGGGAATTAGAACTTGCCGCAATTTGATTCCTTTCAATTCCTCGGAATGAAAAAACTTAGCCCATTCGAACTCCGGGAATGGCCGGGCAGTTCAATTCCATCAATGTAATTCTTCCACGTAAGAAAGACATCTTGATAGTTTTATTGAGTTAAGAATGAACGCCCCATAAAGCTGATGTCATCAGATGCATTAAGAGCTGCAAGAGTACGCAAAACAGGTTACCAAGGTCGAGGGATAGTAGCTTGGTTACATATCTCGTGCAGTACAACCACCCTACTAATTCTCATAGGGGCAGTTCTCCCGCTACTTATAGTATTTGCATGGTCAGCATGTTTGAACGAATGGTGGTGTTTTAATATTGTTCATGCTTAAACGCGTTAATGCTAAAATGACGACGTAGCTTTTTTTATGCTGACAAAAGTAGTATTCAAGAAGACTAAGCAGTTTTGCCACGCGTCTGGAGCGGTTGTGAATATGGAGAAAAATAAGATTTGGTTAATGAGGAATAAGACCCTCTAGATCTGCTGGTATTAATTGGAACAGTGCGCCGCTCGAGCACCTTGTGCCTTTTTATCGAATACGGAACACTGGGCCGCACTGCTCGTCAGCACTCACGCTTGTGAAGCGCTCCTCGCAAGCATAGAAGCACTAGCGTGGCACTATGGTAGAAGACCCGACTGCAACGCAGAGGGCGCGAGTTGAAATGCCATCCGATCCTAGAAATTTGTTTCTCGTTTATTTTTTTTTATATCACGCGATAGCGGTCACGGACACCGGCGGCGGTGGACAACTATGGCGCCAAAATCAGCTGTCGTGATCTCATAACAGCTTTCGCTGTAACAAACTTCAGCGCCGAAAATGCCCTCTCTACGCTGGTCTGCGTGACAGGCACGCAAAAGTCCACTTGCGTTAATATAAACATCTCTGGTTGCCACTGTTTTCGTTTTTCGCACAATTTCAACATATCTTTGCTTCGGAATTCCTGCCTGAGGTACGCGCTAATACCGTACCCTGAGATATGCTCACATTGCACGAGCTCAGTTGTTCCGGATTGCGAAGTTTTCTCGTGAACCGAAAACGATTGAAAGAATTTCGTTTTCACTCCAGAACGAAATAATAGATAAAGTTTCGGTTACGTTTTCGTTCCGGTTCAAAATATTGTTTTTTTTTCGTTTTTCGTTTTCGGTTTTCGTTCCGTTCCGACACCCTGATAACACCTAAAAGGCGTAGCCACGTAGTTCAATAACGTTAGCCACGAAGCTGACGAGAACTAAATCTGTTGGCTTGACTATAGAATATTTTTCTTGCTTTTTTATGCCTAAAGGGGCGTAGTTTTCGATGCGTGCTTGAGAATACTTTTGTATCGACCTGTATACATACGGCGCCTTCAGATAAATGCTTGATGCAGATTATCTCTTTCCAAGCTTTTTACTTAGTTTAGAGCTTTACAGTCCTCAAAAAACACGCTTCC